>NC_138790.1:1200000-1534317 GCF_965178545.1 Coloeus monedula
CATCTGCTTACACTGCTGTGACAGTTAATTTGGTCTTCAAAGAAAAGAAGTAGACATGAAGTTTTGTCATTTTCTTTTTACTTGTAAAACACTATTATCTAAAAAGATCATAAGCAAGAAGAAACCACACTGATTATTTGCAATGTGATCTGTTGTCTTAGAGAATTACTGCTACTGTAATGCTGAAAATGCTGGCATAGCTGAGTCCTGTGTTTTTATTGTTCTCAGATGAACAGTACAGGATATCTGGTTCTGCAGAGTCTGTATTTCATACAGATCATACCCACAGATCAACACTCCATAGCAGTGCAGCAATTCCCCAAGTCTAAAATACTTTGTAATTACAGAAAATATTTGCAAGATTGTGCTGTATGTGGGATCCTGCAGGGCACTTTGGGTTACCAAATTATCAGTTGATCTTGGTGGTTTCAATCATATCTGTGAGACAGAAAACTAACTGAAATAATGCCAAGCACAGTTCACTGGCCATGGGGCTTTCTTTAGCAGACTGCAGGTCAGGTGGGGTTTTTTTTTTCATTTTGTTTTTGTTTTGTTTGTCTGTTTGAGGTTTTGTGTTTGTTTGTTTTTGTGTTTTGGGTTTTTTGGGGTTTGTTTTTGTTCTTATTGGTTGGTTGGTTTTTATTGGGGTTTTTTGTTGTTGTTTGGTTGGTTTTGTTTTGGTTTTATTTTTGTGGGGTTTTTTTGGGTTTTTTGTTTGTTTTTTTTGTAGTGTTTCCACTTCAAATTGGAGTGAAATACTGGATTTTCTGTCAGGATACACAGTTCATGTCGAAAACATCATTGCCAAAAGAAAATTGATTGTGTAAGGGGAAGGAGTATTTAGAAGTACTAGGTTTGAAAGCCTCTATAAGGCACCTGATCTTTTTTACATAACACCCTTTTCTTCTACATAATACTTTGAAAGTTGTGTATAAAGCACCAGTCACTGCAGTAAATGAGCAAAGCTGAAGTGGCTCTGTGTTGTACCCTGTGAAGAGCTGAGTCATTCCAGTTTGGGAATGTCTCCCAGTGCTGTGGCCGTGGAGCAGCCCCTGGGACTGTGGTGAAATCCCTGGCAGGTTCTTGCAGTGCAGAGCACCTGGGACCAGGTGAGGTGGGCACAAACTGCTGCTGCTCCTGCAGCATCCAGTCCCTTCCACGCATTCCTGTTTTCATTGGATGAACCCGTGAATTCAGTCCAGGAGGAAGGCAGTTGTTCCAAACTTCACTTTCAGTACATTAATCAGTGTGAAAGAAAAGTGCATGGATTGATATTTTTCCTGTCATTTAAAGATGATACTACAAGGGTTTGTATTTCAATCAAGAAGTCTACAGTTTTCTTTATTATGCTGAAGTTTTTGTCCTGGGTTTTCATTTGGTCTGATTACAGGACACAAAGATTTAATGTCAAGCACGGTGTCAAGTAGCTTTCATTGTCCTTAACCTCTTTTAAACAGTGACATATATCCCTCTTATTACCCAAAATGATGTGATTGAAGGAAGATTGTTTTTGGAGAGCAGTCCTGAGCTGGAAGTTTCTAGGAAAACCCATTTGCTTGTGGGGTGTGGCAGATGTGTGTGCAATACCACAGCAGCATGTGATGAGGTATATACACACACAAATGTGTGTGCATCCGTGTCTCTACAAACACAGAGACGTAGGAGAAGGCAGCTGCTGCCTTGTCCTGACTTTTTTTCATAAAAACCTACTTTTAAGTGGTCATGGTTATGGGGTGTGCATGGCCAGCTCATGTGAGTGCACTGGGCATGTTGCAAGCTCAAGAATAAGATACAAGCAGTATATATTTTTATGTTTTCATTTATGCACTTAGTCTAAGTAGTGTTGTAAAGATGTGTTTTTCCCTCCTCCTTTCAGCCTATTTTAGAATCAGGAGCCATAGAACTTCTGTGTAGTTTAACCCAGAGTGAAAACCTTGCCTTGCGAGTGAACGGCATCTGGGCGTTGATGGTGAGTAGGACACCCCAGTGAAGGACCACTTGTGAGTGTGCTCCTTAAAAAGTTTGTGAACATATCTCATGGAACTTGTTATTAAAAATGACATGATTGAAATCTGGCTTGTCTTTCCACTGAACTGCAGAAGAAAAGCAGCATCAGCCTGGAACACTTCATCTATTAGTCCATAAAGTAAAATAAATTCTTCAGTTCTGGTACCAATTTTGTTGCCAGGGTCATTCAGGGAAGCAGTTAAGTAGTGTCAGTAGCATGCCAGGGGGCAAATAAAAGCAGGTAATAACCAGGTCAGGTGTAAGACAATGTGGAAATGGAATTCACTGTGTAGCAGTTGCTCATAAATTACAGCCTTTTTGCAAGATTAATTTAGGAAGGATGTATTCTTGTAGGGAATAGTCTACTAAAAGAGTGAAAGCCCAGGCTTTCAGGTAAAAAAAATCAATTAAAAAGTGTGTCTGTTTCAGAATATGGCATTTCAAGCAGAACAGAAGATCAAGTCAGACATCCTGCGAGGTCTGAGCACAGAGCAGTTGTTTCAGTTGCTTTCTGATTCCGATGTAAATGTTCTGATGAAAACTTTGGGACTGCTCAGGAATCTTCTCTCCACTCGCCCAGTAAGTAGAGCTGCAAACAGACCTTCTGGAAGCTGATCAAACATGCAGCCAATGCAGCACTTCTGTGCAAGACAAGTTATTTTTCTGTTTCACCACTTGGATTTATTCAAATATCTGTAACCAAATGTGCAAATCAGTGTGAGAAAACATTTGAAAGAATTCTCTGCATCCATGAAAACACTGCAATTATTATTATAGCTAGACATTAAATTAAAATGTTCAATTCCATTGCATTTAGCTTTCAGCAACATTATTTTCATAGCAATTTCTCTGTGAAACTTGTCCAGAACAACACTGAGGGTTGCACCGTTGAGTCAGTGTATGGAAAGGTCCAGGTCTTAAAGATACCTGTGTTTTTTCTTCCTTGGCACTTGAAATACTTCTTATCCAGCTACACAGATAGTACTGGCTTTGTACATTTGGCTGTGGTTCTGTGCACTTACAAAATGCAGACATTCATTTTACCCCCTGAAATAAAATGGTTGGAAAATGTAAGCCTGTGAGTTGTTTTGACAGGGAGAGAGAGATACTCGTGGAGAAAAAGAAAAGGGTAATTCCCTGTGAAGAACAGAGGGAAAACATGCAGCAAACATTTGGCAAGCCAACATTTTTGAGGGGAAAAAACCCATGTGCATTTATCACATATTGTGTTTCTACCATAAAAAGGTCACTGCAAAAAATCTTCTGATAGTTGTACTCATTCAGTCTCAATAACCTTCATAGAAAATTAGCTCTGTCTTAATGTGAAAAAATATTTAATAGCCAGTCATTCATTGAATTCACCCTGACAATTCTCATTGTCACTTAAGGTGTTCTCCATCTGGATCTATGTGCCAGCTTCACTGCTTCCTGTGGTAGGATTTAGAGTCAGAACCAGGCATTTTCAGCCTCTACCCAGAATAACTCATCCAGCAGCTTTCCAGTGAAATCTCATTATTAGCAATTTTAAGAAGTCCTACAAGAATCCCTGAGGTCTTAAAGAATTATAGTGTGCTATGTGCTGGTCACCTCTGGTGCCTGTTTGCTGCCACTCCTGAGGTTTGGTATCAGTTAATCCAGTAGATCTTGTTTAATCTTTTCTCTTATATTCTAGTGTTTATAGTCTGTCATCAAGTGACCTTTGAGCTGTGATCCTGTGAACTTAGGGCACTTTTCCCAGACAATAAGCAATGCATCTGGCTTATTTCTTTGTCCCCTCTCAGGCTTTGGAAATGTGGCTATTGAACCTGGGCACAGTGTCCCTGCAAGAGTAGCAAACACCAGAGAAGAAACATCTGTTTTCTCACCCCTCTCTGATATTACCCCCTGGTTATCAGAACAGAAGTGGTTGTTTCTAACTGCAGCATCACACTGGGTCAGCAGGGTTCAGTCCTCAGCCTGGCCTCCATGCAACTGGGACAGCAGTGTCTTCCCTGCAGGTGACAGGGAAAGCACCACTGAGGCCTGTATGATGCTCTCTCAGACAAGAGCAGGCTCCACATGAAGTGTTTCTGCTGTGATAAATCCTTGGTTTGGGAGAGCTCACTGGGAGCAGTGCTCAGTGTGCAGGGTTGCTGCTCCTCACTTGGAGTGATTCAAGCAGGAATGTCCCTTCATGTCTGGGGAGTTACACTAACTGTATTTCATCCTTGCTTTGGCAGCACATAGACTACATAATGAGCACTCATGGGAAGCAAATCATGCAAGCAGTGACCCTCATTCTGGAAGGGGAGCACAATATAGAAGTCAAAGAGCAGGTACCATTTTTGTTTTGTGTTGTCTTGGCAGAATAAAATAAAAGAGAGCAAAGAGTGCTTAGTGTTCACAACATGTCATTTTTGTTTGGGATTATGATGTGCTGTGAATATTTTACTGAGATCTGTCAGATGAATACCTTGAGTACCTACAAGAATGCTTTTCTTTCTAATGGATTGTTGCAGTATTGTTTGAACTGAATTCAGATTGGTTTTGCAAATGTAGGTTTGGCGAAGAGGAGGGATGTGAAGGTAGAAGAATTAAATTGGAGCCATTGCATGGCAGGAAGGGGGCACTAGGAAGAGAAGGAGAAGCACTAGCAGGGCAAAGAGCATCCTGGTGGAGCTCAGGAAAAAGTGGGGAGGGACCCGCCCTGACAAATGAAAACTTAAGAAAAGGAATCTGCAAGAGGAAAGGCAGAGGGAAAGAGGAGATGGCCAGCAGAGAATGGCATCCTGGAACCAGTGTACAGGGACAGCTGCTGTGGGGGTGCTGAAGCAGCAGTGAGAGGACAGGTGAGCAGGAGTTGGCTGGATAACTCTTGTGCCAGACAGGACAGGCAGTGGGAGAGCCTCATACAGGGTGTGGTGGGGGAGGATGGGGGCAGCAAGAAGCTGTGGGAAATGCCAGAGGATTGCTTTGGCTTGGGTTGGATCTGGGTAGCAAACAGCACAGGAAATGACTGTAGGAGTAGAGCTGGACTAAATCCCTGCTCAGGGAAGGACAGGCTGAAGGCCAACAGGCCTCCTTTGGCGATTTAAGTGCAAAATTAGCAAAAAACAATCCCCAAAGACTTGCTAGCAAGTTTAGTGACACCATGGATCTGAAACAGCTGAAAATTAACCATGTGTGTCTTTCTAAATAGGTCTTCCTGATAAAGCTGTGGTGACAGGAATGGCCTTTATTGCCACAGGTTATTTACCTTGCCAAGCCTCTCCATGACTGCAGGAGAACCAGCATACCTGGGAAATGCTCTGGGAAAGGGCTGGGCTGAATATGGGCTTTGGGGCCTTTATCCACTGAGCTCTTTCTTGGTCCCTGTGGTGCAGCTGGCTCTTATTTCAAAATCCAGTACTACCTGTCTGCACACCAGACCCCCTGCTTGCAGCAGGACAGCGCTTGTCTCTCTCACTGCTGGCCTCATCAGGATGTAATTAGCAGCTTGGAAGTAATTAGTCTCTGCAGCTGCTGACACAGTGCAGTGCAGCTTAGACACAAGCACCATGCAAGTGCTGATCATGCTCCAGTGTCCTCCCAGTATGTCCAGAAAAAATGGTCTTCTTCCAGAGCTCTTTGGGAAAGAGCTTGTGGAGCATCTGCTGGTGCCCCTGAGAGCCAGGGAAGGGGCTGTGCCAGTCAAAGTTCTGTGCAGGTAGTGCCAGGGTGGGCCAGGGTGCTTCAAGGGCATCCTGTGGGATGGCTCCTCTAATTTGCAAGAAATAACCAGCTGCAGAAGTAGCTGGAGTTTCCTGTGCAGGTGACAACTGTGATTAGACTTGTTGAAACCAAATTACTGCTCTGCCAGATCAGCAGAAGGGCCTCTGTCTCACCTGTTCCTGACCTGAAGAAGGGGTGGAAATGGTTGGGGTTTCTTGTTTTTCCTTTCCCCCCAGCCACTGCTGAAGAACAGACTGCTCTATATTCCAGGGCATTTATTCTTTCCTACATGTCACAGATTTCTATAAGAGACTTAAAATGTTCTTCCTTGCAATGAATTAATGAGTGCTGCTCTTCACTTCAAAATGACGATGAGTGGTTTTGGCCAGGGCTGCCCCCCACAGCTGGTAACTCCTTGGCATTGGCCCTGGATGTGAGCAAGCTGGAAACTCCAGATTAAAGATATTAAAATAATTAAAGGAATTGTTTGTCTCAAGTTCAGAGCTGTCAGGGAAGCTGTATAAATCATGGGATGTGATCTGGGGCCAAATAACTTCCCAGTTTTTCTCTCTTTCAGACATTGTGTATCCTTGCCAATATAGCAGATGGCACGACAGCAAAAGAACTGATTATGACCAATGATGACATCCTGCAGAAAATCAAATACTACATGGTAGGGGGGATTTCTCTTAAAGGATTTGTGTTGGTCTTTTGCAGGAATGATAAGGGGAAAGTGCTTTAGGATTTTGTTTTGTGAATTGTTCACTCTCATGCACTTAATTTCCATATAACCAGTGGGGCGTAAGTGCAGTTCTGTATGGCAGAGGCCTACAAAGGAACTGGCTAAAAGGAGAATCCAGGGCTTATTTCCCATAAAAACATTACAGGGGCGTCACCTACATGGAAAACATTTCATGAACTTGGCAAAGGCATATCTTGGAGACATTAGTAAATATTTGGAAGGAAGTGATTGACCACTACTCAAGTGCCTTATATTATGGCCCTATCTTTGAGAGAAGTTGTAGATAAGAATTAGTCCCAGCTTTGCTATATTACCTATTACATGATGAATGCCAAAATATAAGCCTTGTGAATTTCTGAATTTCTTCTTCTAAACTTGTGTTCTCTTTTTCTGTAGAGTCATTCAAATGCTAAACTACAGCTTGCTGCCATGTTCTGTATATCTAATCTCATATGGAATGAAGAGGAAGGTAAGAAACCCTCCTTCTTAATGCACAGACAACTTACTATCCTGATCAAAAAGCTTTTGTTAACTCAGCAATCAATATTTGCAGTGCACAGTGCAGTGGGATCCAAAGTATAATGGGAAACATCATTATAGGTGTAGGATGGAATACGTGGGAGTGGTCAGGAGACACAGAGGAGACTGCAGGGAGCTGTTCTGGGGGAGACACAAGGACACAGTGACAATAAACAGGAGCTGCAGAGACACAGTGGGAGGTTTTCACCTGTGGCATTTCTGTGAAGTCTCAAAACAATTGGAGTGAAAGAGAATTCTTGTAAGAGCTTCCAGGTCCTGCAGGGGCTATGGAAACCCATTGTTGGAGGGAACAGGTTCACTGGAGAGAATAAATGGATTAGAAGGGGATTTCTGGCAAAGAAATTTTCCACAGCATGGGATGGCTGGAGTGGCTTGGGCTGAAACCAGCTAAAGGACTTGTGGGTGGAACTGGGAGCAATGGATAAGGCATTGGGTGAGAAGAGTCATGGCATGGGAGAGGGGGAGGTTACCAGGAGGCAGCTGAAGGATGCTGCTGCTCAGGGGAATATGGTGAGAGGAGGAGAGGGCAGAAGTCAGGCTCAGAAACACCTCCAGGGGAATGTTCTCTGCATCCAAATCCTGTGAAATCACAGAGATGAGAATAAAACAGCTGAAGTCAGGATACCTTAGGATAGAGATTCTTGCCTTCAAGATGTTCTTGGCTCCAAACATGTGGACACGGAGCACAGCAAAAGAAGCTGGAGCTCCGTGGGGAAGCAGGCAGAGCTGAGGGAGTTTCCATGGCTGTGCTCTAGCTGGACATTGCTCCTTAGCCCTCCTTTAGCTGGTTCCTGCTGCCCTCCTCTCTGCTGTCCTGCAGACACTTGGGCTGGTGCCACTCCCAACAATGTGATTTGTTGCTGCAGGTTCACAGGAGCGCCAAGACAAGCTCCGAGACATGGGAATAGTAGATATTCTACATAAACTGAGTCAGTCCTCAGATCCAAATCTGTGTGACAAGTGAGTATGAAGATAATACAGCATCACCACAGTTGTTAATCTCAGTTAAATTATTTTAAACTAATTAAGCCCAACAGTAACTTTGCACACACCTCTGCTGTTGCCTGTGTTAGTATCCACAGAGATCATCTGGCTGCTTCCCAAACGTGTAAAACCAAAACAGCTACTGACAATTTCTGGGGCTTTGTGTTACCCTTTTGCAGTTATCCCACCTACAGTGAGCAACAGCCCATATTTCTTCCGTGAAATAAAGGAGAAAATCTGATTTTTGGAAGATGTCACAGACAGATAACACAACTCAAAACTGTGCAGTTGTTTTTAAAATGCATTAAATTTGAGATTCTTGGGTTTATGAAAGATGTTTTAGTGTTAGACATCTTTGTAGTAAAGTTAGGGCTTCTCATCTTAAAATCTGTGCCAGAGTATCAGCACTGAAAGTGATAATCAGGAACATATTGATATCCCACCACTGCCACACCAGCCCCCTCCGTGAGCTAATATGGCTTGTGCTCACAGCAGGAAGCTGGGAAGAAACAAATAAATAATCTTCCATGTTGATGAGTTGTATCAGCTCCTGGAAAAGTCTGTTAGGTCATGGTAGCAGGTTGGGAGCTGTGGGGGACAAAGGAAGAGCTAAGTTTCTCACTGCAGGTGGGAGGAAGCTCAGAATTAGCCCATGTGTTGATGCAACTGTAACCCCAGACTGGTGGGAGGTGTTTTTGTCTTAACAAAAATGTTGCACAATGTTAGATGACATAAATTCCAGTATTTAGACTGGCTTCTTCCTCCCTCTCACCTCACTGTATGTTTTTAGTGGGGCCAGGATTCCTACAGGATTCCTGACAGGAGTGATGTGCTTTTAGTTAGTTCTGAGTTGACTCTCCTTGATTTCTCAGCTCAAAGACCTGCTTTTCATGGTACACCTGTATTACAGAAAGCAACTGCTCTTCAGTGACTGTTCATTTGAGGGATTTTGGAAGGTGTGTGTGTAACACACATCCCAAGCCCCCCCGTGCTGGGAGTGCCTCAGTTGGTGCTGGGATCCAGTGTCATTGGCTAGATCAGGTTATCCTTGGATGCCAGGTGGATTCTTTAACAGTTACAGCCCCACAGAGCATTTCTGCCCCATGGGCCAGGTCCTTCCAAAGTGAGGGAGCCTTTTCTTCAGCCATCCTCCCTCCCTCTCTGCTGGCACACTCTGGGCCTGCCCATGAAGCTGCTGCTGCTGCTGAAGCCAGACTCCTGTAATTAATGGGTTGTTCTTTCTTGCAGGGCGAAGACAGCACTCCAGCAGTACCTTGCATGATCAAAGACATTATAATTGAATCTATGGACACCCCTCATGTCTACTTAAGGAACAGCAGGAGATACTCCTGACTCCTTATATTTGCACAAGTCACCTTGGGCTGCATTTTTCTCAGGTGCAGGGAGCTGCTTTGCAGAAACAGTTCGAATGATCAGGTCTCCAGTGCACTTGAGAATTTTCTTGAGGTAGTTTCTTTACTCAGAGGACTCTGGGGGGGTTGTTTTGGTTTTTTGGGTTTTTTTTCCTGAGCTACCTGGACTCTCAGATAGAACAATCAGTCATTGTTTTCCTTTTGGGCCTCCAATTCTCTGCTTTAGCTGCAGCCTTGTGTGGGTGCGTGGGTGCTTGAGTGTGTGTGTGTGCTGGGCTGAGTGTGTGGGTGTGAGACCTCACTTTTGGTTTTCCTTTTTTTTGTGTGAAAATCTTTTTCTACAGGTTTTCAAGGGTTAACCATTGTTTGCTGTACGAATACTTCAATGAATTATATACAGTTTGAATGAAATGTTATTTAAAAAAAAAAAAACCAAACTGTTGTATCCCATAAAGTTTATTTTGAATTTTGAACAGATGAATGTTTTTAAGTAAAATATATGCATTTCTGAACTTCAGCTTAACTTACATTATACTTCCTTTTTAAAGAGAAAAATAGAGGGAGACAATAGACTCCAAGTTCCAAGCAGCACATTCTGTACTGACAAGGTCCAAGAGTTCTTTGCCACAATACAAGGTCACCTGGTATCGATGACATGCTCAAATCCATGGAATGGGCCAGCTGGATTGGGTTTGGGTTTCTTTACATTTTTAGAAAACAAGCCCATACTTCAGGGGTAGCATGACTGATGCTTTTCTGGAAAGGAGCAGGTGGCTGCAAGATCAGCAGGAATAAGCTCTTGCTCTGCCAGCCAGGAACTTGCTCAGCTAATTGCTGAAAGATTGGCTTATTCATGGTGAGAAGGATTTGCTGATCACTGGTGTCAGCCGAGCAAACAGTGTGTTGCAGAAGTTACACCTTCCAGAGACTAGAAGGAGCTGGCAAGCAGTGATTAAGGGATTGCTTTTGTTTTGCATCCTTTATCTCCACAAATAGTTAAGTGACTTCCAAATTAGTTCCACAAAAGATCAACTGAGTGCATTAAGTTGGGGAAGGGATGGAAAAATTGGGGGTTTGGTCTTGTTCTATAGCTCAGTAATGTTGCTACAGATTTTCTGTATATATGCAGCTATACACACGTGCATGGATTTAGATTGCTGGATAATTGGTGGGGTGTGAGTGCATCCAGAAGCCCTGACTGTCTGTATGTTCCTGAAATGGTGCCTGCAAGTGTGCAGAGGGAAACGTGAGTGCAGGTGAAGGGGACTGTGTGAAGTTGGAATGGCAGAGCCCAGTGGCTTCCCAGTCTCCTCCAGCAGTTCAGGGTTCTGACTCTCTGCCCAGGTCTCCTTTCTGGTTTCAGTTTAGACCATAGCTCATAGTCAGACTCTCCAGGCACTGTATTTACATAGCACTAACAGGCACTAGAGTTTGCAGCCAGTGTCTTAAACCAAATCTTTCTTCTCTTACACTGAGCTTCAGGAAGGCTGCAGCAAGAAGAGAAGTCTGTAACTTTGCTAACCAATTTTGATAATTATCTAAATCTTTTATTTCTAATCAGAAGGTCAAATTGTGATGACAGCCTTACTTTTTTTCCAAGGTAACTCTTTGTGTCAGAAAATGTGACCACAGTTTGGCCTGGAATTTGAATGTGCTGTGTATCAGATAACTGTTATCACTTGGTTGCAAAGGAGAATATCTACATTTCATGTAACTTCTTCCACTCTCAAAGACAAATAAAAGTGAGCACCTGACACTTTTTCCCCAGGCATTGCAGTAAGTGACTGGCAGTTTCTTAACGTCCTTCTGCAAATGTTTCATGATGGACTTTGGGGGTTGAATAAAAGGGAAAGTAAAAACGTGAGAACTTGTTAAATCTCAGTACCTCAGAAGTGAAGTCTTGTTTATAAAATTCAGTCAAATATATTTTTGCTTGAATGAGAAAAATGTTCTGAGGCAGGTATTGTAAATGCAAAATGTCCAGTGGGCATCTCCCTGCTCCATTCTGTCTGTGTTTAGGAGCTCGAGTTCTTATGTACTTCTTCTCATCCTTCCCCAACTCACATTTCTCAAAACAAATCTGAGTTTGATTCTATAGAACTTTGGTGCCTACAGGTGTTCAGAAAAAAGGTGAGTAAAAGTATCTCTACAAGTTTTGAGGTGGTTTCCTAAAATTCTGCCAGAAAAACTAAAAACCAATGCTCAGACAATCTTGTTGCTTCATGAGAACAGTTGACATTTTCCACAGGTATTGAGAGGACAAACTGTTGGATGAGAACATTTTTACACTCAGTTAAGCTTTGTGAATAATTTTTGATGTTGCTATAGGTATGTACAATAAGAAGAATACTGTAAATAAAAAGAACTTTACCAGAACATCTAGATTTTTCTCAGCTTCCTGAAGAAATATGAGCTCTCTGTGCCAGCTTCTCTACAGCCTAAGATTCACAGTGAGGCAGACTTTCCTGGTCACCCAGAGTCTTTCCCAACTTAAAGAGGTAGCAGCAGCTTGTGAATTCCAGGGTTGCTTGCAAAATCAAAGCAAAGTTTGTCTGGACATCATATGAATCACCAGGATTTCTGCTGTTCTTGGGCCCTTTCCCTGCTGAAAAGCCATCCTGATGGATGTTGATAAGTATGTTCTCTCTTCATCTCTGGGTCTAGTGATGAGTCCTTCTTGCAGAGGTTACAGGTGCTACAAAGTGAATAGTTGAGCAGGGGATTTGGGACACCAGCTGTCAGATACGTGGTACCCTCGGCTCTCCCCACCACCTTCATTCCACGTTTGGACTGTCTCTCCCACACAGAAAATCAAATGAGACATCCTGTGGCTGTTGTTGCAGTCACAGCTTTGCATTTTGGTAGTGAAAGAAGCTAAATGGCCTGCATGAAGCAGCTTGTGCCAGGATATTCTAAAGGCAAACATCTCTTTTTTTTAAAGTTTATTTTTACAGACTTTACCCATTGCAGTGCCTCCACAAAACTGCTGAAGCAGTGACACAACAGGCACAGGAATAACTGAGGTGCCTGAGATTAGGTTCTTGAAGAGTAGAAAATGGCTTTAAAAGGGCTTTCTTTGGTAATCCTGAAATGTGAGCACAATGTGAGCTGTCAGTTTGCAAACTTTCAGTGGTGGTCAAAATCATCAGGGCTTTTCTGCAGGCTGATTTCCCCAAAAAGAGACATTCTGGGGCCCCTGATGTACCAAAACCTGAATCCTCAGCCAGGAGGAAGGTGGGCAGCTGGAGGAGCAGGCCAGCAGCCGCCGTGTGCTGTGTGCCAAGAAGCAGCTCCAGGGTGTGCCCTGCAGCCCAGTGTGCCCAGGGGTGGGAAGGGAGCGGGTAAGAGCATCAGCCGTGCCCAAACGGCATCACCGAGGGCTGCTGGGCCCCGCTCCCACTGCAGAGAGGAAAAGAAAGCCACAAATCTCCCCAAACTGAGCTTGGTTGGAGGGGGACACCCTTGCTCCGTGCTGGAGGTCACGCCTGGATCCCACGCCTTGTCTTGAGCCCCCAGTTCAGGTGCGAAGACTGGAGTGGGGCCTGAGTGTGGGGCGGGGGAGCCGGGCAGGTGAGAGGAGGCTCCACCTGCGGCTCCAGGGCTCCCGGCAGAGACGGAGCACCGGGCACGGGGCCGGGCCGGGCTGTCGCTGCCCTGGCGATGCCAGCGCTGCCATGGCAGCCTTGGGGTCCTGCCAGCTGCTGCACAAGGCCCCGGGAGGGAGGGAGGGAGCGGCAGCTCAGCCCCGCAGCAGCAGCAGCTCGGCTCTCGCAGGAGGTGCGAGCAAAGGTGGGCCCAGGTTTGGGGCGATGCTGTGGGTGCCGTGTTCGGGCTGGAGCAGCAGACACAGGTAAAAAGCTCTCTCTGTGCTGCAGGTTGGCCAGCAGTTGGATCCAGGGTTAGAGGCTGTCTGCAGTGCTTTGTGCTTGGCTGCTCAAAGGACCCTGTTCCTGCAGAAGGATGGCTGCAAAGAAAAAGGAGCTAGTGCTGCAGGTCAGTAGTAGCCAGGCCTTTAGCAGAGCTTGTAAACTCTCAGTAAGGGCAAAGGATGGAGTTCAGCCTTGGGGTATCTCAGATTCTGCTGGCAAAGCCCCTCTGCGAGGTCCTCGTGGGGAAGAGGCGTTCCCACAAGGCAGGTGGGAAGCGTGGGAGGACCTGGCAGGTCACAGCTGTCCCCAGTAAGGGCTGTGCGGTGCAGAGGGAGCTGCTGCAGGTTGTGTCTGGGGCCATTGGGGCCTAGCACAGGTTTAGCTGCTGTCAGGGACCAAAATGCCTCTGTTTTGTGAGGTAATGGCTCAGAGGACATTCAGGAGTAGAGAACTGGAGTTGGTGCATCTCCTGGATGGGCATTTCTGGCCAGGTCATGTATTCAGAAAGACTGCTGTAAAGGTGGAAAAGTTCAGAGGTACAAGAAAAACTTAAAGGCTGAAAAATCTATTTCACAGTGATGTGCAGAGGAATTTCTCCCTGTTTACACTGCACAGGTGACCTAGTGGTGCTTTATAACTACTGCATGGGGAGAGGGGGGTTCTAAGAGCAGTTCCCTATGCAAAAACATTGAAAACCCAAAATGGGTTCAACAGGTCTGCTCTGAATTTTGAAAGCAGTTCAGTCTTCACAAGAGAGAAAGAATGAAAGAGATTATGGCCTTGTTTATTCACTGTTTAAATTGGGAAATGTGAACATGTGTAAGAAGGAAAGAGGGGCACTTTATGAAGGTGGGAATAGTTTCTGTTGCTGCTTGTCCAGCTGTGTTCCTGTGGGATGGGGACCTTGACATCAACCAGACTGTGCACCTTTGGCAGCGAAGGGAAAGCTGGGGTTTTTTACATCTGCAGATGAAAGCTGACCTGTGTAGGACATGAGGGGATGTCCTGGAAGGGTTCTGGTTTTGTTAGAGAAAAGCCAGGTCCAAGCAGCCTCAGGACATTGAAATTAGCAAAGCACCTTGAAGAGTGCCAGCAGTCCTTGAGTCCAGTGGTTGAACTCATGGCTAAATTCATTATCTCAAATTACTGTCATAAATCATTTAGACTCATTAGCATTCTGTGAAACACTCTGAGGGTGGTCCCAACACTAGGAATAATTAAATTTTGTAGTTCTGAGGGTGTTCTCTGAAAAAACTAAGCTTGGGGTCATGTGCTGAACAGGCCCTGAGTGAGACAAGGCCCTGGAGAAACTGCCCTGTGTGACCCCCAGTGACACAGCTCTGAACACCTGAGAGATGGCATTTCATTTGCAATGGAGTTTCCACTCTTGGAATTCTTGGCTGTGAGATTTTAACAGCCCTTTAATGCCCATTGGTGTTAATTATTGTGAAATAGCTGGCCTTGATGCAACTTCCTGTCTTCCATTGTAGTCTAAATGTAGCTGGGGTTGATGATACCCACTGAGGAAGGAATTAGGAACCTTCATTGTTCAGGATGAACAAAACCAGGTCTTGTGTTACTCAAGAAGCCTTTTTTATTTTAACTTGCTGTGCTTTTCTAAGTCCATACTGAAGGGCACATTCTGTAAGATGGGGATGATGCTAAGGATTATATCCTTTCTAATAACAGCATTGGGAGTGTGGGATAATAGAGTGCAGCACATGGAATGGTCTAGGGCATCCCTGACAGGGTCAATCCCTGAGCAAGCTGGTCTTAACACTGAGTTTTGTGCAGGGGATTAGGTGAAGGACTCCACAGGCCTCTCCCAGCCTAGAACTTTGTGTTCTCTATTCACTGTGCTTTGGAAGTCTTTAGGTAGCAGCTGGGAATTCAGGTAAGGACATGCTGGGTCCTTAGACCCTGCTCTAGTGCCCACACATCATGGAAACTGTGTATTTACTAGTTCAGTTTCTCAAGGCTGAAACATCTCAAAGCAGTAGAGTTTGTGTGCAGGCAAAGTGAGAAACTGCTGCTGGAGAATCAGGTGGTTCATAGACCCTGTGAGGACTGGGCCTGAATGAGGTGTAGTTCGACTGGAGCCCTGGGCAGGCAGGTGGAGATCCTGACAAGGGGCTGTGGGTCCCTATTTGGGGCCTCAAAACCAACCAACCAGCCAACCCCCAGAACAATTCTCTGCAAACTGAGTCTGGGATCCCCAGGCAGCCACTGTTCTGGTAGTGCCACTGAACAGGGGAGGACTTGCCGTTGGCTGGATGCTGCTGCCCTTTCCCTCTGCCTTTCCTTGGATCTTGTGAGACATCCTGATCAGCTGGTCAGAGGTGAGAGAATCACACCCAGAGGAGATTCCTGAGTGCTCAGGTAATGCCTCTTCAGGCAGGTGTGTCCCTCTGGAGCAATTTGTCAATATGTTTGCAGCAACTGGGTAGTACCTGGTGACTTACTGTGGCTTTTACTGTGTTTTTCAATTTTCCACACAGATTAACATCACTAGCCAGGAGCTTTGGGAAGAAATGCTGTGTCTCAAAGGACTCATTGGTAAGGGTTTGGTCAGCACACTGAATTGCTCTTGTTCTGTGTTGGAAGGACAGAAGCACTGTTAGGAATTATTAGTGTTAAGGATGTTTAGTCAGTCTCTCCATTCCCCTTACCCTGAACGGAAGAAAAAAATATTCTAGCCAAGGTGAGACCAGTAGGAGGTTTTAGTCCTCTTCATTTATGTGGGACAGTCATCATGCAATCCAAGCAGTGCTGGTCCAGGAGCTTCTGGAGTCTCCAGTCTCCACTGCTTGGAACAGGACTGTCCCCAGCACGAGGAACAGCCCTGCCTCCCAAGGCTCTTGGGAAAACCTCGTGTGCTCTACCTCTGTGCAGCAGTTTTCCCTGGGAATTCTGCTACCTCCAAGGTCACAGCCATGTCCATTGTGGACTCCTCCACATCATTCTTAGCTTGTTATTTTATAACATAATCCTGTCCTCTCATGCAGCATTGCAAGCCTTGCAAGGATTTCCAGTTCAGAGCTGAATCCAGCCCTTCTAGCATATGGTCTATTGGTCTGTGTCTAAACTGACCCATTTTTACCTCATTCTGACTCATTTTCCTGCTTGCAGTTGTTGATGTGTTTCAAGCCTGGTGTGGCCCATGCAAACCAGTAGTGAATCTGTTCCAAAAAATCAGGAATGAAGTTGGCAGTAATCTCCTGCATTTTGCTGTGGTAAGATCTTATTTGGCACTGCTTAAAATACCCAGTCCCCTGAAATCAGCTGAGGTCTAAGGGCTGAAATCACTTATCTTTCCAGTATTTAGCCCAAACCATAGCAGTGCAGGAGTTGCAGCTGCTGGGAGTGAACCTGCCACATACAGGGGCTTGGGTATATCTATAAGAATTCATATAATTAAGAATTTTCAGGCTTCAACTGCTTTATTCTTTCCAGATTTCTACTTAAGAAAGTAACATTAGACAGAGTCATTAACACATTCCCGCTGGTGTACAGGGAGAGGCTGAAGGAGCTGGATTTGGTCACCCTGGAGAGGAAAATGGACAGATGTCCAGTTGGGGGAGGATGGAGAAGGCAGACACTGATGTCTCTCAGGGGAACACAGCAACAGGACAAGAGATAATGGGATAAGTTGCAGCAGGGAAAGGTCCAAGTAAATAGAAGGGAAAAGTATTCAGGTGGGAGTGTCGGACACTGGGACAGGTTCCCAGAGTGCTGTGCAGAGCTGATTCTTGGAGGAGCTCAAAACTGACACAGCCTTGAGCAACCTCCTGTACCCCTGAGTGCAGCTCTGCCCTGGGCAGGGACTGGAGCCCTTCACAAGTCCCTCCCTGCCTCAGCCATGCAGTGACGCTGTGTTCAGGTGCCTTTCCTGGCTGGAGGCAGCTCTGCACTGTGGACAGGGCCGAGGGCAGTGAGGTTCCTCATGGCTCAGCCCTCCTGTCTCTGCTGCCACTGCAGCTCCTCCTGGCACTTCTCTCAGTCCTCATGGGCAGGAGCCCTGAACTCACTTGTCAGCTTTTCCTCTGGGACTCAGCCAGGCGAGCTGCTGGGAATAGATATCCCTGTCCCACAGGAGCGCTGCTCCAGCTCCTGCAGGTGACATCTACCTGCTCCTCAGGCACTGGAAATGAGCTGTGAGCTGGCTGTGGCCCTGGCTCTCTTTTTGTCCCCAAAGTCTGGGACCCAGAGGTGTTTTCCTGTGTGTGGGTGGTGAGTACCAGCCAGCTGAGGGTGTCTGAGTCCAGGCACTTGCCTGTGCATCTCTCTGGAGCAGAAATGCTTTTCTAGAAACACCTATTTTATTTTACATTCCTTTTAGGCTGAAGTTGATTCCATTGATGCTCTGGGAAAATACAGAGGACAATGTGAGCCTGTCTTTCTCTTTTATACAGTGAGTGAAAATATTTTCCCATTAGCTGCATAGCAATAAACCTGCTGGTGGGAACAAGTGTCCTTTTGGAAAGATATTTTATTTATTTAACGTGTGATTGGAATTTTATTTGCTCTGTATCTGCTGGTGATCAAATGCTGTGCAGATTAAAATATACAGGCAGTGTGCTGCCCTGTGGAGTCTCCAGGTTCAGCCTGCTGCTTCTGCAGGACCTCACTCCTCTCACAAGCTGCTTTGCTTCATCCTGAGACTGATGAGGAAGCACAAAGGAGATTGTTCCAAGGTTTCCGTCTTGCTGTGGAGCTGAGCAGCTCTGAGGGGAGGAGGGCCTGCTACATATAGTATGGGTGATGTGCTGCTGGGGGGAATTCCAGAGCCCAGAGAGCACAACCTGAGCACTTGTTGACTGATTTGCTTTTCACACCTTCCAGGGAGGAGAATTAGTGGCTGTTGTAAGAGGAGCAGATGCACCATTGCTCCAGAAGACCATCCTGGAACAGCTGGCAGGGGAAAGGAAGGGTTTAGAACGTGGAGGAGAGCCTGTGGTGGTAATGGGTTACTAAAGCCTCAAACACCTGTAGATGTGCATGCAAGAGGAGAGGTTCAGCTCCCCAGGGCCAGCACAGTTCTAAAGCAGAGCCACTTCCTTGCAAGAATCCCCTGCCCTGCCCAGCCAGCCTCCTAAGGCACTACCACAGGGCCTGGCTTTGTGTGTGTGGTCTAAAATAATGACACTTCTGAGGAGCAAAACTGTCTTAGGTGTGTGTGACCTGGTGCTCTTAAGGCGCCTCTAAAGCCTGCAGCTCTCTGCTGACATGTCCTGGCCTGTTCCTGGGAATGCTCTTCCCCCCGCCCTTGCTGTGCCCTGCCTGGACAGGCAGATCCTCTGCTGTCCCTGCTGAGCTGACCTGGCCCAGGACAGCAGGAGGGCTGTTCCTGCTCAGGGGGAGGTGGGGCGTGGGGCCCTGCCTGGCACAGGCTCACCTGGAGGCTGTGTGTGGGATGTTCCTGGCTCAGCCATGTGCTCTTGCTGCTAGGTGCCAGACAGAGCCTTCTCCAGAGAGCAGGGAAGCACGGCTCCCCTTCAGGAGGAACAACGGGAAGGACAAACAGGTAAGGCAGGCACAGGTGTAGGATGTTTTCTGTGCCTTGAGTTGGAACCTTTAAAAGCTGGAACCTTCAGTGGGGACTCAGCTGCTGCTGGGATATCAGAGGGGCCATTCCTCCACTTGGGCACAGATCAGCACACATGGGAGAGTCACCCTGGAACACAAACAGCCCAGCATAGTTTGGGTGTCTGGCATTGTGAAACTGTGGATGTTTATCCTTCCAATATGTTTTATCTTACATTTGACACCCCTTGCCTTCTGGCCTGGCAAGGGCTCTTGGAAGACCCACACATGGCTTTCTGTTTCCAAGTGGTTTTCAAAAGAAAACACAGATGCTTGGGCTCCAAATCTGGTTACACCATCTCCTGCCTTGTCTAAAATTAGCTATGAATCCCCAAAGGCTTTTGCCTCTTCTCCTAAAAGGGACATTTTTTCTTGGCTTTGCTGGGACGGTGCTGCATCCTGGCCCTGTGCATACCAAATCTTAGGCTCCGGAATGCTGGGAATCGAAGCAAAACCCTCCTGGCTTTAACTGAAGCACCATGGGCTGAAGGGGCGTGAGGGATGTTGGTCTCTGCCTCTCCTTTCTGCGCCTATTGTTAATTTTGTCCATTTCCTTCCCTCGGAGGCTGACGCACCCATCGGGTCCGGGATGACAACCGCAGTTGTGGAGCTGATGCGAGCTTTTTCAATAAATACAAAACTCTCGTGTGGCAGCAGCACCGGCTCCGTCCCCTCTCGGTGGCCCTCAGTGGCGCGCGGCCCCTTTAAGGCCGGCGCGGGGGCGGCCCCACCGCGCTGCGGCTGCGCGGGGAGGAGGCTCCTGCCGCGGGTTCGAGTCCCGGCGGAGCCGGCCCGGCCATGGCCGCGGCCTCCGAGCCAGCGGAGCCCGAGCCGTGCCCGGAGCCGCCCGCGCACCGGCTGAGTGTGGTGGAGCTCGACCGTGAGCTGGACTCTCGCAGCGAGCTGGTGCGTCCCGAACCGCTGCGGAGGCGGCACGACCGGGCCGCGGGGACTTGCGCCTGCCGGGGCGCTTCCCGCAGGGCCGAGGGGTTCGCTACGGGAGGGTCGGTGGGTCCCTCAGACACACGCGAGGGAGGGTCGGGTCCCTCACACAGACACCTGTGAGACAGAGAATCGGCGGGTCCCTTCACACGGCCGGGAGGGAGGGTCGGGCCCCTCAGACACCTGTCAGAGAGGGTTGGCAGGTCTGCTCAGACACCCGGGAGGGAGGGTCGGCGGCTCCCTTCACGCACACCCATGAGGGAGGGTCGGCGGCTCCCTTCACGCACACCCATGAGGGAGGGTCGGCGGCTCCCTTCACACACACCCATGAGGGAGGGTCGGCGCGGCTCCCTTCGCACACCCATGAGGGAGGGTCGGGCCCCGCAGACACCCGGCAGAAAGGGTCGGCGTGGGCGTCCCAGGCTATTCTGTGCCAGTTCCAGTATGGTGACATGGGTCACTGTCATTTACATAGATCTCACGTTCTTCACCGTATCTAGGAAAAAACCCAACAACCCCCAAAGTTCTATAGGGTGGGTGCCTGATGTAGCAGGTACAGAGTCAGTCGTTTAATTTCTCTCCTGTTGCAAAACACTTTATAGTGCAATAGCGTGTTTATTCTCAGAACATCAAAAGTATTCTATGACTGTTTCTGGAAATAAGTCTCACGCAGCCTCCAAGAAGGAACTATTATCCTCACTCAAGCAGGTGAAACTGTGTGTGACCCTGCCCTCGGAGCTCTCGCCTGCCTTTCTGGACAGAGGCGTGCGTGCATAGCTGCTTTTCATGTGGCTTTAATTATGGTTTGGAAGGCGGAGTAGGCAATCTAAACTCAGGTTGTGGTTTCTGATGTACAGATTGATGATAAAGAATTCGACATTCCTCAAGTTGATACCCCTCCAACACTGGAGAGCATCCTAAATGAGGTGAGTGATGCATCGGACAGGGGTAGGTCAGGTGAGGCAGCACATGCTCCTTTTCCTCTACTCCTACTGTGTTTTTCCTGGAAAACAAAATTGTAGAACTTGATGGTTTCCTGATGCTCATAGGTAGCAAGTGCATTCTCAGTGGAGTAATTGCTCTGCAGTGTGTGAGATGGAATTTTGGGGTTTTTTTTCAATTAAAATATCCACAGCTTCAGCATAGTAGGTTTTCATCAAGTCTAAGCACATTCATCTGTAGATCTGGAGAGTCACCTGAAGTCTAGAGAACATGTTAAAGGTCAGGGTCACCAAAGAGTTTTTTTTAGCTAAAAGTAATTGCAGAGTATTCAGGGTAGTTCTGAAGTTGTTGGGAGGAGATGAGAGCTGGATTCTTCACAGCTTCATTTGTGTTGTTCCTTTCATATATGCAGCTCTCTGGCAGGAGCAGTGAACAGTCTCAGCATCTGATGTTATCTGTGGTACCTTACAGGGGAGATCTGACTCTGTCTCACATGTATCCAGCTCTGTGTATTTCTGCAGTAGCTGTGTGAGTGCACAATCCTTAGAAATGCAAAGAAGGGCATGGACGTAAAGATAAACTCCAAGAAAACAAGGTTTTTAACGAAATGAGGAGATGGGTGGCTGGATTGCTAGGAAGCTGGTATAAAAGGGAAAGGAGCCTGCCAGGAGTGACAGTTCTTTTAAAAACCTGCATTAAAAACAGGTGTAAGGTATCCTGAACAGAGACAGTCTAGAAACAAGAGTAGTAGGGATAGCTGTGTCCTGTTTCTGCTGGTGCCTTGGGTAGCAGAAGTTTAGTATATTTGGATGTTCTCAAACTGCAAGGACATGCAGTGACATCCATGTCAGAGGAGTAATTCCAAGTCTTAAACTTGAGAGGTAATCATGAAGAAAATATAGTTCAGTGCAGACAGTGTCTTATTGCAGTATCTCAGTAAATGTAGGATGGGAATGACTGGCAAAACATCTTCTGAAAAGGATTTTAGCAGAGAAGAACCTGTCTGAGCCAAAAAGACAAACAGTTCAGAAAGAGATGCTTGATGGGCACAGGGCTGCCAGGTGTAAGAGAAATGAGGGGCAGCTGCTCTGCTCCCTGCTCGTTTGGCATCAGCTGGGGGGTTGTGTTTGCTCGCTCTGGCTCTGTGCTGAGAGAGCAACAGGAGCTGCACTGGCTTTAGAACACATCAGGGAGAATGGCTCTTTGAAAAACTGTAATAAAGAACTCCAGGCTAAGACTGAAAGGAGAGAGAGATTGCAAACAGAAGAGCTCAGAAAAGAGCAAAATCAACCGTCATGGCAGCTGGAGGGACTGCTGGGCTCTTGGTGCCACTTAGTCAAGTGCTGGAGTAGATGATGATAATTCTAGGCCTTCTCTTGGCAATTTGGAGACTTGGGAACAGCTCTGTTAAAGGTCAGTAAAGTTTTGATGGAGTACATAATATTTGGGGAAGAAAAGCTAGTTGACTTTTTCTCCAGCCCACTTCTTTGATTATTGTGAATTCTGAAAACTGGGTCTTCCACAGAATCAGCCCTGTAAAGTAGTAAATAGTTCTGGCTTTTAAATATGAGGCTTTCTTTTCCTCTCCTTGTCCATTTCCTTGCTGAATTGATGCTGCTTTGCTAATGTTTTAGTTCTGCTGTTGTGCATTTTGAACATTTAGCAAGCTGTGGTGATTCTCGCCCTCCAGACTGATGATGAAGAAGAGTCTTTCATTTTGGAGGATCCCTTTCTCTTGAACATTGATAACACGGATACACACTCCTATGACACCTCTTCTGTGGCCAGCTCTGACAGTGGGGACAGGACACACCTGAAGAGGTACTGCAGCCTCATGCCCTGGGAGGTGAAACCATTTGTGAAGGGGTACTGCTTACATCCATTGGAAACAAATCCTCCTTTTTTTCACCGAACACTGTTATTCCTCCAGGATCACATAGCCAAAGATGGGATTTGTAGTTGCACTGAGGGCTGGCCTGTTTGAGCAATAAAGGCATTTTATGGGGGATGGATTGTTTAAATTTCTCCAAATTTTAATGGAATCTTTAAAGCACTGAATCATGATGACTCTACAGAAAATGTTTCAAAGAGGTGGCTGACCTAGTCTGCAAGCAGCTGGTGGTTATTTGTAAAAGGCAACCGCTGTCACTTCTGTGAGTGGACTGCTAATGTTGACATCTAAAATGTGATAATTAGCTCTAATGCTGCTGACTTGGGTCGTTAAATACTCAAATGATGGCCTGAGCCACTCCCATGGCTGCCTTGTGTGCCATGAGCGGTTGCACAAGATACAAACACTCTGAAGTCCGACGGTTTATGTTGGCCTAGGGTGGTGTACAGGCTCTCTGTCCCTTCTGGTTTTCAATAAGATGGTTTGTACTGAGAGAAGTGTTACCTGGAGAGGCTTAAATTTCTTCCAGTACAGAGTACACAGAAAGACCTGGAGGTGTTCCTGTCACCTTTGGGTAACGCTGGTTGCCGTGGTTATGGGTCCTTAGCCATAATACCAGCTACCAGCAACATGTTGGATGAACCTCTGTGGGAGCTGCTTGTTTGTGCACCTCTGGAGAGAGAAGACCCCAATGTTTGTCTGGTCGTTTTGGGAATTTGGCTCTCTGGTTGTGTGAGCTTGGCAACAAAATTGCAGCTTTGCTGGGAATTTCCCTGTCCTGCCTGCTAGAGTTTACCAGTGCTCTTTCCAAATAACTGCTCCTGCACTAGTTAGTTTTTAAAGACATTTTCTCCATAAACAGAAGCACTTAAGCTTTCATATCAGGTGAGTTGTGTATTAATTGAAGGCTGTTCTTTACCATGCACCCAGTTTTCCTAGGAGGTCTGTATTCTGCTAATGAGCCTTTTCCACTTGTGTATTTTCCGTAGATACTCACCTTTACAGGCTGCAACTTCCTCACTCCCTGAAAGAGCTGAAGGATTGTTTTCAGGATGTATAATGAATTCTAAGGCTTGCACTTATGTGCTTGAAACTGACCATTTGTTTGAAGAGCTAAGTTTTTTTACTCCAGTACATGAGTTAAAACCAAACTGTGTGCAGGTACAGCAGGGCAGAGCAGGCTTTGCTGATTATCTCATGCCTTATCTCCTTTTGTGGCCCCAAGAAGAAGAATGGAAACTGCATGAGTTACAGGTGTATGCAGAATTTACCTGCTGGCTTAGCTGTGGGTTAGGCAAATTTCCAAGCTTTTATTCTGCTCTAATGCTTTTTGGTTCATTTCTTACTTCCTTAGGAAGAAAAAACTCCCAGATTCTCTCTCACTCCATGGATCAGTGATACGGCTCTCGCTCCTGAAAGGGATTTCTGCCCAAATAGTGTCTGCAGCAGTAAGTGTCATCTTCTGGGCACCTCCACTAAGAAAAATGTGAAACTCTTCTGGTGTGTGGGGTGTGTGTGGGTGTGTGAGATCTCCTGCCTGCCCCTGCTATTAATTCTGTGTAACACCATGTTAGGGACATAAACTACTAACCAGTTGTCCCTTGGCTGCAGTGAATCAGGGCTTAGCTGACTTGCTTGGGTCACTTTTAGCACTGATTTGTGCTGCTGGATGTCTGAAACTTGGTTGGAAATGTTCATATAACATGAAAGTGTGCTCAAAGGTGCTGAAACTGGGTTTGCTCAATGCTTGCAACAGGCACATGGCTCTTTGAGAAGAGCACAGTAACTTCCACATGGGATTACGGGATGTTCTGCTTCCTCTCTGTTTCTGGGTGTTTCTAGCCAGTGGTTCCCTCAGCTCTGCCCCGGTGGGACCATTAAAATGCAGCTGCTGTTGATTTTTCTGGGTGCTGAAGTTCTAGTTATTAGACATGAGCAATCTGGGAGTTGTCTCTCACTCGTGGGTTCTCCTGTTTCCCCAGGACAAAGTGGATGCTGGCTTGCCCACTGCAATTGTAAGTACTCTCACAATTTTCAAGGACTGTGTATTTAGCTTTCATGCCAATTTATTAAAGCAGTAATTTAAGACAGCTGATAAATGTGTCTTCCTTGACTTCTGGAGTGGGAGGAGCCTTTCTTCACTGCCCAGCTACCCCTCTGCTGATCATGCCCTCCCTTTTTTATATCATCACCAGCGCTTCTTAGTTGAGCACACTGAATTTCCCTAATTGTTTCTTCTTTGCCAGTTATTGCTTTGACTCCTAACAATTTTTTATAGAAATTTAATTGGAGTGCTCCAAGTGATGGGTTCAAAATCTCAGTGTCTCTCTGTGTGAAATATTAACTAAAAGGCTGTCTGAAGGATATTCCTGCTTAGCAATTTGCATCAAAGTTGTTGAAGTCAAGCATGCTAATTATGTCTAAATATGTCAGAAGTGAATCTGCCTATAGTAAATGAGAGGAGAAGCATTTTAATGAGGTGAAATACAGTCAGTACTTGTTTTGCCTTTGTGAAGTGAGTTTTAATGTTTTACAAAGGAACTAAAGATGTGCTCAGTCACTTTGACTGTAGTAACAGCAGCCCTTAAGAAAATACGTTTTTGTTTAAAAAAGAAAAGGAAAAAGTAGTCACTTCTAAGGCAAAAGGCTGCACAGTGAAGTTGGAAACATGCTGTGACTGATGTGTACATAGAATAAAAACCTGTACTTACACATCCAGACATCGAGGCGTTTGAATTTTTTTAATCTGACTTGTTAAGAAATAAAAATTAGAACAAGTTGAATACATCTACAGCATTATGTGATTTCTATTAAGTTTTATTTCATTGAATGCCGGTTTGCAAGTGCAGTAGGATCTTGGAGGATATGTTTAATAGGATTTGTTTAATTCCCCATGGAAAGAAGTTGGAGTCTCTGGCTTGGTGTGAATTGCTCTTCAGGGGACCAGCACTGGCCAGGGTTTTAGAAGAGCTCAGATGTGGAAGTAGCAGCTGAGTTAGGATAAAATCCCAAATATTTATACTCAGCAACTACACCAAAAGAATGAGACTGACTGTAGAGAGATGAAATTTTGCTGTGGGTACCACTCTGAGCATTTGAATTTCAAACAGCAGAGGAAAAAGCAGCCCTCTGATCTTGAGATAATCTGTGTGATGGTTGTCCAGGTGTAGTACTTCTGTCTTCTTGAAGGAATTGTGCTTGTCACTTATAAATGGAAAAAGTTACAACCTTTGAAATCTTCCCCTTTTGGCAAACTTTGCTTGACAAGTGGTGGATTTGTGAATGATGTTTCTTCTGCTTTCAATCTTCCTGCGTGACTCTTTCAGGCAGCATCAAATCTGATAGCAGTGGGGACCTCCCATGGGTTAGCACTGATATTTGGTAAGTTAAAAATAAAGTTTGGATTTTATTTGCATTTTAATGATCTTTAAAGAATGCAAACACAAGCCAAAAAAACCCAGCCTGATTTATAACTGCAGGCTGGGTTTCTTCCATGTTGTTTGTGCTAAATGTGTTTTTCTTTCAGTAAAGAAATGAAGCAGAAGTAATATTTGTCATCCTTACTCATATTTCTTCTGCATTTTGTGTATCTGGCACTTTGATATTGAGAAATTTAGCTCTGTGTGAATTGTCTAAAGAGCCTTTTCTGTGTTTGAATAGAAAATACTCTGTTTTCATGTGAAAGAAACCAGACCCTGTACACAACCATTGTCAGTAGTAATCTTCTGCCCTGTGACAGAATGGGTGTCAGCTTTATGGAAGTTAAGATGTGTTCCCTGAGAAGTGGGGCTTCTGACCCCTGGCTGCCTGCAGACCTGTGCCATGGGTGTCTCCTTCCCTGCCCTTCCCCTGCACCAGGCAGGCACCTCTGTGTCCCTTCATTCTGTCATTCTATTCTTCTTCTTATCACCAAACTTTCTTATAAGCTTTTCTGAGCTTGTGCCTCTGTTTGCCCCCTCACCAGCTGGGCCACAACAGCTCTTCAGCTGTTCCCAGTCACATTCAGGTTTTGTGCCTTTTGTCTATGCAGCTCCGGGTTCTTAACCAGGTTAGAAATTTCAGTGTATTTATTGAGGCTGGTTGAAATTCTTGGAGACCAAGAAGTTACGGGGGACAGGGTACTCCAGATAGATGGGAAGGACTCTGACAGTGCATGACCCACCTTCCTGGGTATTTAGACATTGAACTATTTGATCCCATTTGCTTAATCCAGTATTGAAACAATTTTGCTCCCTGAAGGAAAGGTGGAGTGAAGAGAGCCTCGGATCCCTCCCAAAGGTCCATGGTGCTGGGTAAGGGGCAGTGGATCAAGCTGCCTGAGGGAAGCCCTGATGAAGATTTTCATCCTGAGGGTGTTGAAGCATTAGATAAGAGTTGAGACAGGTTGTGCAGTCTCTTTGCTTGGGGATATTCAGAACTCAGCAAGGCCCTGAGCTGGCTGGTCTCTTTGACCTTGCTTGGAGCAGCAGGACTGGGCCAGAGGCCTCCATGCACAGCTTAGAGCTGAAGTTACTCTATGAGTCTGTGCTGTAATTTAAAGGTGATGAGGAATGGAAGTAAAGTGTCCAGTTTTGTTTCAGAATGCTTCCTGGACACTTATTTTCTGCTGAATTCCTTCAGTTCTGTAACTAAAACTTGGGCATTGACCCCAATGCTCTCAGAACTATCTAAAGAGAGAAACCTTGGCAGGATATGGCTGTAGAAGGCTTTGTTGTGTGCAAAGAGAGGATTGGAGATCTCGCTTGGGTTTATTCTGAAATTTAAACCAAGAGTTTATGGCTGTAGACCAGTCAATATCTGTACTTTTTTTTATTAGATGTGTAGATTAGGGTCAGACTTACTCCCTGAAGGTTTGTAAGGTGTGTGCAGGGTTTATACTGTACAATGGGAACATAACACCTTTTTTGAATGCAAAAATGTAGGTCTATTTTCTGGTTGAACAAATTTCTCTGAATTGTTGTCATTGACATATTTTAAAACTTTATTTTTTCTTTCATAAATTTGACTTCAGCTAATTTGTCTCTCCTCCTAAGTCCACCTATACTCATGACTTGTCTGCTGTGTCCTTACTATAGAAGACTTGGGAAACTTTCGTTCTTTGAAGCATTTTTTGAATGCTTCTGTTGGCTCCTGAAACATTATCACAGGACAGTTCTCAGACTGCACGTGTAACGTGGAAAAGCAAACTTTTCTTCTGGATTAGTGTTGGATTAGATGCCAAGTTTGACATCCTGGAAGTGTTGCAGAAGAGGTGGTAGGAGGGGGATGTCTGGAGGCCTGGAGACACTCTCCTCTGGTACCTGCTTCAGGGCCACATACTCTGGCAGGGGGGCAAAATCCTCCTGACCCATCTAAACCTCTCTGTCTGCTATTTCTGGGGTTTGCTGCTTGTTCCATGATCTGACATTAATGGGGAGGGTTGATGCTCTCAGATTTTACCTATCTTTCAGGTAGTTTATCTGCTATTTGGTGGTTGGTTACCACATTTGGATAATGACAGGTTTTTTATGCCTTAGGAAAATGACCCTTAGCTTGTTTCTAGGGCTGTGCTCGCTTGGAGGATTTTATTTTTCATTTTGATGTAAAGGAGGTCCATCTTTCTGCCAAAATCCTTCTCAAACTTGTTTGCAGTTGTGAGTGCTGTGCAAATGAACGATTATGCTGTGTGCCATGACTTGGCTTGAGGATTGCGAGCTGGAGTGGAGCAGTGCTCTCCCAGCAAGCCTACAGCACTGCACAAATACTCTTTGGAGGTTTTCTTTATCCATTTTTCTAGAAGAG
Organism: Coloeus monedula; assembly: GCF_965178545.1. Classification (NCBI taxonomy): domain Eukaryota; kingdom Metazoa; phylum Chordata; class Aves; order Passeriformes; family Corvidae; genus Coloeus; species Coloeus monedula. Next base: position 1,228,345 of record NC_138790.1, read on the forward strand.
CAGAGGTTTTACACTGCTCAAAAACTAGGACTTAAACACAACTCAATGAAATGTGTCATTTTTCATAAAGACTTGTTCCAGACAAAAGAATTCTTTCTGTATAGCTAAATTTTGTTTTGATTAGTGTGGTACGACTATTTATTTTTATTTTCTCTGCTGTTTGTAAAACTTATGGTGAGTGTCCTGAGTCTTTGCTGAGGTATGACAGCATTAAAACTAGATTTTGGGAGTCTTTTTTTTTAATTAATGGGGAGTTGATTTACTGGCTTGTGGTAACTGGGTGAAAATAGTTTTACTAGTTACATTACTGTGAACTTCCAGTTTTATTTCCTCTCAGATTACTATTTTTTGGTCTTCAGTGCAATGAAGTTCAAATTTATAAGCTCACCTTTTAAACTGCTTGGTTTTAGAACACTAACCATCACAGCATCATTTCTTGAATAAATCAGAAGGGGAAACATTAACCAAAGGAAACACTCAGCAAAATCTGAGGGTTCTCTGTTTTCGGAGATTGTCGCATATGTGCTGTTCATTGCTTCACTCCTTCCTTTTATATTGATTTCTGGTTTTTCTCTCCTCTTTTGGCCCTTTCTGTGTGGACTGAAAGGCAAAGGTATGGTACCACTGCTGTGTGCATGTTTCTGCATGACCAGCCCCTGTGCTGCCCAGGTTGCATGTTGTCTGTGCCAGGATTTCAGGGGCAGCTCAGCAGTGAGGCAGTGCAGGAACCACTCAGTGGATGATGCTGCTGGGAATTGCTTAGTGGGTGCATGTGCACTGCACGCTCCCAGATTCTCCAGGCAGGAACAGCAGAGGAGCAGGTAAAGGTGATTGTTATAATGTCCTAGAACAGCAGGTCCACAGCTGTCTGTGAAGGTGGTGTTTCAGGGCAGGACAAGGCTCTTCCATGAGATCACCATCCACCCAGAGCATTGCCTGGCACTGTGCCTAATAAAACGAGTAGTGTGTCAGTAATTCTGCAGGAAATCAAGCAGGCCTTTCAAACACAGGAAAATCAGGGCGTAAGGAAAAGATCTTGATGAAAACCTGGTGATCTGAGCAGTATCAACTTCTGCAGTGCTATGCTCATTTCTGAATGCATTTCATGCTGGAAAGCGCCTTCTTTCACGTTCACAAACTTGTCTTTATTCTGTATATTCAGAATCTTATCTAGGTGCCTTCTCATTTTGACTTCAGACTCTGAGAGCAACGCAGTTACTGCCAGAAAATTTTCAGATGAAGAATTGCCTTATGTAAATTGAAAAATTAAAAACATTTTTTGACAATTGATAGCCACCTTTGTTTCAAGCATTTGGCAAAATCTTTTTATATTTAATCCTAAATGTACCTTACTTCCAAGCTGATAGTACAAGTCTGGAAAATCATCAGATCAGCTTTGATAACCTTTTGCTTTTGTCTGTTTTTATTACTTTGCCAGCTTACTAGTAGAAGCTCATTGATCCTCTGATCTTGTTTTGCCTTGGAAGCAGCTTCATCCATAGTATAGTTGGGGTTTTTTTTAAAAAAAAATCTTATCTAATGGCTCTTAATTGTGTGTCATCTTTTAACTGTCTGGAAACAAGAACAAGTACTGGATTGGTCATACAAACGACTTAATTTTGGGATACAATAGGGGTCTTGTTTGTTTTGAATGGACATTGCAGGTGAGGGAAAAAGAAAATGACTTTTGAGAGTTCCTGTGGGGATACATATAAAGATGTAAACCTTTTCAGAGAAAGCTGTGGAAGATTCTCCTTTTTCATGCCTGAGAGGAAACAGGTTATGGATTGACTCACTAACAGGCTTAAGCTGAAGTGGAAGGTACTTCCATGAATGAAGAAGTCATTCACCTTTAATATAAAGAGCTGCAGTGTTCCCCTATTTTCAAATTGATTTTTATGGTTAGCAGGTAGTATTTTTGTAAATGAGCTGCATTTCCAGGCCTCTGGAACAAGAATTATTTCTTTGGATCTTGACACCATTTGGAGAATATCTCTCTGTGAAACTTGTTTTCCAGCTGTAGCTCTGTTTTCTCTGAACTTTCATGGAAATCCTTCATCTTCTTTTTCCTTGACCTGTTCTGATATATGTGGTGAACACCCCTGTCACAGTGATGTCAAGGTGTGTCCTAGTAGCGTGGCCAAGGATGTTTTCTCCTCACCCTGAGCAATGCTTTAGAATAATCCAGGAGTTCAGCTGTTGTTCTTGCTGGTGATAAATTTGCTGGTTCTGTGCAGAGTGATAAATGCATCGCTTTGGGTAAGAAATGCAGGATACATCCATGCTCTGTTTCACAGCCAGCACGTTCCTGGCAGTGCTGCAGCTTGGAGAAACGTGTCCCATGACTTGGGCACATCTTGCAGGGTGCTTCTGGTGCTCAGCTCTGTTTCCTTGATCCAATCCTTTCCCTTCCTTGCTCTAGGTGAATCCTGCACACAGTGTTATTGTGGTGTTCCTGATGTATTTCACATCCCCGTAATCTTCATTCCAACAGTTCTCACAAAGCATCTTTTCCCACTCCCTCACTCAAAAGCAGGACCAAAGCAGAGATGGGTGGAAGAAGCAGCTCCAGAACATTTTCCTTAGCTTTTGAGAGCAGTGCACCAAAGACAGGCAGAGGGATCTCATCCAAACTCCTGAAGAGCAGCATCTTGTAAAGCATTTGCGTCTCTCATGGTGGGAGCCTCCAAGAACTTGGCACAGACAGAGGTGCCCATGGTCTGTGTTGTGCAGGAGTGGACAGGGCATGGCTCTGCAAGCAGTGGCACCTCCTTTGCAGCAGCCTGTGGCTCAGGGAGGGAGTTCCTTTATAGAGTAAGAGCTGAGTGCACCCGAACTCATCAGGCATTTTAACTGTGCAGCTTGGAGACAAAAGTGCCTTTTCCTTCCAGCCTCTGGCCTTCAGCAACCAAAACCAAGGAGTAAAATTACAAAATAAGAATAAAATTATGACATAGAATTGCATTTACCAAAAGCCTCTGTTGGGGTTTTGTAGTTGATGTTCAAATGCAGAAATACAAGGCTCGGAAAGTAGAATTAATTTTCTGTCATCTTCATTGCTGCAACTTAAGCACTGTTGGAGAATAGTAAAAGGAAAGCTAGATACTGCTTTGATTTTTCTAGTAGTTTCTTTTTCTATATGTAATACCTCTGCATTTCTATATTTCCTGTCCCTGGTTTGTACTTTTAAAAATAATTTTTGTATTTCCCTGCAAGACAGTGTCCCACTCTTTCTGTTCTAACATGAGCTCTCATCTTGTAAACCCCTTTTTAGAAGAACTGAACTGTAAGTCTTTGAATTGTAAATGTACCCCAGGTGAATTGTAGGTGTAAATAATTGCATGATGTTAATTTTAACCATTGCTCTTCCTTTAATTTCTTACCAATTGTTCTGCTCCAGATCAGAACCAGGCTCTCCGGCTGTGTCTGGGCAGCACCGCAGTTGGGGCCCAGTACGGGGCCATCTCTGCTCTCAGCATCAACAATGACTGTTCCAGGCTGCTCTGTGGCTTTGCAAAAGGACAGGTAATTCCCAAAGGATGAGCTGCTCCAGTGCTCTGCCCTGCAAGGTTTACCTGGAGGTGGCAACAGCTCCAAGCCAAGCCCCCTCAGTCTGTAGCTGTGTGTTGGCTGGTTCAGTGCTCAGAAGCAGCACAGGTGGCATGATGTGCCCAGAGCTTCTTGGGGCAGGCAGCCAATTCCTGCTGAATCAGGTTGCTGGGGGAGTTTTCTGTGGAGGAAGTGAGTAATGCAGAATATAGCAAAGGGTTCAATTAGTTGTGACATAATTCCTGTTAAACTGAAATGTGCAATGGCTCACTGGGACAAGCAGTTTAGTCTTTCTAGGTCACTCTCTGAGATCTGTGCATGGTAATTAAAGCTGTTTTTTACTGTGGTGATGACTTGAAATTCTTGAAACTCATATGTAACCCCAAAATTAATTTTTGCTAATACCTTGCTTGTGTGACAGAAGTAGCATAGCTTTTGAATGTAGGGAAAAGGGGTTGAGTCTGGTGTAGTTTTATGCCCTTCTAAGAACCAAAGGAGAGAAAGCAATTCCTGAGCAAAAATAACAAGACTAAACCAAAATAGGTGGACATTACCTTTGTAACATTTAGAGGAATACAAAGAAGGCTACTTTTTCTTTTTACATTCATTTCCCTTTGGTCCTTTGGCTTTCACCTTCAGAGTAGATGAAACACACCCCTGTGCCTATGGTAGGACTACATGACAGCCTGCTGCAGGCCATGTGAAAATACTTAATTCATGCAGAGCAGCAGCTGGTTTTAAATGATGCTCAGATAAAACATTTTGGAGCAAAGGCTCTGAAACATCTGGTGTAGAAGTGTTGATAGATGATTTATAGGATCACATAAAGTACTATTTCCCATAAAAAAAGTTTTATTCAGATTGTAATCTCAGCTCTTCTGGGCAGTTACTCAGTGAGTAGTTAATACTCTTCAGTTACACAGTGAGCAGTTTGGGACTTCCTGCTTCTTAGTTGAGAAATTGCTTGAACTTAATATTAAGTACAAGCCAAGGTCTGTCCTCCTACCTGACTTGTCACGCTGAGCAAGCTCAGGAGGAGAGGAGGGACAAGGTTCATGGTAGCCATGGAGATGCTTGAGTTTTGCTCAGGGGTGTTTAGAGATTTTTCACCTGTTCACTGGTTCTGTGAGAGAAATGCATTGGACCCGTTGGGTGGTAACAGAGTTACCTTACACTCTTTAATGTTGTTATCAGGCAGATAGCTGTGAGGTGAGGGAGATTGGGCAGGTGGGGAGAGCTGTCCAAAAGGGCACGATTCAGAGTTGAGATAACACGTGGTGTCAACTCTAAGCAGACAAGTGAACTGCTTGGAAAAACAGGACAGGAACAGATTTCAGGTCACTTTGCTTTGATATGAAACCCCTACTAACCCAGGGTGATAATGTCAGTATAGGAATTTGTTGCTGTAGTGTAATGCATGAAGTGATGGAGAGAACTCCTTGACAATGAATGTGTACTGAGCACAATCTGCTTGCAGATCACCATGTGGGATCTGGCCAGTGGGAAGCTGCTGCGATCAATAACAGATGCCCACCCCCCAGGAACAGCCATTTTGCACATCAAGGTAATAAACGCTAAATGTACTCCTTTTAGCCCACTTTTGTTCAGTCAGATGTGGTGACTTTCCTTGTCCAGTACTTTTGAATTTTAGATGAGAGCAGCTACCTATGGCAGGGGTGTCCAGAGATCAGAAAAATGAGCAGAAATTCTATTTTAAAGTGAAACTGAGTATACTGACATAACAGTTTTGGCTGTGAGTTGTACTGTAACAAACAACAGTTGTTGTCTGTTATAACTCCTCTCTCCAGTGCCAAAATGTATGAAGAATTAGTTGTTAGAACACATTTCTCTAAAACTTGCAGTGTTTTGACCTGGATACATGACTTGCCAACTTTCAACTTAAAAGAATCTGAACTGTAGAAAGTAGCTTCTGTCAGCAGTTTTTCAAATAGGTTGTTGGGAATGTTTTGGGTTGAAAGAGAAGTCATCTATGGCTTCTTGTTCAGCATAGTGTTATTGTCATACACAGAAAATTGTATCTGAGTTTGTGCCTGGCTTTGTTGTATATGCGCTCAGATGTTTGTGGCCTTAGAGGTTCTGGGTTGCAAACACCTCCAGAAGTGTCCCCAGCTGAGACTGTGATCCTTTATTTTTCTGTATTATTTGGTATCATTAGAAGTTCTGGGTGTTTCTGATTTGGGTCTGTCTGTAACTGCAGCCCATCCACCAGCTCTGGCCCCAACCCATGGGCTTGAGGCTGAAAGCCCTTCTAGAGGCAGCTCAGGTTTTGGTGTGCTGTAGTTCTGAGCTGCAGCAGAAAGTAGTGGAGCTTTGGTACCAAAATCTGGCAACAGGGCTTGCTGAGGGAATGAAGGTGAAGCACAAACCTTGCTTTTCTCGCACATCATAAAAATTGCCCGTAATTGTCTCAACTCAATATGTTAAAGGTGTCTTTCTGTAGGTGCACTGCTTGTACTCTGTGTGCTGTTAGTACTGCCATAGCGTGTATTTTTACATCCATTTGTTTGTAGTTTATTTCTTAGGGCCATTTTAATCTTGTTTTCTGCTCAGTTTACAGATGATCCAACACTTGCAATTTGCAATGACAGCGGAGGCTCCGTGTTTGAACTGTCATTTAAGTAAGACAATAACTCTACCCATAGAAAGTACAAGAAACCAATTCTGGGTCATAGTTTCTAAAACCTAAGGAGTAAAGACCCCATTGAAACCAATAAAGCTACTGCCTGAATGTTGAAGGTGTAATTTAGGGCTGCAGTGTAATTTCTCAGCTGAGGCAAGATGCCGTGTGGCAGTGCAGTAGTCAAAGAGCACTCTTAGTTGTTAAGGTGTCACTGTATTGCCCAGAATTTGGCACTCCTTGTGGGCTCTTAGTAGCTGTCACAAAAGTGCTGCCTCTCGTTTTGCCTTGGCTCATTAGTGAGAGCTGTGCTGCAGCAGCTGCTCATTTTTCTCTTGGCCTCTTCAACAGGAGGAAGGACAAGGAGGAAGGATTGACAGTCAATCTGATCAAGTCCACGGATTTCCCAAACATCATTGTCAGATAGGATCTTAAGGAATTCTTGTCTGTATCTGAGCAGCTGTGTGGGGTTGCCTCCAGTGACACATCAGAGTGATCCCTGGAGCTGTGCAAGGGACTTTTTGGAAGGAGTATTTATGAAGGATCACTCCTGAGATTGTTGGGCTGCTGCCAAGCTGATCTGTGCTCTTTGCAGGAGGGTTATGGGAGTGAGGACGTGCGAGTCTCGGTGTCTCTTCAGTGGCTCCAAGGGGGAAGTTTGCTGTATTGAGCCATTGCACGCAAAGGTTGATTTGAGAGACCATCCTATCACCCAGTATTCACTGCTGGCCATGGCCTCCCTCACTAAGGTAACTTGCTGCTTGCAGGAGGCTTGATGTGAGAGATCTCAAAGGAGAAGTTCTCTGCTATATACTCAAACATTTTATTTGCCTTGTTGCTTTCCTTGAAGATTCTGGTTATTGGCCTGAAGCCATCTCTGAAGGTGTGGATGACCTTTCCCTACGGCCGTGTGAGTAATGAAGCCAAACAGGTTCTTTTTGAGTTATGGCTACAAACATTCTCTTGGAGGGAAGGAGATGAGATCAGGAACAGGTGTTTTGTACCACAGCACTGTGGAATTGCAGTGATAATCTGTGGGTCTAATGTGTGCAGATTATGGCAGAGAGGAGGTGAGAAGCTGCTTCCAGCTGTACCTCTGTGAAGATGCTGATTTTCTCAAATAAGCAGGAGGGAGCCCCTCAGCTTCTTGTCTTTCCTGCTGCAGCCTGGATGCACCCACAGGTGGGATGTTGACCTGATTATGGCTGCAATCACCTTGGACTGGGGCTACTGTTTTACATTAGACCCACACAGCAGACCCCTTAATTACAGGGACAGGAACCAAGAGGATTTAGAGCATTAAACAGTCTTCTAAACTCTCGATTATTCACTTTCACTAGTCAATGGCATAATTCTTCCTGGAAAAGCAGCTGGGGGCAAGATGTGGGATAGGCCGTGTTAGGAGAATGGAGACAAGGCTGGTATCAAACTGCAGCTTGTTATATGTATCCATGTGGGATTGGCTCTACCCTGAGCAGCTCGGATACCAGTGGTGTTATGTCTGGGTGTCCACTTTGCCAAGGACACACACTGCTCCAAAACATGTGGCTGGACCAAAGAGCACAAACTGCTGCCAGGAATTTGCTTTTCAGCCCCTGTGTACAAGGCACAGTCAGTGCAAAGCCACATGTTCTGGAGCTGAGGGTCTGCCTGGTGTGCCTTAACCACTGGCTGTGCTTTTTGTGTGACAGATGGACCCTTCGAGTGTCCCTCTGCTGGCGTGGCACTTCGTGGCTGTGCAGAACTCGGTGAACCCCATGCTTGCCTTCTGTCGAGGAGACGTCGTGCACTTTCTTCTGGTGAGCCTGGGCTGTTCTGTGCTGCATCCAGGTGGTCACGTCTCATCCACACATTCAGGGATTGAGCCTCTGTCTTGGTGACAGTGTGAGACCTGAGCATGCTGGGAACAGCTGCAGCTTCCCACTGGCTTGGGAAAACCAGCCTGGTGGTCACTGCTCTTCAGCTGCAGTGGTGCCCGTGCTTGGAGGCATGAGATTTATCTGTTCCAGAAGTATTGATTTGCAATTGATTTCTACTGGAGGTATAAGAGTGTGGATTGTTTTCAGGGAGAGCATGTGAATTTGAGACACCATCTTTAAAACATGAGTCTGGGAAAAAATTGTATAAAACACTAAGAAAAGAGCTTTCGGTCCTGTTGATGTTTGGCTTCAGGGCATGGTGCTCATCCTGTTTAGGTCTGCAACAGTTACACATGCAGATATGGTTGTTTAGAGATAATATCATGCTGATTTCAGTATGAGAGCAATACCTAGGCTTCTGAAAATCTGGTGTTTTGGAGTGCTAAGTTTGTTGCCCAGCTCTGCTATCATGTTGGACCTTAAGCTTTGTTTAAGCACCCAGATGTTGTGTTGTCTGGATTGAGTCCTCTTTCTCCTCTCTCATCTCTCTTGGTAAAAGTGGGAGAAAGAAAAGGGTGCATGTTTAAGCTTGTCTTGGTGAGATGCTTGTCTGGAGGGAGCTCCAGACTCCTGGAGTCAGTGTGGTGCCCTGTGGGAACTGAGAGGCTGAACTGAAGGAAGTCTTTGAGTCTGAGTCAGCCTTGTCTGATTTTTCTTTAGGTCAAGAGGGATGATACTGGTGCAATCCACGTCACAAAGCAGAGGCAGCTTCATCTGCACTATGATCTCATCAACTTTACTGTAAGTCTCTGTACTGCAGAATGGTTAAATTTTTTTTGCACTGGTTTTCTTGTAAATGTGTCTCAGTAGCTCTTAGTTCTGTGCTCTTGGCTGTGTTTATCTGGTGATGACTAACTGAAAATGTCCTTAAACTTGGGACTCTGTGGAAAACCAGCACAGTGTGGTAACCACCTGTGAACAGGTGGTGTAGTTGTCTTGGCTTTGTTGCCTCTGGATAGAAAGTGTGCTGGAGCATAAACAGTGTGCCAAGAGGACAAAGCTCTGGTAGATTGCCATTTGTCTACAGCTGTTTTCTGTGAAGATTCCATGTAATTTCTCTCCAGGAGGACCCTCCCTATCTCTGCCTTTGAAGTTAAGCCTGTGTGCAGTTGTAAAGTGGCCGTGTACAGTAACAAAGCTCCTGGCCCTGCCAGAAGTCCCAGTAGGGGTACTCAGGCATATGGCCAGAGCCTGTTTCCTTGGCTCTATTGGACAATGCATGGCTGAAATGTGGAATTTGGTGCTTTTGCAGTGGATCAACTCACGGACAGCGGTGCTGCTGGACAGTGTGGAGAAGCTGCACGTCATAGACCGTCAGACTCAGGAGGAGCTGGAGACTGTCGAGATCTCAGAGGTTCAGCTGGTCTACAACAGCAGCCACTTCAAGTCTCTGGCCACAGGGGGCAATGTCAGCGAGGCCCTGGTAGGCACTGGTGGCCTGTTTGTGTTGGCAGCTGTGTTTAAAGTAGGCCCTAAGTGGAAGTCTGAAGGGAAAAAGCCTTTTGGGACGTCTCAGGAGTCACATGTGTTGGTGATGTGGGCAGCTAACAGACAGCCCATGTTTCCTTTTGTGCATTGAAGGTTGTAGGAACTGCTCCTCCCTTGCCAAGCTTTGGAATTTTCTGTCTAGGATAAAAGCTGATGTGCTTTATTCTTTAAGAGGATTTTTTGCTTAATACACCACAGACTGGAGCACTGCTGTTGTAGCAACTCTCACTTCAACGGTTGTCTTCCCATCTGTGTGCCCTACACATTTGCTCTTGAGGAAGATATGTGAAGAAGCAGGTGGCATGGAAAGGGCCCCCATAATCTTTTTGGCACCTGAGGGTAGGCACAGAGCCCTACTTTATCATGTCTTTGGGTAGCCAGAGCTCAGCAGCTCTTGTAGCTGAGTTCACAAGCAGGAGGGAGTGGCAGCAGAGCTCTTTGACTTACTACTGCCCAGCAACCTGTGGTGTTCTCTCTCCAGCCTCATTTTGATTTCTGCATTACAAAGGATCTTGGAAGTGTATTTATGTTGTTTGGGAAATTTGACAAAAACAAAAGGCAGTTTTACTTGTATGTGATTTTTCTCCCTGTAGGCACTGGTGGGAGAGAAAGCTTGTTACCAGTCTATCAGCAGCTGTGGTGGTCAGATCTTCTACCTTGGAACTAAGGTAAGTGGGGGGAATTTTTTGGTTAAAATACTGGGCATTCACTGATGGTGGTAGCTCTTCTAGAAAAGGGCAATTTGTCTTCTGTGGAGATGTGTACTGGGAATGGGTTCTTCATGCACTTATGTTGTGTGGTGAAGGAAACGTGCAATAATTTGGTTTTAGCCAGGGTATGGGCTGAGTAAGACATTGTCATCGTTTCACAATATCCTGATTCATTCAGCTCCAGGGTAAACTTAGCCTTACTTTACTGACATCTCGCCTGTCCTAAGCTTCTCTGTCTCTGTTATAAATGTGCTAGGGAATAAACAGAAGAAAATAAGGCAGCAGCTAAAACTGGGCTCCAGTTTATACTGCTTGAGGGTTGCTTTATTTAGTCATCTGTACTGGCGTGCTGTGGTGGATATGTGGGGTACTACAGGCTGCGTGAGCAACTACAAGTAAATAACTTCCAATTTCTTTTTTCTTTCCTAGTCTGTCCATGTCATGACATTGAGAAGCTGGAGAGAGGTATGTTGAGAGGGAAACTGTACAGCTGAGGCTTGAGTTGCTTAAATCTAGCTCAAAGGAGGGAGGGAGCATTTGTGAAGCATTTTCTGGGCGCTGTGTTCAGGATCCCTGATTGCTGCACAGAGCCAGTGCTGTGGATACACTGATTTTCATGGTGACACTGGGACTTCTGCTTGCATAAATTTGCAGGCTGAATGGAGTCCCTGTTCTCCCAAACAAGGGCACCATGCTCTGTGTCAGCTTTGGTTAGTGCAGTGCATGACTTAGGAAGAGTGTGTGATGCAAGCCTTCTGTCTGCCACACAAGCATCCAGGAGTGAAAGAGAACCTGCTTCAGTGGAGTTTGTCCCCAGCTACTGCAGGAGCTGCATCATAAAATCCATCTAAGACTACCTAGAAAGTTCATGGGATTTTAGGTCCTTGTTGGTTGAAGATTTTTTTTGGAACTTCATTTCTCTGACAGCTGAAACCCCATCAATGCCCACACTAAAGTTCTTAGTGATCTATTTATGTCTATTCCTGTGTTGTACTTTTCACTTGAATCAAACAGCAGTTTTCCTTCCTGCATCACCACTTTGCAGTATGTTTATTCAGTGTGTGCATGTTCTTTCTCAGGCTTTGTTTTGCAAGGCTAAGCAGCACTCATTCATCTCTCTCGTGAGATTACTTTCCTGTTCCTTTCTTTATTTGTAGTCCCTGTTCTCTGCATGTCCTGTGTGCTGGGTTTCTTGGGCATAGGCAAACAGTTCACCACATATTGCTGGGTGAGATCTTACAAGTGCCATGCACAGTGTCACCCCTTCTTCACAGTCTCTGCTAGATGTGTCATTTCTCATGCATCCTTGAATCTCATTTTTCTATTCCTTTGGCCACGTGATATCAGTGACTTGGGCACTCTGGAGATTCACTGGTGCCCTGTAGCCAGTGATTTCTGCTTGTACTGTTGGGTAGCATCGCTCTCCTGTTACCAGCTTCAGGGGCACATCTCTCGTGCCTTTCTGTTCTTCTGTCTCACCTCACGTGCTGCCAGTTGGTTGTCAGCAGACTTCAGTAGTAAATTCAGCCTATGCCTGTATGTAGAAGGTTTCAATGAATCCAGAATCACTTCAAGACTGACTCCCAAGGGAATCTGGTAGCCATTTCTTTGCAGTCTCATGTTTCTCCTTTAAGCAGTGACCTTCACCATTTTTCCTCTTAGTTGCTTTAGGGCTGTTTTCCTCATCCATGGTTATAAACTCCTTCATGTGACATTGTATCAGGACCTTTAATAGGATATGAACAGTTGAGCTCTGTTGAGCTTTTAGTTACCAAGATCACTTCTTTCTGCTGGTTTTGTCTCCAGCCATTCACCACTGAATTTGGTTTAGTAAGCTGTAATGAAGAGTCTTGTTCTGATCCATGATTTCAGGTACAGATTTTCCTGGAATTCACAAGTCAAACACAATCTCTGCTCTGAGATAACCCCTTTCTAAGTTACTGCAAGGTTTCTGCTATGTTGCAGTTGTGCCTCTGTATCATAGGGGACTTAACCAAGAGTTTGAATTGAGTGTGTGATGATTAGGGTGAAGCTGAGAGTTAGTTCTTGCTGCAGGACAGAATGCTGGGCTGAGACATGGAATCTCTCCTCTCAAATGGTTCTTCGACACTGTCCTATCATACCAAGGCCAGTGGTGCTCGACCTTGGGTGTTAATAGTTCCTTAAAGCAGAAAATACTTGTGACTTGTAATGTACTTCAGTCCTTGCTGACCGTGAGCTCAGGAGAAAATAGGGGATAGGGTGAGGACACGCTTTGCTGAAAGCATGGCAGAGGTGTTCACTGTGCTCCGAGTGATGGGGCAAGGATGGGGAATGGAAAATGCTTATCCTTTGTTTATCAGACAGTCAACAGTGCTGGGGGTCTCCATCCATCAAGCATCTGACTTAAAACATCCCCCATAGGGACTTCATGTACTGGAGCCTGACATTTCTTAGTCCAGCAGAAAATGTCCATTTGAGAGCATCCTTTGAGATCCTGTCCTTTACTGCCGTGTGGTGAGAGCTGCTGAGGTGTCTTGTCACCTTGCTGTCAGGGACCGTGACCCGCTGCTGGGAAGTGCTGGTCTTAAAGGGGAGGGAACCATCTTTTCTGTAGTTCTGAGGTCGAGTATTCCTTGTTATTTTAGAGAGTTGACCACCTTCTGAAACAAGAACGTCTCACAGATGCCCTGGCTCTTGCTTGGTCCTTTTATGAAGGTAAAGCAAAGGCTGTTGTAGGTAAGTTTGGGTTTGTTTGCTTCTAACTGAAACCTCTAGGGATGGTTTTAAACATCTGCATGTACAGGAATCACTTTTTTAGGGGAAGAAAACAGAATTGAATTGAATTGTGTTTTTTGAGTTTGGCAGAAGCAACCTTTATATGGAGTAGTTTGAGTTTTTTGGATGTTTTTTTAGCCATACTCCCTTTAGCAGCTTGCTGATTTCAAATGAAAGTCAGACTTGATCTGTGTGTGACTCCATCTTGTTGTCACTTCGCCATGAAGAAGGTGGATCCAGATGTTGAATATCCAGCCTGCTAGAATATTCCAGAAGGCCATGCATGAGCTGTAGGTAGCTTTCAGAGCAATTCTCTGTCAGCTCTGCCAAGCAGGTGCTTTGATCCAGGTCACTCCCCTGACTGTACAAGGAACTGAAAGGATCACACTGGCTTTTGGCACCACATTTCCTACAAAGGAGGTTGCTTGAGAAATATATTAATTGTGCCAGAAACTGCCACTTTTGTGGTCTGATTTGTACTGGACTCATTGATTTTACAGCAAATAACTTCTGATGGCACTGGCAGATGAGATGCAAGTTCCCAGGACAAGATCCTGCTGTGAAATTGCTGGTATATGAAGATGTGTCTTGTTTTAATGCATGGATATAGCACAGTAAAGCAGATAGTAATGCTTTGAATAATGAAAATCTGTCTTTTTGAATTGGCATTTACAATATTTTCCCCTTTTAGTGCACTTTATTCAGCTTCTTTGCATCAAGACCTCTTCCAGCAATTACCCTCATGTACAGTCTTTGACAGCTCTCCATTAATTGTTCTCTCAGTGTTAAACAGCACTTGGAACTGTTCTTGCCAATCCTGTGCTGGAACAGTCTTTAAGTGAGGAGAATAAAGCTTTTGGAAGAAGAGTGGGCTAAAAGTAGAGCACAGAATTGTGTATTTACATATCCTGACCTCCACATCTCAAGGGTGGTGACATTAGCATCTGAACTGTGGAGTTTTTGTATTTCTACTGGTAGCTTAGATGAGAAAAGCCTCGTTTTTCACCCCACTCCCTCATTCTTTCTAGGCTTGACTGGGGACACGAGCAAGAGGAAAGCAGTCATTGCTGACAGAGTGAGTCCCTGAGCTCTTCCCAACTGGATTTTCATGTGTACTAGTGTGATACTGTGTTCCTGAAAGGAACAGCTTCTGTCCTCCATGAGTTAATCCAACTGACTCTAGAATATGTGCATGTTTCTATCTTGCTGAAATTGGGAGCAGAATTTTAGAAAAAACTTGGAAATACCATTTGGGTAGGGTGGGGATAAAATCTGCAGCATTAGTAATCCAAAAGGTGACATTATCATCCAGGCCTGGAGATCTCTGGTCCCCTCAGAGTGAAGAGAAACCTTTTGTGTAGGTAACTGTGGAGTTCCCTGACCTTTGGTTGGCACATGTCCATCCATATGTGACTTGCTGACTCCCAGGATGGAAACTGTGCTCTGTGTTTATGTGGACATGGAATAAACTCTTCAACTGCTCCTTCAACTGCTCCAGTTGAGTTGTTACAGGAAGTTGCTTCTGAGAGGGGTGTGTTTAAAATACACACTTCCTTCAATAATTATTTGGCTCTACTCCATTCTTATTATTTTGTGTGCAGGTAGCTATGTTTTGCTGTGTAATATACTTTAACTTAAGCTTTGGGTAAAATCGTGGCCTAGATGAGCCTTGTGCTTCAGGATGTGTTCACCAGCCTGAAAACTGGCTGTTGGGCTGGCTGCCCAGCTCTGTGGCCAGTTAAAGTTAATGCAGGCCTTCAGTATCCCTCTGGGCACTCCTGTGCCATTGTCACACCACTATGTCTTGGCAGCCTCTTCCCTCTGCTCCTTCCTGCCCACAGCACTCATACCCCAAACGGGACAGCAGAGTTTACAGTGCTTCCAACCCCCAAGCCAGTCTGAAATGTGCTACCAAGCAGGGCCTCAGTATAGGATTTGAATGAGTTTTCTTATTTATTGTCATTCAGATGGTTGAAATCCTTCTCCATTACACCGATCGGACTCTGAAGAAATGTCCTGACCAAGGGAAAATCCAGGTTATGGAGCAGCACTTCCAGGTATGGTGCTCCAGAGGACTCTTGCAGAAATCTTTGGGGTTTTTTAATTAACTTTGTTTTGCAGCAAACATTACTTGTCTATTTTTGAAAAACCTTGTTGTGGTTCAGCTGAACTCTCACCTGTTGTGTGCACTCATGAAATCAGGACTTGGGTATAGTGGGTGGCAGAGTAGAACCTGTGTGCCCTCGGTGCTCTGCAGGAGCGTCAGCAGAGCTTTTTTCCATATGCACCAGCATATGGAAAACCTGTAACTGTGCCAGCTCCTAGCTGTGTCAGATACCTCATTGTTTCTGCTCTGCCTTGGCCAGGCTGCATTTCATGCTTTGCAGGATGTGCTGCTTGGCAGGGTTTTTGCCAGTCAGTCCCTACAATTTGTTGTGTTTGTTCCCCAGGACGTGGTGCCTGTCATTGTGGATTACTGCCTCCTGCTGCAGCGCATGTAAGTCTGGGTGGGCAGACCTGTCCCCCAGGGCAGACCCCAGCACCCCAGTGCTGTCTCCTGTGGTGTAGAGGAATTGCATCACATCATTTCATAGCATATGTCACATCACAGTTCAGAGGAATGCCTAAAAACAGGTACCAAAGTCAGGAACTCAGTACTCACACAAAACCATCTCTTAAATTTGCATTGATGTGTTGAGGAAGAAAAGTTGCTTTGAACCAAGAACTGCCTTGATAGATTTTCCTATCATCATCATCATCATCGTCATCATCACTTCCCTTCTAACAGCACTTTTTCTGCTGCAGCATCCATAGCTGATGTATGCTGTGTAACTCACCCCAGTACAGGAGCTGAAGAGGGCATTCAGTTCCTGAGCCTGGGAGATACAGAGAAAATGGAGTTTAATTTGGAGCCCTTGGAAAGTAGATAAGCAAGGAGATTTTAATAAAATTATTTGATAACTAAACTCTTCCTTCCTCCTAGGGATCTATTATTTAACCAGATATATGATAAGATGAGTGAGAACTCTGTAGCTAAAGGCATCTTTCTGGAGTGCTTGGAGCCATATATCTTGAGTGATAAGCTGATGGGAATCACAGCTCAAGTGATGAAAGACTTGCTGCTTCACTTCCAAGACAAGAACAGGTTGGAAAACTTGGAAGCCTGCATTGTGCATATGGATATCACCAGTTTAGACATACAGCAGGTGAGTGGTTGTGTTGCATACTGTATTGAGCTCCTCTGAATAAATCAGCAGTTACAACATCTTGTGCTTCTAAGCACAGCATCGCATGTGGGCTTTCCCTGTGTCCCTGGGATTTGATCCCTGGGATCAAATTCAGTGAATTGGGAATTGTACAGTGTGGCTGTGTTTTGCTCCCCCAGTTTGTGTCTTGGCTTAGGTTAACGCATCAGCAGCTGAATGTGGTGGAAAATCCTTAAGGATTGTTCCCAATCACTCTTTCACATTTTGAGTGCCTTACCTGACATCAAAGGCTGCAGGAGCACAGAAGGCTGGAGTTGTTTGTGTCAGCTTGGGTACTTGCTTTTGCATAACCATTAGTGGAGCAGGGGGTGTTCCTGCTCAGCAGTCCTGTTTCCTGATGGCATGGCTTTGCATTTCAAGGGTGAAGCTGCTTGGAAACCTGATGTTGTAATTCACTAACCGAACCAGACTACTGCAAGCAAGGTTTTTTAAGGAACTGGATTTTAAAAATTTAATCTTTAACCTCCTATGAATGTTAGAATCTAGGCAGACACATTCCATGCTTGCTGTGTGAGCAGTAAGTTGGACAGTCCTTTGGGGGTTTGGGGTCTTTGCAGAGGCTGGTTCTTAAAGTGGAAATTCTCATTCTGCTTTAAATGGTACTCTTGGATGATGAAGTGCGAGGACAGGGCCTGGGGAGTGAGAGAACTGTGATCTAAGAGCAGCTGTGTAGCTGCCCTGTGCTTTGCTGCCTTGCAGGTGGTTCTCCTGTGCTGGGAAAACCGCCTGTACGATGCCATGATCTACGTCTACAACAGCGGGATGAACGACTTCATCAGTCCCATGGAGGTAGGAGGGGTGCTCTTGCAGGAGGGTTGCTGGGGTGTGCAGCATGCATTCTTCCTGAGGAACAGCATTTCAAACCCAAAGCCTTATCTTATTCTCTGTATTCTGTGTTCTTGCTCATTTCCATTTCAAGGGGGAAATCATGTGTGATATGTGCAGTTTATTTGACTGGATGCAACAGAGAGAAGTAATTTGTAACAACTGGGCTTTAAACCACCAAATTCCTTGCTGAGGCAGAAATCCTCTGCAAAGTTAGGGCAGGAAATATAGTCATGTTAATAAAATATAAAGGAAAAGCAGCAGAAGACAATAATGTGATGATTTAAGGAGACTGCGTGTACACAATTCATACAAAAGGCCAGAAACAGCCCTTGCTCGAGACAGGCCCTGTTCTGAGCACTTGGGAGACATCTCTCAGCAGGAAGCACAGGACTCACTGTAAGGCTCTCTCTGGAGGCCCTGTTGATTCTGCTGGTTATCCTGGAGATGTGCCTGATGTGCCAATGGCCCTATAACCCCAGCGTGTTTCACCATGGAAGCACTGCTGGTGTTTTCTCAGTAGTGCTGAAATAGAGAGCTGGGAGCATTGGAATGGGAAAATCTTCACCTGCCCGAGTTTTAGCAGCTGTAATCTCAGTGGATTTTTCTCAGGAGGGAGGCTCTTTAGGCAGTCATGATTTTAAAAAGGCCTTCCGGAAACTGAGCACTAGCTGTAGGAGTACAAATAACTTTGCTTTCTAGAGGCAAGTGTTTAGACAAGTCCTCATTCTACATGCCCAAACTAGGCTCTGGTAACCCTGCTGGGTGGGCTGAAGGTTTGTTTAGTGGCAGGAGATACAGGAACAGGATGTGGGGCAGGTGGGTTGTGCTCTGACTGACTTCTGAGACTGCTGAACATTGCTTTGCTTTAGTGTGGCCTATGCTCAGGGTTAGAGCTGATGGAATTAAAGCTGTTTTTTCATAACACCAGTTGTAAAAAGCATCTTTTGCCATATCTTGGAGTCCTCTGTGCCTTTTTAATGAAAAGACGTGGTGATAAAGAGTTTCTGTGGGAAGACACCCCACTGATCTCTGTTTTAAAACCACACAGGTTCTTTGCTTTGAGCTTTTCTAGCTGCTTGAGCACTGCCTTCTTTCTTGTTACAGAAGCTGTTCAAAGTCATTGCTCCTCCACTGAATGCTGGGAAG
Source organism: Coloeus monedula (assembly GCF_965178545.1). Lineage (NCBI taxonomy): Eukaryota > Metazoa > Chordata > Aves > Passeriformes > Corvidae > Coloeus > Coloeus monedula. The sequence continues at coordinate 1,246,646 of NC_138790.1, forward strand.
TCTCTCACAGGTACAGAATTCTTTCCCTTTGAGGGTTTGTAGTTTTGATACTTGGTATTTTGAATATCCGTAGTCACTTCCAACAAAGAGATGCAAAAAGGGAATACATACCCAATACAAGGGTCTTGGAGAACAGAAGTGTTCTGGTACTATTTACTGTGTGTAAAGCTGCTCAACTTTGTGTGATAAACTCTGTGTGTGGCAGAAGAATTGCATCTGTCTCTTGTCTTGTGAAGAAAGGATGACAAATAATTTTTGTTTTGTAGATGAGCAGGTGGTGATGGGTAACAAGCTGCTTGTATATATAAGGTAAGGTCCTTCAGAAAGTGTGAGGTGTTGCCTAGTGGTGGCACCAGATTTTAAACTTGCTATAGTTGCAGAACCTTACTGGGAGCTTCAGGTTCTGAGAGATTGTGTAAAGTAGCAGTGGGTACTCACTGCAGCTCACTTAAATTTACCATCCCTTCTTGTTGCACGTGGTGTGTGTGAATAGGAGGGATCAAGTTGGAGGCTTAGAGCCCAAGTTACTGCTGATGTACATTTTTAATTTCACAATTTGGCTGGAGTGAGTTTTGTTGTGTGTGAGACACAGAGCTCCTTGAGCAAGGGCTCTGTAGCCTCATGTTTTGTAGCATGTTCTGGCCCTTTCTGCCCTGCCTTTTGGGATAGCTGTGCTCAGCTGCTCCTTGCTGTGTTCCCTGTCATTCGCAGGAGCTTGCACAGGAGGGATTCATTAGTGAATTCCTCTTTCTGGAATCTATGCAAGATTGTGAAGTTAGCTTCTGCATTACTCGAGCTTCCTAGAATTGATAATTTTGTGAGAGATACCGAATTTTCCCATTACTTTCCTGCTGTGGAATGACATCCCCTGCATGCAAATTCATGCAGTGTGTTGGCTCAGTGTGTATTAGCAGCAGTGCTGCCTGGGATGCTTCTTGCTTTCATGATTTACAAAATAAATGGGTTTGCCTTGTGTTAAGGGCATCCTGAAAATTAAGTCAAAAATGAACAGTTCTCAATCTCTTTAATGTCAGGGTGTATTAAAATGCCTTTCCCCTCCTTTTCTGTAGCTGCTGCTTGGCAGGCCGTGCATATCCATTGGGTGATATTCCTGAAGATCTGGTGCCTTTGGTGAAAAATCAGGTGAGAAACCTCTTGGAAGGCAACTTCCCATACAAGGCTTTTCAAAGAAGCTGCATATGTCTTGTCTCATGGGTTTCCAAGGGAACATTGTTATCAGTCTGATAACTATCTTTGTGATATGAGTGTATCCTACTGTAATCACAAAATCAGCTTTTAATGGATGAAGTCAAACAGTTGTTGTTGCCTGAACATTTAAACTTAATATTTTTCTTTTAGCTGTAAATTTTAGCTGTAAATTAGCTGTGTGGGAACACAGAGTTCTCAGTGATTGGGTTTTTTGCCTTATTCTTTACCACAGTTACCAGAAATGTGTAACTGTTTCTTCTTTGTAAACTTAATGTGTCAGATATGGGAGGGTCTTCCCGTTTTCAGATGCATCTGACAGGGGATTGACACTGGGGAGAAATGTCTCTAAGTAGCTCTTGGTTGTAGGTTTCTTGAGGGCTTTTGACTCCTCTGGACTAATCCGACAGTTTCTTGAAACAGAGGATGTTCCTGATCATTGTATTTGTGCTCACAAAACTTCTTCCTGAGTTTCTGGCTGGTTTTACCACAAATGTTTTTTTGGTGTTTTTAGCATTTCACTTCAGTTTCAGGGTTCCAGTGAGACGAAGTGCTTTTTCTTTTGCACTTTCTCTTTGCAGTACAATGGACCAGCTGTTTTTTGAATGAGGGGTGGGTTTTTGTTTGTGGTTTTTCTATGTTTGGGATTTTTTTCCTAACCCAGAACTTGTAGCTGTATGTGTGTGGTAGCTCTGGGTTCCTGCAGCCCCTTTTCTCAGCGGCTGTGCAGACAAAGGGGAGTCCACTCCCCTTTGCTGGGCCAAGCACTGGCTGTTGCCCTCTCCCAGGGTTGTTGGGATGTCCCCTGCTCAGGCTCTGAGGGGAAGCAGGAGCCCAGTCAGCAGCAGCAGCTCTGGGAAGAGCCTTCAGCCTCTCCTTTCTGTGATTCCTGGTGGTGTTCCTGAGAGCTGGGCTAAAGTAACACCTTTTTGTCTGGTGGGTTGGTTTTGTTTTCTTAAGCATTCCTAGCTGCCAGATTGGGATCAAGGAGGCCAGCAGGGAAGGTGTGGATCTGAAAGGCAAGCTGCTAATTCCTGCTGGATTCACTGCCACTGTGCTGACAGAAAATTAACTCAGAACAGGAGTAAATGAGGGAACATGCCACTTGCTGAGGATGGCTGGGAGAGCACATGACCTGTCAGTTGTCCGTGGGATGCCAGTGTGTACCCAGCACATAGTCCCGAGTGCTGCTCCAGCCTGGAGCCGCCTGCTCCCTTCCTGCTGGCAGCCAGCTCTGCTGTGAGCCTGGGTGAGACACCTGCAGCTGGCTCTGCCCTCTTGGTTCCCTGGACACCTCTGTCAGGGGCTCAGTAAAAGGAGTTTATTTTGGAAGATGCCCTCAAAATTCATGAACTGCAAAGTCAGTGGAAGAGACAGAGTTGAAAAGCACCTCAGTGAGTCAGTGCAGTGCCAAAAGCTTTGTGCCTCACAGTGAGGGGGCAGATTGACTGGCTCTTCCCAAGTGAACTGCTGACAAGGAGAGGAGCTGTGCCCTGGATAAGGAGGAGTTGCACAGCTTCCCAGGAAAGCTGCCAGGAAGGGGATGGAATTTTCTAATTTCACACACTTCTGTCTGCAAGTATAAATAAGCCTTTATTTTTGTTTGATCTTAAATTTTGATTGATCTTAAATTGGTTGGTGAGTGTAAGGAGGGCATTTTTTTCCTGCTGACAAGCAACAGAAAACACCACTCAAACAAGAACTGATGGACTCCTAAGGGGCTTTAAAGCTGAAGTGCAAAGCAGGTAACAGTGCTGCTTTCCCACACACTTGTGCTCCCAGTTATCTGAAATCCATAGGAAATCTTTGCTTGCCTTGTCCGTGCAGGTGTTTGAGTTTCTGATCCGGCTGCACTCCTCCGAGGGCTCTGTGGATGAGGAGGTGTATCCCTACGTTCGGACCCTGCTGCACTTCGACACACGGGAATTCCTCAATGTGCTGGCTCTGGTAAGAGACGCTGGCTTTGAGAGGAAAATGCAGGGCCAGTTCTGCCATCAGCAGTGAGGTTCCTGTCAAGAAATCCATGCTTTAGCTAAACCAGGAGTTCCTGACTTGGGGCAGGAGCAGTTCTGGTGGTTGTTCTATAAGATATCAGAGGGAATCACAGTAGTCCTTTGTGGCCTTAAATACAGAGTGATGAACGTGACATTACACATGTCTGCTGGCAACAGAGGCTGTCTTTAAAACAGAGGTAAAATGAGAATAATGTATTTGTAAAGAGTGTTCTAGTACCTACCTCTGTCTCATGCAGGGAGATCTGCCTTTCTTATTTTCCAAATTTCTAGAATTTCCTATGTCTGTTGGGACCCATTGCTTTAACCTGAAGGTGTAAAAACCATTTTGGTAGTTACAAAAGAGCAAATTATATCTTGGGACCTGCTGTTTAGGGATATGCAGAGAAAGGACTTAAACCATCATTGTCTGCTTTCTGTTTGCTGTTATTCTGAGGGATTGTGCTCAAGGTGTCAGTGTTTTGCCTCTTGCAGACTTTTGAAGACTTTAAGAATGACAAGCAAGCTGTGGAGTATCAACAGAGAATTGTGGACATTCTTCTGAAAGTGAGTGTGCCTAAAAATGAACTGTGTTTGTGTCTGACTGATTGTATGCAATGCTCTGCAGTACAGCCTGTAATCTGGAGGAGGTGTTTGCAGTCCTGCCCTGGCTGACACCTCTGAGGAGGTGCTGGGCAAGAGCATGGATTCACCTCAGCCAAAGCTGTCAGTTGGATATTCAGAAGTGATGATTCATGCCCTTCAAATACGCTGACAGAGAGATCTCCTTTCCTGTGTTTTCCTTTGGCTCTCCTTTCCTGGGTGATACTTTGTCAAATTTCTCATCTCTGCAGTGTTAAGCTTATTTTTATCTGCTTCTCATTGGATCTACTCCCTGATTCCTTCTGAGCAGGTAAAAAGGTCCCAGATCTAAGGGATCCCAGGCCTTTCAGATCCTGTGCTTGGCAGGGTGCCACTGCCTTTCTGCTGCCCGTGCTCCCCGTGCCTGTAAACGCTGTGTTTGGGATGCAGCATTTCCAGGATGACAGGCCTATCTTTAGTTTAGGAGGGAAGAGGAATGTCAGTTATCAGCCTGGTGCTCTGGAAATCACTTGTCATCCCCAGCCCCTGTTCCCAACAATGGATGTTCCCATTAAAAGCTCTCTCTGCCAAGCGCCGTTTGCTTTCCCCTCCAAGCTGTCACCATTAATCATGAGTGACTCTGCTTGGAAGCTGTTTATGTATAAACATACCATAAGGAGCATTTCCCTGTCCCTGTCATCACTGATAGATGAGACAAGGGCACAGTGAGTGACTCGGGTGGCAGTGCTGCTGCAGTGGGCAGTGACATTGCTTGCCACTGTGAGGGGTTTTGTGAGCCTGCCCAAGCAGGACGTGGCTCTGAGGGGTATTTTAGCTCTGTGCTGGCTCAGCCCCTCTGGTTTGTGTCCTGAGCTGCTGTCAGCAGGAGGTGGCACACTGCAGCCATGTTCCAGAGCTGCTGGGGATGTGTTCCTGTCATGGCACCAACAGCAGTAGGGCTGCAGCGTTGCATCTTCAGGCAAACAGTGTGGTGTTACGAGAACTGCCAGTCTGAAATCTGCTGTCCTTTTGGAAAAAAATTAAAAGCTTTTGGAACTTTCAATTTAAATTTGCCATTAGCAGTAAAGGAACACCTAGGAAATAGCTGGGCTTTTGAAATAGTTTGGTGAATGCAGACATGCTGCTAATGCCAATCAAAACCTTGGCAAATGTATCATCCATGTGGCTGGCCTGCAGCCTCTGGAAGGTTGCTCTGTTCCAGGGGCGTAGTATTTTCACCTTCACATAGACTGACAAGGACCCAGTTTGTGAAAAACAAAGCTAAAATTAATAAAACACTCCAGATAGTTCGGTGAATAATATTTTAACGGTGTTAGGTAGTGCTGTTCTGACTAAAGTCCTGTACGAAGTAGCATTTCTAGACAGAAAATTAAGGCTATGAAAGAGTGATTATGTTGGCTGGTGTTTCAAGCAGAGCTCTGCTTGATTCTCAAATGTGTCTGGCCTGCCTGCCTCAGTTGTCACATAACCATTAGCATCTCGTGGGGGTCTGGAGCTCTGGGTCACTTGAAGAAATCAATTGACTCCTGCCAGCTCCGACTGAATGAGGTTGTAAGCTGTGAGCTGCTCCATGGCAAGGCTTTGCTACAGCAGTTCTTAGATCCTAGCTGACAGAATTTTCCAGGTGATGGATTTCCTCCCAACTAAACACACTGCTTTTAGAGGAGACTCTCCAAACAGGGGCATTTCACTTTCACTTCGGGTTTAGGATTTTTTTAGAAGCAGGAGACACCAAGTCAGGACACATCAGGCTCGTGTTTTATACGCCACCCAGGTGAAAAGCACTTCTTGGGTTTCCAATCCCTTTTGTAGTGACTCTTAGATACTCCTTTTTTTCTGTAATTTCAAGTCAGCACAGCCAGAAGTTTCTCTTAAATATTATTAGACGAACAGCTAATTCAATGTGAGAAAAGCTTTTCCCCAAACCTGCAGTCATTTCTTAGCTGTTAGAGGAGAATTTTGCATGCCACAGTTGAAGTGGTGAGTGCCTGGGGCTTGAAATGAGGTGTTTGGGGGTTTTTCTTCTATAATAATTATACTTTAACAATGTAACATTTCTCTGCTCAGAAGCTGTTCCATGTCCCATGATCGAGACATGCTACAGAGGTGGAGATAAATGTGGGTTTGGAGCCTCTTCACACCTGAAAGGCAGGGACATGCAAGAATTCTTTCCTTGAGTTTATGGCAGAGAGGTGGAGCCTCTTCAGCTTTGGGACAGAAGTGCTTTAGCAAGGACACATGCACTGTCTGTGTCTTCAGATGACACAGCTGCATGGTAGGGAAGGGGACTTGTGTTTGACCTTCAGGATGGACTAACACCAGGAGGTGTCTGGGGTAGGAGGAGACACGATGGCTCACAGGGATTTGTCCTTGTCCCAGTTACTTTCCCAAAGGCAGTTGCAGAATCAATCCCTTGTGGGTTTATTTTTCCCTTTTCTCTCCAACATTTCTCAGGTCATGGTGGAGAATTCTGACTTCACCCCATCCCAGGTTGGCTGTCTCTTTACCTTTCTTGCCCGGCAGCTCGCCAAGCCCAACAACACCTTGTTTGTCAACAGGACACTGTTTGACCAGGCAAGTATTCCTGAGTGTGTGTGGCATTCCAACCAGGATGCCCCACTGTAGACTGGAGCAGGTCTGGAGGTACAGGTGGCACCTTGCTGGGCTATTGCTGTGGTTTCCCAGGAGCAGAGTAGGACAGATTGTGGAAGCACAGTACACTGTGTTTCAGCTTGGCTGGAACTGCAGGAGAAGCAGCATCACATCCTAGGAAGTGTTCAAGGCCAGGTTGGATGAAGCTCTGAGCAATCTGGTGTGGTGGAAGGTGTCCCTGCCCATGGCTGAGGGGTGGAACTGGATGGGCTTTAAGGTTCTTTCTAGCCCAAGCCAGTCTGGGATAAGGGGTGTCAACTAAAATTACATTAGTGAGCTTACAGAGCACGTAAATGTACCTTTCATTTTTAGTTCAGGTGGCCACTACTTTCTGTGCTGTTTGAAAAAGTCATTTACACCAATGCATGTCCAAAGCTTGCCTGAGTTAACTTTGTATCCCAGCTTAGGTCCCAGAAATTCCTGGGACTGAGGAGGAGGCTTCACTGACTGCAGCAGTTGTGCTGTGATGATAATAGGGAGATATGAGCACTAATAAAAATGAATTAGAATATATATATGTCCTTTGTCCTAATTTAAGACTGAACAACTGTGTGGAGGCTAAACAGATTTGGGTGAAACACTTTCACTCCACGTAAATTAAATTTTATGAATCACATAACCTCCTGTTTTCCTGGTGAGATGGCGCAGTCCAAGAGAGAGGGTCAGTGTAGTGGTGCCAGCTGTTTGTGTGTAGTCCAAAGCACAAGCATGGGGTTCCCTGAGTTCTTCTATATTCCCTGGCTTCCCTAAAGTTTGGTTCTAGATCCTGGTGCAGAGTCCTGTGTTTCCCTCCCAGGAGTCTTTCTGCAGTTCTCTGCTGTTCCAGTATTCCCAGCTTGGTTCCAAGAGCAGGTGCACTCCGATGGCCCCGTTGTGTGGTGGTTTGCTGTTGCCACTGCTGGTGCTCAGGGTGTGCTGGTCAGTTTGTGCTCCTGGCTGTGCCAGCCAGGCCTGGCTCACACCATCCTCTGCCCCTGGCACAGGTGCTGGAGTTCCTGTGCAGCCCAGATGACGACTCCCGGCATTCCGAGAGGCAGCAGGTAAGAGCCTTCCAGGGAACACTCCTTGGAGCACCAGGCAAGGCCAGGCTGTGGAGCAGAGTTTGGCCTTGGGAGTGGGCAGTGGGCTTTGGGTCACATACCAGAGGCAGGGGCTTGGGAATATTGGGCAGTGCTGGGCACAGCAGGAGGGAAGGATCCCACCCCAGCATTGCCTGCCAGGAGGAAGAACAGGCAGGAAAGTTCTCAATAAGCACATGACCTTCCTAGTTAGAGGCCAGTCAATTAACAAATCAGTAAAGTCAGCCCTGTGTTCTTGCCAAGTTCGATGGAGCAGGAGCAGTGTACTCGCAGTGGCACTGGCTGTTCAGCTGCTGCTGCCCTGTAAGTAACTGGCATTCAATCTCTGCAGGTCCTTCTGGAGCTGCTCCAGGCAGGAGGGATCGTGCAGTTTGAAGAGAGCCGCCTTATCCAAATGGCAGAGAAGGCTGAGTTGTGAGTTGCTGGATACAATATATAAAAACTGCCTTTAGATCTTGTGTATCATATTGAAATACTGCCTTTAAAGCTCTTCCACAGCTCTTCTTTGCCTCCACTTTTGTTGTTTCTACTTTGCAGCTGTGCTTGGGGTTATTTTCCCTGTGCATTCACAGTATGCTTCATTTAAGATGTTCATGTTTAGTTCCAGACGTTCTTTCCTGGGTGTTCTTAGAGAAAGCATAAAGAAAAGAGGGGGTAGAGCTGTGGAAACCCTTCAGGAGAAACCCTGTGGGACTTGATGAGTTTTGACATTGCCTATCCTAGAGCCCAGGCTGTGTTCAGAGGTACAGCTGTATATTGGAAAGCTCTACCCCTGGCAGATGGAGATGCCTCGTTGGGGTGAGACCCACAGGTGGATTTAAAAGCATGAAGGGGTCTGGAGCCACCCCCATGGTACTCATTTTAGAATTGAGTAGGAGAGACAAAAACAGTATCTGGAAAGGCTAAAAATTTCCAGCATCTCCTTTAGATGCTTTATGATTCCAGAAAGAGTTTGTTAAGCCAGAACAGAGCCAGCCAGGGAGGGCATCTTCATCCAGACAGTGAGTTTGAGTGTTTCATGAATGAATCTCCCATGCTACAGAGGACCAGAGGGAGAGCAGTGGGGGGTGTGCCATGCCTGCTCTGTGTGTCCTAAAAGGAGTAACTCGATCAAATTTTTCACATTCAATAAACACTCCTTTTCTCCTTGCTTCGGAGAATTTGACAGCCAGGCCCCCCAGCTCAGCCACTTCCATCAGAGCTAAAAGGTAATATTAATTATCAGACTCTTCATTTGGTTTGCCTCAGTTACATCTGATTTTATGTAAAGTCTCAAAATATTGAAGATGTTTATTAAAATGTGAAGGCAGGAAGCTGTGTCATAACACATTGTTATGTTCAGTGAATTTCTTCAAATTAGTGTAGTGGATTGACCTAACTTAGAGCAGAGTGTTGTGGAAACAAGAAAGATCATCTCTGACAGCAGAACTTGTGAGACCTGATTTCATTAAGGATTGTTGTCCTCTGTCCCTTGCCTCTCCCCTCAGTAACTCCAGTTTTCTCTGTTCTGGGTGATAATTTCCCAGAAGAGGGAGGTTGTTGGACAGGTTGGCCTGGGGCTGGTACAAATGGCACTCCAGCACAATGGAGCCACCCAGCCTGTGTGCTGAAAACCCCAATGTAAGACACTTCCAAGTGCTGCCTGCCTGTTGTGCTGATGTGGGAAGTTTCCCTTCTTTTCAGCTATCAGATTTGTGAGTTCATGTATGAACGGCAGCTTCGCTATGACAAAATCATTGGCTGTTACCTGCGGGATCCCCTGAGGAAGGTGAGTAACCCTGGTGCTCCTGGCCTCTCTGTGTCATGGCCATGCAGCCTGTCCTGCTGGCCACAGTGACTGGGCACAGCTGCCTTGCTCTTCTAGCAGAATTACCTTAAAAATGCCCTTAACAGTTGAGGTTTCTTAGTTGCGGTCAAAGCTGTTTCTGTTTGTCTAGTGGAGAGGAGCTGATTTCTTTTTTTTTTGAAGTCTTAGAGTTTTCCTTTATTTTTAAATGTAGTGCTAGTACATCAAACCTGAGTGCAAGGTGGGATTTACTGCAGGTGTGGCTAACTGCAGTACTTCTTTGTTTCTGCCGTTGGTCCCTACATTTCTTCCCCTGGACACAGGCTCTCTGCCCTTATTGTCTCTCTGCCATTACCTTCTGCATGTGCCTCAGCTGCATACCTGCCACAGATTCTGAGGCATTCCCTTCCACCAACATGGGATGAGAGTCTGGCAAATGTGACCTCACCAGGTCCTTCTAAACCTACAATGCTGCATGTTGTGTGGGTGAAGGAGTCGGAAGAGAAGGTTGTGATGGTGAGGTGGTTGGAGACCATGACACAGGAGAGCACCTGAGCTGGGGCCAGTGCAGGAGAGCCTGGGGGAGAGGCCAGCATCAGGATGGAACTCAGGAATGTGCTGGGAAAACTGAGCTACCCTCTGGCCGTGTTCTCTCTGCCTGTGCTCCTAGCTCAAACGATGTCCTGTCCTTTATCCCTGTGGGCAAGGAGACATTTCTAATAGGGGAAGAACAATTCTCTTTGACCTCAGTGCTTAACACATCAGCACCGGGTTCCTCTTGGCTCTCCTTTCCTGGCAGTTCTTCAGGAGCTCTTTAGGGGCATACAGCCTCCCTGCAGATCACTCATCCTGCCCTGCTCAGAGAGGAGTAGCCCTGAGGCCATGAGGCTGTTGGAAACACTCTCCTTTCCAAAAGCCAGTGCTGTCGGTGCTGCAGAACACACTGCAGCATTTATGGGTTTCTGCCTTGCAGGAAGAAGTTTTCAACTACATCCACAACATCCTGTCCATGCCTGGCTACAGTGCTGAGGAGAAGCAGCTGGTGTGGCAGAAAGCTTTGGACCATATAGAGGTAGGTACATCCTGCAGTATATCCTGCACCCACTGTCCCTCAGCTCCTGCTAATGGCTCTTGGATCTGCTGGCTGCTCTTCCGTAGCACAAGGGTCCAGTGCTGAGTCACAGCTGTTGAGACAGCTCTGACCTAAGCTCAGTGCTCTCACACGTTAGTGTAAGTGCCTCTCTCTCATTCAGGCTGGCTTCCTTGCCTTCCTGGTTTCAAGTGCTGCTCTTTGGATAATGGAGCCTTCTCAGGGGGTGATGGGTAGTGAGTGCTGTGGAGCAGGGGAGGGATCCATTAGCAAGTGTTCATCTCCCGAGCATGCAGCAGCAGCAAGGCAGGATATGGACATTTTGACCTCACAGGCTGTGGGGTCCAGTTCCTCATCCTGATTCCTCACATTGATAAGTGCATTCAGCCCTGGTGCCCTGTCGCTGCTGACCTGGGGGATGATGGGGTCATGACTTCTCTGTAAGACACAGGCTGCTGCTAGACTTCTCCAGCTCATAATTTTTCCCATGTCTTCAATTTCTGTCTGCTTCAGGGAATGGAGATGTGTTGGAAATGATTGTCCAGTCAGTAGATGTGGGGAATTTGTAATATTTCTAGTTCCTATAAAGTGCTGTCAGTCCCTGCCAGGGTGATCTGGAGATAAGCCAGGAAAATAATTCTGTCTGTAAAACAAGCCTTACAGACCACACTCCTTAGCAGAAAATGGCCACAGAATCTGTATCCTGTGAGGCAGACAAAAAGCTAATGGGCACATCTAGAGTACTTTTAGTTTCTACCAGCATCTGCAAGTAGTGCATGACTAATGAGAAAATGGACCAAGAGGGAGACTGATTCAAAAGACAATGCACAAAGAAGCCCTGTGAATGCAGCTGTCTGACATGTGGCTCAGTGAGCTCACAGCCCCTCTCCAGAGGCACTGGCAGAGCTGTGGGACTGGTTGGGATGGTTGTGCTGGGGCTGAGCAGGCCTGGCCGATGGCAACCTCATCAGGGCAAATGGGGTTCCAGGTTGGGCAAGCTGCTGTCTGCTGTGCTGCTTCTGTGTCTGCTTCCTTCTTCTACTGCATCCCTGGTCCCCCAGAGAGCTGCTGGGCTGGTGATGGGCTCTGTGGGTCACCTTTCTTAGGTGCTGTCACTGAGATCAGCTCCCCGTTTCCTTTTGGCATCTTCTGTTTCCCAGGGTTGGTAAGCAGCATATACAATTCCATGTGGTTTAGCAGCCTGCTGGCTGCTGTGGGCTTTTGTCCTTTTCCATTGTGTTACTCCTGCTCTCAGACATTCAGGAGACTTGAAACAGTAAATAACACTTTACTGGGGTGAAGCTGTGATTTCAGCTCTTTGGACAACTGTCATTTGCTGAGATATGAATGCAGCAAACCAGCCTCTTCAGGCAAAACTAGCAGTGTCTGGAGAGGATTTCCTGGTGATTGTATGGCAGAAAGTGGGGCTTGTGGTCAGTGCCACTTCTCATTTTCCCCATCATCCCACAGCCATTGTTGCTTGATGTTTATCTTAAAAAAATAAACTGTTCTCTTCAGTCACAGTACTGGTGTTTTTGTGCCCTCATGCCTTGTGTCAGTACTGTCCCCTCAAGGGCTATCTGAGCAGTACCATGTTTGCAGATTGTTGGGAGAGGATGGAAACCCAAGCCCCAGACATTTTTCTGGGGGATGGGCTCTGAAGGTTGCACTGATTCCAGGCAGGGAGATTGGGCCAGCTCCCTCCAGCCTGCCAGTCCTACCTTCAGCAGCCCAGGAGACTCCCAGGGAGGGTTTGTCCAGAGAGAGAAACAGATTAAGGCAGTCACACTGCATCCTTTCGGTGTCCCTCTGCACTGCTGTGCTTAACATCTCCTGGGTGCTTTGGATTGTCTGGGTTTGTGGGTGAAGGAGTCACGGGGATGCAGTGAAGGGCTGAGCTTGTGCAGTAAAGCTGTGGGGTCAAACACTGCAGAGCTGCTCATGGGGTGGGCAGGTTTTCCTTTGGAAACCTCACCAAAGGCATCATCTGTGACAGCTCTTCCTAAAGAGCTCGTGGAATGGTTGGGCTCTTCCTTGCTTCCCTTTGCCCCAGTCTGTTGCTGGCATTGGCTGCATTCAGTGGCTGCTGTGTCTCTCTGGATGCCAAGCTACTGCTAAGAAACTTCTTCAGTTTGGGTTTTTTTCCAAATGTCCATTTCTGAAAATTTTCTTTCTTTACTGCTGTAACAGTTGTTTTTGTTCAGTAAAGCAGTGTTTTCTTGGTTTTAGGTTCAGCAGGGGCTTTTGGGAAGGGTTACCAGGTGCACAGTATTGTTTTGCAGCAGTTGCTTTTCATTTATTTGGAAGTGTGGATGCATTTAGAAGGGTTAGAAGCAAAAAACTCGTGGGTTGTGTAAACTTGTATGATATGAAGCCTTTTAGCTCAAGTTTGGCAGAAGGCAAACCCACAGGCATCTAAAAGATTTTTGTTTCCTTCTATTGCAATAAAGAAATTTCTTTTTCATGTCTGGACAGGTATCAGTTACGGTGAGCAGTTACAGGAAACTTGCTTTTAAACCTCTGATTTAGTTCAGTTCAAGCCAGTTAAACAGTTTCCATTGGACTGAGAAATTCCCAAGGGCTGGTTGTTTCCTCTTTCCTGCTGGCTCACAGTTGGCACCGGGAATGTCTCATTGGCAGGGGGTAAAGGCAGTTGTCTGAAAACTTGATGAATAACTTCCTCTCCTTAAGACTGAGATGGATTCTTGGTGTGAGGAGTTTGGTGTTTTTCAAGGCCTGGTGTGTAGCAAAATCATCAACTTTCAAAAGTTTCTTTTTACCAGCTACCCTTCTTCTATTTTTCCTACATCTCTCTTCATACAGTGGTGTTTGTTATCCTATGTTGCATCTAGGCAAAGGTGCAGTTACAGTCTGGATGGGCTTGGTGATGCTGCATAATTATATTGCCTGTGAGATCAAAAGTAATTAATTTGGTTGTGTTTCCCTCCCCAAAGGAGCTGCTGGTGCTGAGCCCAGGTAAAGCAGCTGACTTGGCAGCCATTCACTTCAGCGAGCAGATTGAGAGCATCATCTCAAACCTGCAGGTGAGGTGTCAAACTCCATTAGTTTGGGACTTCTGTACAGGGGGGATATCATTCCTGGAGGAAATGATTGCTAAGAGTCATAGTGAGTTGTTGCTGTGTCAGAAAGGGAAGAAAAATAGGTGATAGTTGCTCACTGAAACAGAAGAAAAATAGGTGATAGGTGCTCACTGATAGGAATTGCTACATCTCAATTATTTGGCCTGTTTGTAGAGTTCTGGCCATAAAAATGTATCATCTCAGAGCTGCTGGTTGCAGCGTTCAGTTGGGGTTCAGTATGGCTTGGAGTCCCAGAGCAGAGTTGCTGGCAGCAAACACATCCTCAGAATATTTGTGCAAGACGTGCCTACAGCAGCCCCTTCAGCAGGCACCAGCTGGGAGCTGTGTTTTCTTCAGTGGATATGGTTCAGGGATCACTGCTTTACAGCACATTATTTAAAATAACAATACTCTGTCTCCTCCTGTTGCACAGGACCAGTTCTTGCTCTTCCAGTTCCTGAGGAGTCTCCTTGATCCGAGGTATGTAGAAAATCTGCCCTTTTTACAAACTGCAGCTTGAAAACATGGATTAAAACCTATTCCTTTGAAACAGTGCATCAATATGCAGCCTAGATCAGGCTTAGGAAAGGTGGCCTGTGCCTCAGGATGTCCCAAGTTGAGGAGGACAGCCCAAAAGAAGCGTTGTGGGGAGTGTCCTGCAGGGGAGTCCCTGCTAGCTCCCTGCCTGGGAAGTGCTGTGGCCTCCTGTGCATGGAATGTGCTGCCTCTGGCATGTGGGTGGGAGCTTGGGCACTGCTGCTTCAGCTGCTCCAGGGGGCTGTGGAATGGTTGCCCTGGGGCTGGAGCACCCATTTCTCTTCTCAGCAATGGCAGCTTCTCATCTCATCTCATCTCACTGCTTTGGTTACTTAACCAAGGTGCCCAAGTTTAACATAAAGAGAAGAGCATTTTGGTCAACTGGCATTTTTCATTTCTGTCTTGTTGCAGAACTGCTGCCATATTTCACTGCAAGCTCCTCTTTTTAACTGCTTGCTTGCTCCATCTGCTCCAGTTCTTTCAGTGCTTTGGCACTGAGTGTTCTCTTTCTGTTGAATCAGCATCAAATGCCACAAGACACTTAGAAATGCACAGCTCCAGTTGCTTTCAAGCATTTGTTAATGCAACTGAGGGAGAGATCTTGGTTTGTCAATGAGTTACAAATTAATTGTGCTTAATGAAGAGGAGGAGTAGGAAAAGGCAATATTATCTAAATGCAAGTGTCAATGTTTCAGTTTTTGTTGAAGTGGAATGAAAAGCATGCTTTGGAAGCCAGAACCCGGAATTAATCAATCACCTCTTGGATTTTTTTAGCATGTAAATTAAGGGGAAAAAGCCAACCAACAACCAAACCAAAACCAAAACCCCAAACAAATGTTTTGTTATTTCCTGAGTTTTACAGGCATGTTTGTGTGGAAGGTGTTCATTTCCACACCTCCTGTTTTCTCTGGGGTCAAAACAAAATCAAAAGCTGTTTTGGTTGGGTTTTATAGGAAAGAAATCTGATGATTTAATTAATAGATGATTAATTGGAAAAAAAAAAATGAAGTGAAGCAGAAATGAAACCCAGCTGGATGTTAAGTAGGACTTTGTTTGTGCTGTGGTTTCACTTGCACCCAGTGAAGGTAGTAATTAACCTGGATTTTAATCTTATGTACAGAGTGCCTCCCATAATCTCTGAGTAATAAACGTATCTAATTTCACTCTACCGTAATTAGAGCTATACAGACCCATTTCTCCTGTAGTTACCTTCTAATCACAGGCAACATGTGATGTGTTCAAGCCAGCAAGGGGAAGCAACTTTCTGTATCTCATCTTCCCCCAGGTCTGTGCTTTTCCCTCAAGGGTGATGTTCCATGTGGTGCACTAGGCCACATGGCTTTTTCTTAATAACACTCAGATCCTGAGGCCTGTTCTCCATGCTGTGAAGTTGTTTTCTTCTGAGACCTATTGCAAGGAGCTGAACTGTATCCTGGGAGAGGCAGAGAAGGAGGGGAAATCTTGCTCTGCAGACCCTAAGTGCAGATACACCTACACTTTGTAGTATATTTATACATAAAATAGTGATTAGGCTCTTCTGCAAACATCAGTCTCTTTTCATCCAATCTAAATGTTTACATGCGTTTGTGAAGCAAAATTCTTGTTAAAATAAAGACTCTTAGAGCAGTAAATGAGCTTTTGAAGGTCTCAGATACAAATGATTGCTTGATCATATGGGGACAAGACTCATCGTACTGGTCTAACTATCCGAGTTGGTGGAATTGCATTAGGGATTAATTTGGCCCATTTAATTTAGCTAGAGATTTATTTTTAAGGAGGGGGAAGGGAGGAAACAGGGTTAACAGGAATTGCCTGGGGAAATTAAAACCAAATGTCTGTATGTTTGTAGCATAAAGCAGCCCCAGGAAACAGAGAATGTAGTAGGGATTGCTCAGCTCATTAATCACAGTCTTTGCTACAAGTCCATTTTAAACTCTTGGGTTTTTTCCTCTAAAAATCCCAACACAGGAAAGCATTGTCTGTTGGCATTTGTGTTTATATATTTTACCAACAATATTAACTTACTTAGCCACACGGTGTTCTGGGTTTATAAATGTAGTAACAGACTCCTAAACCATGAGGGTTTCTCCCAAGGCCTCTCCTCTGTGTCCAGCTGCCTGTGACACTTGCAGGGCTCCCTTGTGCCAGGTTTTGTGAGGAATCAGCTTCTCTCTTGCTTTTTGGAAAGTGTATGGCAGGGGAGATGTCAGATATGGTCATATTGGAGTGAACACAATCCTGTGGAGCTGAGCAGGACTTAGGACTGTTGATTAGTTTTAGAAATTATCAAAATCCAGCTTTCTTTCCATTGTCTCTTCTCTGCGCTTCTTGATGAAATGAATGGCTGAGGGAAGGGTGAGCTTGCTCATGAAATCATGAATACTTGGTGCCAGAGTTATTTCCAGACTTGAAGTTTGCTCTCATGCTCTAGATGCATGAGTTGCCATTTTTCCTGTCTTGGTAGACCAGACATCATTTTAGAGAGGGTTTTATTTTAGCCTACTCACAGAAAGAGGAGCGCTCACTCCCTTGCAGGCACTGGGGGAGTGTACAGGGTGTTTGTTGTGGGAGGCAGGGATGGTGAATGCTGAATTCAGGGTGTTTGTTTGGTCCTTCAAGGTCCATCCTTTGCTGTCAGAACACAATAGTTTGGGCACAGTTTTTGTGGAGCTGTGCCCATACCTTGCACACTGTGATCAGTACCTGGGTGAGGCTTTTGTTTCTGGGCGTGTTGCATTTATAATCATTGTAATCACAGTAAGCTGCTCTCTTGGCTTGCTCGGGGCACAGCATTCTCCTGACCTTTCTTGGATGATAATGCCTTTTGTAGCTCCCAGGAAATAGAGGGTACTGGATATCAGACCTTTTCCATCCCATGGCTGTAGGGTTTGCACACTAACAGGTCTTCTCCTGCTCAGGAATTTGTGTTCAGAAAGGTAACAAAACTCAATATATGCACCCTGATCCATTTCCTTTCCTAGCAGGAGCTTCAGCAGAAACCCCTGTTTCCTAGCCAGGATAAACTTCCCCTGTTTCTCTGTGTGATGCACCAGTCCTAGAACTGCCATGGGAAGTGTAATGTGCAGTGGCAGAGAGCTGCTGTTCATTTAAGGGTTGCAGGTGCTGTATCTGACTCCAGGAAAGCATCATCCTTTCTCTCCTCACTCTGAAGTCTCCTCCTTCACATTGCTCTTTTTAAAAACAAGATTAGTAGGAAACTGTGGGGACAAAGGGACATGGGCACTGCTCACAGTTCTGTTCTCTCTTCTGTTCCCCCCACATGAGGAGTGAGTTTGCTTAATAATGAGCCCAGGGATTAGAAAATGGGGATGTTTCTCTAAAAGAAGTATGAGTTCCTTTTTCAGTGAGGTAGATCAAAGGGATGAAACATTAAAGTGTGGTAAAGGAAGTCAAAGAAGAATTTCAGGAACAATAAGCAAAAAGCAACAAAACATTTCCTCAAACACATGCAGAGCAGGTGTGTAGGACAGACAGTAAGAGTCTGAACAGAGCTCTCAGACCATCAGGCTTCATTGAAGAAATGAGGCAAATTCTTTGTGCCTCTTTGCCATGGAGTTGCTGGAGATGTGTCTGTGCTGGTCTCTTTCTTCACAGGAGTCTTTGAGAGTTTAATTTGTACTGAGGCATCAGGAGAATATGTTGTGGAACAAATGAAATGGCTGCTGAGAGACTTCCAGCACCAGTAACTAGTAGAAACAGCATAATTTTTCTCTTAAAACCAGATTTTTTTCCTTCTCTATTAAGGATAAAAGACAACGCACAATTGAATAAGAAACTCTTCTTCCTAGCCAAATTTGTGGGCTAGAATTTGACTTGAGTCTCTTGTGCCTGTTTTATTCCAGAGAAGGCATTAACCAAGACCTGCTACACCTCCCACCCTGCATCAGTGAGCAGTTCATCGAGCTGCTCTGTCAGTACAGCCCGGACCAGGTTTTGGAGACACTCAAAGTTCTGGAATACTGCAGACTGGAGGAAACCATCCAGGTAGGAAAAGGATGTATGAGGACAGGGGCCAGGGGATGCATTCAAATCAGCTCCTACCCTTTTAAACTGCTGTAAAGATACTTTAGCTTAGGCTTGGATTAGTTCCTGGATGATCTTCCAGTCTGTTTCTAGCACACTCCGTCCCTCTGAGCTGCTAAACTGCTCTCCTGCAGCACAGGGCTGACTCTGAGTTGGCTCTCAGGGCTAATAAGAAAGGGCTGTTAGTGCTCTGAAGCTGCTGAGAAACTGCAGAGTGGAGGGTGGCTGTGTTGCTGCTAATTATGTTGGGGGTATACGAAATCACGGGCCTGGGGTTTTTGGAAAGCAACACTGCCAAAATCTGCCTTGTGCTGGGAGAGCAACTGTTCCTTCTTTGTATGGAAACCGTTCCGGTAATTTCTGAGTGCTGGTGGTGGCAATGGTGCAAGCTGAGAAATAAAAGGAGATGCAGGAGAGCTGCTCAGCCTGGGTAAGGTGCCTGTGAGCACAGGCACTCCCAGCCCTGGCCATCTGCTCGGCATTGTCTCGTGGATAAACAAACACTGGCAGCTTTCTTCAGACAGACATTTACCTTTCTTTTCCTTTCAACTCAGATAACCCAAAAACATCAGCTCCATGAGGCTTCTTCCTATTTACTGGAGAAGAAGGGAGATATCCATGGTGCCTTTTTGGTTATGCTTGAGGTACAGTACTCCCAGCTCCTGAATGTGGCATTGTTGCCATGCCATGCCATCAGTATGGTGGCCTGTGCTCAGGCTGGATGTTGTCCTTGTTCCTCAATTTGTTTCCCACTAGAGTCCAGGGAAGCATTTGCTTTCTGTCAAATACTAATAAATGGAGGTGTCTGCAGACTCAGAACATCAGTACGTTTTTCTGAGAAGTCTTCAGCCATTTAGTAGATAATATATGCTGAAATTTGTTTTTCATAGCCAAAAATCATCTTTCAGCTCCTGCTTTCCCTTCCATATTTGGAAAGCTGTTTATGCCATGTTAGTCGTGCTGGGGAGGAAAATGGGGGTGAGCCTGTGCAACCACACCTTTGACAAATATTTCTATCAGGATTCTTGGGAGTAAACTCCCTAGTTGACTGTTCTGTGTCCTCTCTTTTGTTTCAGCGATTGCAGAGCAAGTTGCTGATGCTTACTCAAGATGATGAAAGTAAGAGTTATCAAGTTAAATTCCATTTTCTATTAAAAACAGACAGATAAACACAAAAATGTGAAGTGCTTGTGTCTGACACCTGGTATAATGAGATTGTTTCAGGTTTCTAGGCATTGCAGTGACACTGTTCATATTTACATGGCTGTGGTAGTTATTTGGATGACACTCCCTCACTCTGGTGCTCTGATCTCAGTAGAAACCTGGAGCACTGTGAGGGATGGTTTGTGTGTGTGTGGTCAGCTGCCCTGTCAGCTTTTCCTGTTGGGACTGGTCCTCTCACTGCCTTACCAAACACATTTCCCGTGTCAGAATCCATTCAAACTCATCACTGAGCTTCAGCTGGCATTATATGGGAATAGTGATGGGAGACAGCTGGGAGTAGCTTTTTTGAAAGCAAATTTCTCAGATAAGTAAGAATGTTCTGCCCCCAGAAAATGAGCATATGCACAGATGTGCTGTTCACTAGCCCAAGGACTCATTGGCACCTAATTAAATGCAGTGCCCATAGTCATTACTTAATTGTATCCTAAACCACAGCTAAGATCTTCCTTATTGGATTAAATGAAATGTTTTATTTGCCCAATTTATTGTGCTATTCAGGAAAAGTGCCAAAAACCAGGACTTGTCTTTATAACGTAGTTGTAAGCAGACTTTAGATGAACAGCATGGTTTTATTTTGCAGAAGGATTGATAGTTAACTTATCTAATGGGGGTTAACTTGTCTAATAGTTTTTATAATTGTAATTTGCTTTTTCCCCCCTGACACTTAGGCTCAGCTGAACCTTCCTTGATAGAAAATATTGAAGATACTTTAATGAAAACAATTGCTCTTTGCCAGAGGAATTCACACAGTTTAGACCAGCAACAGCGAGAGGTAAGGTCATCAAAAATATGTCACTAAAATCAGCCCGGGCCTCTGTGTATCCTGAAGCTTTGCCTCACGTGGGTCTTGCTCTCCCCATCCCCTGGATGCTGGTATGTCCAGGCAGTTGCCATGTGCCTCTCCTTGTGTTCTTCTTGTGGTGCTTCAGGCTTTGGACCCATAAGAGAGAAATCCTCGCTCACGAGGCTGAAGCACAAAGCAAAGTTTAGGTCCGAGGGAGGAAGGGATGAGACCACAGCCTTTCCCCCTTTCCAGCCTCAGATGGAAGTTGGGCACAATTGTCAGTCAGACACTTCAGAGGCACTGTGAGCTCTGAGCCAGCTTCCTGGTGGCACCAAGCTGCTGCTGCTGTCACTGTGGCTGCAGAGCCTGTTCACAGCCCCTGAACTGAGTGTCAGCCTGGGCTCTGGGGGGGAGGCCATGCAGCTGCCTTGAGCTCTTGCAGAGGTAGCTGGCTTTGCCCATCTTGCATTTCCATTTTGCCCATAACAGTGACACAAAGGCATCTTTAGTCCTAAGATTCTGCATAATTTGTGTAATTTCTGAACTCAGAGCAGAGAATGTTGTTCCCATGTCTGAGGAGGTGGCATGGCTGAAAGCCAAGAACTCTGTAATTTCTTCACGAGCACTGCCCAGTGTGAGAGGTGACCTGCTCCATTTCATCCCTGCAATGGTGTCACTGTACAACAGATAGGGAGAGAATTTAGATGTCTTTTCCCATTTGGGATCCATTTCCTGTGCTACCCACTCTGTGAGCTGTCTCTGCCCTGGAGAGTTTGCCTCTCACATGGAGAAGCAGTTGGGGACTGAAGGAAGCAAGCACAGGTTGTTGTGACAATTGCAGTGCAGTGCTTTGCTCTGAAGTTACTTTGCCATGTTTCAGCTCTGTCCCACTGCAGTCATCAGAAATGCAGTTCTGTTCTCAGAATGTGGAAGTGAGTCTTGGCCAGTGGCTTCTCACGTTGTTCACAGCTCATTTTTAGCACTGCCCTGTTCTTACTGGTTCTTTCCTCACCTTCAATGATTCCAGGCCCTGTGGTTTCCCCTGCTGGAGGCCATGATGTCCCCACAGAAATCCTCTGGTTCGTTGCAGTGTCCATACTCTGAATGTGAGTACTTTGGCATTTGTGGCCCCAGATATCAAAAAATATCAAAAGTTGTGTGCTGTCTCTCTCCTCTGATGAATGAATAGAAGAAAAGCAGTTTTGTGACTCCATTCCTAAATATCCTGCTCCCTGACCTGCAGGGAGCTCAGGCTGGGTGTTTGGTAGGCTGCAGCTGTCAGGTAGATAAGGTTTTTTTCATTTACTTTGTTTTGAAAGCCTACCACAGGCTGTGCTAATAAGTTGATTGCACTGAGGATGGTCTCTGAAAGAGCCAAGGTGCACAGTGTGTACAAAGGCTTTGTAGGTTGCAGGGAGCACTTGGGGAACTCCTGATGTAGTACACTGGCACTGTGCATGCCCAGCCCTTCTGTGCACCTCTGCCTGCACCTGTCTGCCATATATAAAATCAGTACGACTTGAGTACACCAGCTAAATTATCTACTCCACTTCTGAGTCAGCAGCACACCTCAAACTGCAGCCTCCCTTTGTGGGAGAGGTAAGAGTAGTTAAAAAGGGGCTTAGATGCTTTGGTCTTGGCAGTCCCCAGCACAGGAAGGACGTGGAGCTGCTGGAGAGAGCCTGGAGGAGGCACCAAGGTGATCAGAGGATGGAGCAGCTCTGCTGGGAGGAAAGGCTGGGAGAGTTGGGTTAGATGGGATACTGGGAAGAAATTCTTCCCTGTGGGAGTGCTGAGGCCCTGGCACAGGGTGCCCAGAGAAGCTGTGGCTGCCCCTGGATCCCTGGAAGTGTCCAAGGCCAGGCTGGACGGGGCTTGGAGCACCCTGGGCTAGTGGAAGGTGTCCCTGCCCATGGACTGGATGAGCTTTAAGGTCCCTTCCGACCCAAACTACTCTGGGATTCTCTGACTAATGTCTTTTGCTCCGTCCCAGACCTGTGCTAAGGATCTAGGAACAAGTTTTGTGCAAAGGTCAACACTGGGAATTTTTAGAGTCTGTGGGCAATAACACAGACAAGGATCCAAACTGGGATTGGTAGTGATAGGAAAGTGGATGTTGGTGCTACCAAGTAAGTCAAAGTGTGGGTGTTTACTGTAGGGGGTGTGGAAAGGAATGCAGAAGTATTGTGGGATCAAAACCTTGTGAACACCCCTTTTGCTGCAAAAAGCTGTGTGCTTAGTGTAGTATGTGCAGGAGAAGAAACATAAAAGCTATTTTCAAACCAGAAAACATGACCCGAAATAAAACACTCTTTATCTGTAAGACTGATCTCTCTTTACTCCTGGAATCCTAATGAACTACTGTGGCTGTTGTGTTTGACATTCCAGCTTTGAAGAGTTTGACAATGCAAGTGCTGAACAACATGGCTGCATTTATTGCTCTTCCTTCAATCCTGCAGAGAATTCTCCAGGTGAGTTCCTGAAGAGAAGATTTCACCAAGCTGTGCCACTGGTTATTGGGAAAAGGTATTCCCAGGTCATTAGAGATCAGATCAGCTAATTGTCTGTTCAGTGTTTCAGTAAAAGTTCTGTTGGTGAGACATAAGGTGTAAAAGCTGATAGAATTATCTGGGGAGACGTGTGGGAGCACACAGACCTGTGAGAAGGTAATCGAAGTAATTCCTGCAAACCACATAAAATACTATCTCAAAGGTTGCAATTACTTGGAACTGAAACTTGGCAGGTTTAGGGGCAAAGCCACAATGAATTTCCCAAAACTTGGCACTAAATTTGTTGAAAGCCTCTGGGATGGGCAGTTGTGAAGACACTACAGCAAAGTGTGTAGGCTTTTGCAGAAAGATCATGATTGGGCCCAAAATGTTATTGATGGTGCAATATTATTTTAGAGATGCAGTTAGTGAGTAGCAAACTTGCAGAAGAGCTGATTTTAAGCAGAGCTTTGGGTTGAGAGATCACAAGCGACTATAATTTGTTAATTTGCAAAACAGATGAAAGCTGATGTTGGAATTTGATAACAAACCTTGAGAAATGCAGAAAAGGAATTAGAATAATTGTCTGTGTTGTGGAGTGGAACAATTGAAGGGTTGAGACAGTGTTGAAACACTGTTGAGGGTTTCTGTTCCAGGTGAGAGAGGAAAAGGGCTTACAGGCATCACAGGGTGAACACACACCTCTAGCAACCTCTTGGTTTGATCTTAATAATATGCACAGTCCTGGATTTTGAACAAACTCATAAGATAGCAAAGCACGATGTAAGAGAGTGGATAAAAAGTGTGTTCAAATGAACTGTGGTTTTATCAAAGATAGGAAGTGTCAAGCAAACCTCATGGCTCTTCAGTAACTTATTTAGTCTACTTTTAGCTGAGGTTTTGGTATAATTTCCTGTTGGGCTTTGTTTGATGTTTAATGTAGGCAGGAAACAATGGAGAAGCTGTGAGTGAGTGGAAGGCTGCCAGGGAAGGGAGGCTTCCCTGGGTTGTGCTGAGAACTGCCAGGAAGGGGTGGGAGTCAAAGCAGTGACCACTGTGCAGATAACACAGTTGGGAGGTGTGACAGTGTGATGGAAGATGCTGTTCTCCTTTGGGATGAAGGGACACTTTGTTGATGGCAATCTTCACATATTTCATTCTATTTCTTTTCTGGTGGACTCTTTTAGCAGCAATAGAAAATCCCTGTTCCAGGGGCTGGCACTGATGTCCTGGAGGCAGCAGGGGAGAGAAATGTCTTTGTCTGTTGTAGAGGGAAGTGGATGGTGTGATGGCTCTGCTGGGGAGGCTGAGGGGATGCTACATCAGATGGAGTGCTTTACTGAGGACAGAAATGGGTCAGGCATCACTGAGAGCAGCATGTGGAGCTCTGGTCACTGGGTATGGAGGCAGGGGGGACCTGCTCCTGCTCATTCCACCTCCCTGGTCAGCCTGACAAATTCAGTCTGACTAAAGAGAGATTTGGTAAGGCAGATTTTTTGAACAATTAGAGCAAAAAATGATGACTTCTTAAAGTGCAGAGAAAAGGACTGAATTCCAGGTAAACAGCATTAGTATCAGAAGTTCATAAAATGGGGCAGTAATTGGTACCTTGTAGCTCAAAAACAGGTGTAGGGAAAATAACGTCATAAAGATCAAGAGAAGATCCTATGGAAGGAGAGGTGGTGTTGGTTTACAGGATCTCTAAGTTGACTTTGCCTCTTAACACCTACTCTTCTATAGATTTCACTCACACCCATGCATTTGCACACCCCTGAGGTGTGTGGAGTGCTGGGACCTGGATTGTTTGTGGGCAGCAGGGAGGGTGTGAGCCCCTCACTGCATCCTGGGGATCCTCTGACTGGTGCCAACAGCTCAGCTGCGTCCTTCAGAAATTGCTGGCTGTTTAAAGGTGGATTTTCACCTCTGAAGCTTACTTAAGCCTCTCCCAACTTCTTATCCTCCTCATTAGGAGATGGGCTCTTCTCCGGGGAGCTTGTCTGTGCTGGGTCTCCCCAGTGTGCTGCCTTCAGTGCCTGTTCCCCCCTCTGGAGACAGTGTCCTTTGTTACAGGACAGACCCTTCATTGAACCCTGTGCTCTTGTCCTTAACCCCACATTTCCATTCACTCTGCCTTCACACCAGCCCTTATTCCTGGGTTCCTGGCACTGCACTGCTCCAGCTCACTGTCGCCTTTGGGTTTGTGGCTGTGTTTTGTCAAACTCTTGCTCCAGGGCTTGCAGAGGGTGCCTGTGGGAGGTTTCTGTGGAGTTTATTTGAATGCACAGCTTGGCCCTTGGGAGAACAATGCCTTGAATCCAGCTGAAAGCTGTGTTGGGATGGTGATGAGCAGGTCTTACTCTGTGGCCTTGTCATGAGTGCCCAGCTCAAATGTTCAGGGATTCTGAACCCTGGCCCTGCTGGGGATCAGGGTGAGAACTCCCTTGGAGCTAGGCAGCAGAGAGCACAGGATTTTTTGCCTCCCAGTCGTCTGCTTCATTGGGTGACTGGGGAATGCCATCCAAGTGCCCTGCAGGGAAGAATCACAACATGGCAGGCATAGGTGGTGCTTTCCCAGACAGGAAGAGCCCTGTGTTGTTAGCCCTGGCTGGGTGTTCCTTTTGCAGAGCTGTGTAGTTGCTCTTTGAAGCCGTGTAAAATTCCAAACCCCGGTGGCAAACCCTTCTGTCCTGGCTCTGAGTGCTCTGCAGGGCACTTAGATGTGCTGCTGATGTGCCACCTTAACTGTGACCACAAGGAATTATTGAAACCAGCCTTTCTGGGCCCTGAAGTGCATACAGCCTTTCCCAAGCCCTCCAAATATTTTGGTCAAATGCAGAATTAGAAGTGGTGCTTGTCTGACAGGGCCCTTAAAATGCTGTTCCAGCAGAGCTCAAGGCTTGGTGGTAGAGCATAGATGTGCTGGAGCTGCAGGCTGGGAGGTGGCACAGCTGCCCAGGAATTCACTGGGGATTTGTTGGAAGGTGGATAACATCAGTAAACTGAGGTAGATTATCTTGCCTTTTCTGAAAAGGAATTAGAGTATTCCAATTTTAGCAGGCTGTTTTTCTTCCTCTTCTGGGCTTAACTACTTACAGATTATACTTTATGCAAATGTTAAGTTTGCAACCAAAGTGCTTGGCCAAAGGGCACCTTGCGAGGGCTGGGGCCAGACCTGCAGCTTTCCCAGAGAACAGGCAAGCTCCTGGCACCTGCCTTTCCCAGCTCTTGGGCTCAACATTATCTAACTGAAGTCATGTGAAATAACAATTGATAGATCTGCTCCTGCTCATCCTTTGTAGTGTTGGGGAGTTAGTTATTAACTGGGAAGTCTGAACTAACCACATTAGGAGAGATACCAGAGGAATCCTCTTGAGCATTAAGAAAAATTCCATGTTATTAAGGATGTGAGTGCTCTCTGAAGAGGGCTGAGGCTGAGTGTTAATTCCCTTACAAAGCTGTAATCCTTCATGAATGCTTTGTGAACAGATGCAGATGATGCCTCCTTCAAAATGGAGAACTGGAGAAGCCAGAAATGCAAAAGCTACCTGTAGGGACCCCAAAGAGGGGAAGGAAGGATTCTCTAAAAACTGTTCCAGAGTGGAAGCAGAAAGATCCAGAAAGTCCTTGTATTTTTTCCATTCCTGCACAGGGCTTTGGCTGTTTTTCTTCCTAGTCCGGGGGATCAGCACTGGGATTAGTTGTGTGTGCAGTGGTTGCTCTGGCCCCTTGCAGAGGGGAGAAGCTGAAGTGAATGTGTTTGCAGAGTGCATCTATTAGCACTGGTAGCAAAGCAAGTGCTATTTCCTGGACCCAGGAAGAAATGGGAAATGGAAGAGACAGAGCTGGCTGAAAGGGCTGCACGAGCACCTCTGGGCTGTGTGTGGATCCCTGCCAGCTCTTCCCCATCTGTTTGTTGGTGGCAGCCCTGGGCAGCCAGTTTGGCTCTGGCTCCTTGTGCCCATGCTACGTTCCCAGGGCAGCACCAGCCTGGGAGCAGCTGCTGGGCTCTGTTCCTGGTTGGTGCAGTGCCTGTTCCACTGCACAGGATGGCACATCCAAGTCTGCAGCATGCCTGAACTCCAACCCAAACCCCATTTTCTAAGGTGGAATTAATGAAAGATATTCCTCCATAAAAGTAATTGATCCCGTGAGGCTTTTGTGACTGGAAATTCTGTGGGGTCTGAAGCTGTGGTTTGGAAGCATTTTAAGTGTCTGGAGCAGTGACCTGGGGGCTGTGGGTGTGATGCTGGAGGTAGGCAGGCAGCTCCAGCCCATCCCATCTGGTGGCTCTGGCAGGGAATGGCCATGGACTCACTGCTGGCACTGAGCTGCCGGGCTCGGGGTGAGGCTTTGCCTGGCCATGGGCCTCCCCTGTAGAGAAGAAAGTCCATTTTCTTGTTTTTAGAGCTCATCAAGCATGACTTGAGGAAAAGACAGCAATTGAAAGTCCTCAGACTTGTGTTGTCCCTCTGCGAAGGTGCAGGTGAATCTTTATTCTTCTCTCTTCTTCACATCTCCTCTTCCTCTGCTGTGTGTCCAGACAGCAAGCCTGTGGCTTTGAAAGTGTCCACTTGCAGCTTAGGAAGTTTGAGGTGCTGTATGGAAATGGTGGGATCTGGACAGTTTGTGAGTGACCTGTTGGCCATGTACTTGAGGGCTTTAGGAGAGGAGCTGCTGGCTGCCTGCCTGACTGCTCTGTGCTCTGGATCACATTTCTGCTGTGGAATTCCATTGCATCCCTAATCCCTGCAGTGACTCAGTGCACTGCACTTCCTGTGCTGTGCTGCTAAATGGTGCAGGCAGAAGGGAGCCTCGGAGTGTTCAGGCTGTGCTGTTCACCCAGCAGAAAAGGAGCCTGTGCAGCACATCCAGCTCTTTGTGCTTCATCCAGCGTGCTCCAGATCCACAGCTGGTTTTGACTCAGTGCTGTAACTCAGGGCTGCTTTCATTCCGGTTTGAACGTCGGTGTTTCTGCCTGTCACGTTGCCTATGAGGGCTGTTGTTCGAGAGTTCCTTGACTTGCTTTCTGTAGCTTTGGTGATCCCTCAGGGTGTCTTGCAGTGTAGCTTCCATGCTGCTTTAGTTGGCTTTGTCAGTTGGCTTTTCCACTCTCAATTCTCCTTGCCCAGTCCCAGCATGGAATCAGCTTTGCTCCTAGTCCTTCTCATTCATCTTATCCAGAGCTTGTTTATCCCACTCCTGTTCCCGTTGTGTCCCCACCATTTTTCTACTCTCTGGGTTAGTTTCCTTTCCGCATCATGCATCAGGACATTTTGGCAATGTCCTGCCCATCCCACCAGACAGCTTCCTGCACAGAGTGATGCTTCAGGGGGTTCCAGGGTGGGTGTGCAGGGATGTTTGGGCTGGAACAAGCTGGAGGAAGGGGGAGATGCACAGGCTGATGACCTGTACCACAGCCCTGTGCTTGTGCTGCTGGGACATGGCAATAAAGCTGCTCAGGGCACGTGCAAGTCAGCCCTGCAGCACCGGGAGAGCCCCAGGGCCCTGCTCCCTCTGCCAGCTGGGATGTAGGCGCAGCAGTGACCAGGTGTGCTCTTCCAGCCTGCAGCTGAGGGGTGTGGGATGAGCCTGGGGGTGAGGCACCCCTGGCTGGGCAAGAGTGCAGGGCTGGCAGCTGGCTGGCCACGCTGTTCCCTTCAGTATTCCTCAGTGCACTCTCCAGTCAGCTCCTGCAGCTCCTGAATGGAGTTTCCAGTTTTGAGCCAGGCACACTAATTTATATTGGTGTTGTCATCTACTGCATTTTGCTAATTACTGATTTTCCCATCAGTACATGGGATTATTCTGCTGTCCCTGTGCATGTGCAGCATAGTTAACTCTGCAGTCGTAGCTTCTGTTTGCAGTTCCAGTCCAGAGGAAAAAAAAGACCTAAAAAGAATCAGAATGGTCGTATCCTGTGATTCAACTGCAGCTTTGCATTTCTTCATACAGGATCCAGTTTATGGAAAAGGGAAACTTGGAGAAATTCAAGGGCTTGTCCTGGGAATGCTGGACACTTTCAACTATGAACAAGTAAGTTGCTTGTGTTTCTGTTCTGCCCACTGCAGCATTATTTTAGCTGCCTGGCTTATTGCTCTCTCTCTCATTTGTCATTTCTGTCTGCAGGGCAAAGTCAATGGACATGTGAGTGATTTCTGTGTGATTGGGGGATGGTGAGGGAGTTTGTTTTGCTCACAGATTGCAAGTGAAGGGACTGACAGGTACATGGTGACCACCTCTGCAGCTCAGTTCTGTGTTAAATGTGCCAGAAGGATAAACATCTGCTTTTTCTCCAGCTCATCCTGCAGTTAGGGACTCGAAGGCACAAAGCTGATATGTTTTGTCTTTATATGCAGTTTTAAATAACAGGTTTTTAAGTTAGGCTGTTCTTACACTTCCCAGTGGTAATGCTGCACTTCTCTGTGACCTGATGTGATTTCCTCTTAATCTCAGTCCTGCTTTTCTCAGTCCAGTCCCAAATCCCAGGCAGTCTCCACACTTCAGCAATTTTCTGAAACTCCTTTCCCCCTAAACAGGATGCACAGTGCTCCTCCAGGTCCCTCTCCCTGCTCATGTGGCAGTGCCATCCCAGCTGCTGCTCAGGGCAGGCCCCTGGGCACCAGCAGCCAGTGCAGAAACACAGTGGGAAATAGCTTTGCTGTGGAGGCTGCACACCAGGAGCCTTTATCTGTGTTTGGGTTCTTGCAGAAGGTGTGGGCAGCTCCTGCCCCCTGTCCCTGCCTGGCAGCTCAGGGACAGGCTGTGTGCCCAGATGGGACCCTCTGGTGCAGCCTTTTGCAGCTGCTGCTGTGGAGCACAGATGGAGCAGGGAGCAGAGCCCCTGTGCCTGGGAGAAACCCGATGCTGGAAACCCGGGGTGGTTCTTTGGGCTCTTTGAAAATGGGCATCCCTCAGGAAGGACAAGCAGATGAGCAGTTCAGGGTTTTTTTTAAGACTTTAATTGCCATAGTGCATTTGAGCTTTGATTTTTATTAGCACGTTTCTCCTAAAATGGGGATGTAAGCAGTAGCTTGCCAGGTAGGAGAGAGAAAAATAAGGTTTAGTGTCGAAGATGAGAAAATGGGCCTGCCATGCCTCTCTTAATGCTCTTGGGTAAAAGTCAATACAGGACTTGTCTGTTTGAGAGTGCAGAGGAATTGCTCCATTAACATGTGATGAAAGGATAAGTGTTTTGAGGTCAGTGGATAGAAAGCATAGGAGGAGAAGTGATTTTATTGGGTTGTTTCTGCTCTTAGTGAGCTGCTAAGCTGCTTGTTGTGAAGAACTGGTCGGCAGGGAGTTCCTGCAGTCTGGAGGTGACAGACTGACCTACTCTGTGTGTTGTCTTCCACACAGACCCTTCTAGAGACAACCACGAGCCTTTTAAACCACGATCTCCACTGGTCCCTGTGTAACCTGAGAGCCTCTGTCACCAGAGGCCTTACCCCAAAGCAGGATTACTGCTGCATCTGTCTCCAGCAGTACAAAAGGAGGCAAGAAACTGCTGATGAAATCATTGTTTTCAGGTAAAGTTAAGGGGTGGGATTGCAGCTGTGATCATGTTGATAGTTTAAAAGGGGAAACAAATCTACTGGTTGGCTCACCCGAGGAACGCTCTGTATTCCTGGGAGCACATCTCCCTGCTGCCTGGCAGGGTGAGAGGGCTGGCTAATCACACCCATCCAGAGCCTGCTTTGCATGCAGCCAGCTCTGCCTGGCAGGAGGAATTGGCTCCCGGTTCCAGGAGCTGCCTGTCAGTTTTCTGTCCCCTCTCCCAGCAGTGTGCTTTGGGCACTGCAGCACCCTGGGCTCATTTGTGTGTTTGTACATCTTGGATCTGCCACAGCCCTGGCATCTCCCATGTCCTATCTGTGCCCAGGTGTCTGTAAAAGAAGGTGAAATCACTGTTACCTTGACGTTATGGTCTGTAGCTGTATCAGCAAATGGGCTCCCGGTGTTGATTCTGTGAGTCTGGAAATCAGGAGGGTGATCTGTACTCCCAGATCCAGCCTTTTCCCCCTGGCCAGCCCCTTCCCCTCCACCGTGCAGAGCTCAGGAGGTGCTGCCCTGCTTCCCAGCACTGACTCCCTCTCTTCCCAGCTGTGGCCACTTGTACCACTCACTGTGCCTGCTGAGTAAGGAGTGTGGGATGGTCACCAAGGGCATCATGAGGTGGATGTGCTACAAATGCAACTCAAGCAACAAGGGAGGGAAGCTGAGTGAGAACTTCTCAGAGCTGAAAAAAGGGACTGCAGCATCCCTGGCACAGGTAAGGCTTGTGAGGTGGTTTCTCTTCAGGTAAACTTTCATCATCACTTTGTTCTTTGTCTGTGCTTCCAGACAGGCCCCTGATCAGTACCTGTCAAACACTCTCAGCAGCTAATTGGTCACTTTTCTGAATGCCCGTTTGTTTTGGTGGGGGTACAACTCTGGAAGTCGTGGAAATTTGTTCATCCAGAAGGTCTAGGAGCTGGTGTGAGGGGCAGCTGGATGCTTGCAGCTGATTGTGTGGACAATTCCTGTCAAATTATTCTTAGGTGTGTTTCACATAAAACTTAGATTGAAAGCTGACACATTCCTTGTGGCTGGATTGTGGAGCCTCTGTTCCACCTTCCTAGCAGATAATCTGGCTCTGGATAAAAGGTCTGGGATTGATTTGACTCACTAAGTGCTTGCACAATGCTTTAAGAAGCTTGAGTATAACCAAAATTGATGCAGCTGGATTTGGGTGAAAGAACAGAGAATTAACTTGTATTTATTGTCAGTATTTGTGCACTGAAAGTTTCATCATCCTTAATTCAAACTGAAGTACAGCCTCAAATATGCATGGAGCTGTCTTTTCCCTGGGCTGGTGCTGTGGAAGGTAAGCCCCTGTGGCAGGTGGTTTGTTGGGTTGTCTTTAGGGATGTTGCACGGGGCAGCTGAGCTCTGCTGCTCCACGTTCCAGCAGCCCCTGGGTGAGGGTTTGTCCCCAGCTGCCTCGGGGTGCTCTGTGCATTTGTCACTGTACAGATGTGCACAGAGCTGCGTTTTCACTCCTGGAACCAAAATAATTCAATCTTGGAGTACGTTCTTATAGTCGTACTTGGGTTTTGTTCTAGCAAATGATTTCAATTCCTGCCAAACCCATCCCCATCCAAAGCTGTCTAAGGGCCTTAGCCAGCTGCTGCACCCACAGGAGAGGCTTCCTGCTTGGGGGAGATGTGGGAAAAGGGAATCTCACAGGCCTGTGTGGAGCACTGTGCAGTCTCTGCAGTCAGGCTATGTCCATGTTTGACTTGGTGACAGCACCAAAGCTTTCCCAGGAGCTTGGAAATCGGCTGTGATCCACCTAGGCTGAGCAGTGTGTGTGTCCTGTCCTGCTGCAGTGGGATGTGGGCACTGGACCTAAGGCTGGGAAGGTTCAGCAGCCC
Source organism: Coloeus monedula (assembly GCF_965178545.1). Taxonomy (NCBI): domain Eukaryota; kingdom Metazoa; phylum Chordata; class Aves; order Passeriformes; family Corvidae; genus Coloeus; species Coloeus monedula. The sequence goes on from NC_138790.1 coordinate 1,278,624, forward strand.
CACATCTCACCCTCTGCACTCCTGCCCCAAAGGAGTGGGTGTAAATGGGGGTGACAGGCCAGGGTGTAGCTTAAAAACTAAAGGCAGAATTAAGTACTAAAACTGCATTCAGCATTCAAGTGCCTGACACTTGATTCCAGTGCTTTATACTTGGGTTATCCCTGGGTTTTTCATGGGCAGTCAGTCAGGGAGCCCCTGTGGCTCTCCTTTGACTTCAGTCCGACTTACCCTGTAGAGAAGGAAGGGGAAAATGCTCCCCGTGCTGCGACAGTGGCTGGGGTAAGGAGGAGAAGGTGCTTCCCTTTATTTAACTGATGAAAGTGAAGGGCTGGCTGGAACTCAGGGCCTACAGGGAGAAGTGGAGAGACTGGATGGGGAAGAAGGGTCACAGCATGGATCATCTAGTGCTAGCTGGAAAGCGTCCATCCCAGGCCATTCCAGTGTGGGATGCTGCCCTGCTGCTGTCACATGCTCCTGGCAGGGAAGCCATGGCTTCCTGTTCCACACACACAGCCCAGCCCAGCAGAGCTTGGCCTGGGTTCAGCAGAGCACTGCTCAGGTCCCCAGCTCCTCCTCCCTTTGTCCCAGATCCTCTCCAAGTCTGTGATGTTCCTCACCTGTTTAATTACAATATTGAACTGTTGTACTTGCATGTGATCAAACTGTTGCGCAGTCACATCTTAAAAAAGCTGAGCATATTTAGACTTGGCAATAGACTGGAGAATCTCCAGCTCCTGCAGGAAGTTTGTCTGCTGAACAATCATTGCTTAGCAGCGTTAATTAACCCTGGGAGATAAGGATTCCTCTGACCTGGTGTGGGCTGAGTTACAGAGCAGACTTTCTGTGCTGGGGGAATGCTGGGAATGCAAACTGGGTGAGATGGGGCCTTTGTGTGTCCTCTCTTAACTCTGCTGGCCCCAGCCAGACCCAGGGCTCTGGGTTGGAGAAGCTGCTCTGGCCTCCACAGCTGGTGTTTGTGAGCAGGAAATCCTGAGGGAGGTCCTGCTAACACCACTGTGCTTCCAGCCCTGCCCTCCTGAGAGTCAGATCCAGAGCTTCCAGGCCCTTCTGCTCAGAGATCTGTGGGGAAGGTGTTTCCCTGCAGCCCCTTTAAAGACCCTGAAAGCTTAGTTCCTCTCTTGGCAAAATCTAATATGGGGTTTTTCTGGTTTTTGGTTTGTGGGGTTTTTTTTCCATAGGGAGATCTTCAGTTGAGGTATTTATTTTCTTAGGAAGCCTTGAATTAGGAGTAGAGTCATACTGAGAAATGCCACTGAGCATCTGGAGTGCATTTCACAGCACTAATTCTGCCCTGCCCAGGCAAAGGCTGTCAGTTGGAATCATGCAGTGTGGCTGAGATGTGTATGTGAAATGACAGCCCAACAGACAGCGCTTCCCCTGCCCCTGTGCTCTGTGATGCTGGGGCCATTCCCTGAAATTGGGGAGCTGGAGAGACACCACAGGCCAGCACTGACCCATTATGGGATCAGTGACAGCATGGATTTAAGTGGAGCCTGACTAGGATGAGGGCTTGGCACACCCTACCCCAGCCAAGGGGAACAGAGAGAAGGGCGCAGGGGGTTTTCTTTCCTCTGGTTCTGCTACCAAAAGTTTGTGCTTTCTATGTTACCCCTGAGCCTTGCTGGCTTCCCAGGGGTAATCCTCTGGGGCTTGAGGATCATCTGTCCTGCCCTCCCTACCTTAGAGCATACCCTAAATGAGAGTTAAAAGAAATGGGAGCTTGTTTTTATGGTGGGTCTCTAATCCACTTGCAAAACTGTGTTTGTGCTGTGGTGCTTGGAGCTCACTGAGGTGTGGGGGGTGAGGGCTCAGCAGCTGGGCCACTGCCCAAATACCTGTGGGAAAGGCTCCAGGGCTATCAGTCCCTGATCCCCAAAACTCATTTGCCTCATTTCAGTGAGCTAGCTCGTGTTTTCAATTTATTCTGCCAGCCTGTACACTGGGGATCAGAGAGAGGAAGAGCCTTGGCTCCTGGGCCATAAGCCCTGCCATGAGCCCCTGAGCTGCCATGCTCTGGTTATTCTGTGTCTGAGGAGTTCTGAGCATGCTGTTGTTGGAGCTGTCCAGATGGCAAATATGTTTTATTCAGGAGTATAATCCTGTCAAGTCACGCCAGGACGGACAATGGACTTGATCCATAGTTAATCCAGTTGGTCAGGCTCTACCTTTGGGCTCTGTCCTGCAGCTTTCCAATGTCCCTCCCTGTGACAGCCTTCCAGAGCCTCGGGAACGACTCCAACGTGTGAGGGGCTGCTACCACATCCCTCACGTGACCTTAAAGGTCCCTCTGCACCACGTGCTTTCTGCTGGGACACGGTGAAGGTTTAGGATGGGATTCTTCACCAAAACTTACTTTAGAGCTTGACATCACCTCCATCCATCAGAAGACAGACCAGTGTTACTGTTTTCAGGGTGACAGTGGCCATCAGTTATTAACTTGTCTCCAGCAATATCAAAAACTTCCAAGGGGTTTGTAACTTTGAAAATATTTGGGTGTGATCCCCGCAGTAACACCACAGAGACAATTAGTGTTTTATACAGTTACAAGGGTGGGCATTCTCTGCTCTGTGGAGAATGTTCCCATGCACAAATTAACTGAGCAAATATCCAGTCCTTTGGCTTTGGAGGTGGACTCCTTCACTTCAGCAGTACACAGAAATCCATGTGAGGAAGGAACTGGAGACACAGAACATCTGTTAAAGATTGCTTGTAATGGAAACAAAAGTGATCTAGTAAGAAGAATATTGAGTGCAGATGTCTCGTGAGCGGGTAGAGGACGACTGGCACCAAAGCTAAAACTGAAAACAGTACAAATTGGAAAAGACTGATTTGAAAACCAGAATTATCCTTTAGCAGCTTTTAAATCAAAATTGACTGTTTTTTTGGGCTTCTCATACTGGAGGAGTGGGTTAGTTTTGTTATTTTGTGGGGTTTTTTTGAGAAATATCAGAGTGAATTGTAATTGTGTCCCCTGGCCTTCCTTCAGAGCAATCTGCAGCCTGGCAGAATAGTCCATCCACTGCCTACAGTCCAAAGTCTGGCACTCTGGGGCCCATGGGAGGCTGAGAGGGAGCAGGGACAGCTGATTCCAAACTGCCTGGAGCAGTGAGACCGATATCACCTGGGGAAGGGTCATGGCCTGGTTAAAAGCAAAGATGGCAAAATTGCAGTGAGAAATCTCAGCTTGACTTTACATCTCAATTTCTAAGAAACTATTCCTACAGTTTGATGAAAATTTCCTCCCTTTTAATAAAACATTCCAGTCTGGGAGGATGTGTAGAACAGACTCATTGAAATGCAGTGGCAGCTGCTGGGCTGCAGCAACCTGTGGATGTTCCCATAAACTGCAGCAGTCCCTGTTGGTCCCGTGAGCTGAGCTGGTGCCCCACAGCCCAGAAGGTGTCCATCGGGATCCAGCACAGCACCAGGGAAGGGCAGGAGGTCACTCTGCCTTCACAGAGGGGCCTGGGAGCAGGGGCATGTCCCAGGGGATCTGTTCCTTGGGCTGGGCTGGCTCCTGCTGCTGCTGGGGGGGAATGGCTGTTCCCCTCTGTGATGCCAAGCTGGGAAATAACCAACTGGCCCAAGGTTAAGGGTGCAGCTGACTCCTACCTTTGATGCTCCTCTGAAGGAGGGGAGCAAAATAAAGGCAAGCACGGCTTTGGCTGTTTGTAGTCCCTTGGTGGGAGGGGGAGGGTAGGAGAGGGAATTTTGGCTGTGCTGGTGGTTCTGGCTGTAGCCAAGGGGGCAGTGGCTGTTCTGGATGGTGGCTTTCAGGAAAGCAGGGGAGCATCAGTGTCTGGTAAATCCCATCAGGGGAAGCTGCAGTTGCCATGACCCCCTCGCAGCCCATGGCACAAGGAGAACACTGTCCTGTGGTCTGTGTGTGACTTGGGCACTGACAGGTTTGGGCAGCTGCAGCTGAGCTCCCGGGGCCAGGGCTGGGCTGGGCACGTTCTGGAACTCCCAGGTACACAGCAGTGCCAGGCTGCCCCCAGGGGTCAGGAGAGACAAAGGGGATGGGTAACAGAGGTGTTCCTTGGGTTTTCTGTAAGGTTTGGGGTCACACACATTACCAGTAAGCCTCTGGCAGGAGAGTCACTAACCCTTACACCAAGTAGGACTTCTTCCCTCTTCTGTGTGTCTTTTACACAGGACTTGAGGGAACAGCTGGAGCTGTGTCAGGGCAGGCTCAGGCTGGAGATCAGGAAAAGGCTCTTCCCCAGAGGGTGCTGGGCACTGCCCAGGCTCCCCAGGGAATGGGCACGGCCCCGAGGCTGCCAGAGCTCCAGGAGCGTTTGGACAGCGCTGCCAGGGATGCCCAGGGTGGGGTTGTTGGGGTGTCTGTGCAGGGCCAGGGGCTGGACTCTGATCCTTGTGGGTCCCTCCAACTTGGGATATTGTGTGATTACCTTCCTTTTCTCTCCCCAACTCCTGCCCTTGAGAGAACACTGCACCTCCTCAGCCTTCTGTGGCTGGTGCTGTGGGATCTGTTCAGCAGCCTCTTGGCTCATCTCTACGACAGGAATTCTCTGCATGAGGCCTCTGAATGTGCAGGTGCTGAGCTCAGCCCAAGCACAGGCCCGTTGGGCGTCTTTAATCCATGTGCTGCCATGCTTCCCTGGGAGCCTGCTGGATGGGAAATGAACACCCTGTCTGCTGGGCCGTGGTGCCCAGTGAGGATGTGTGGGGGCTGTGTTTGTCTAATTAACCCTGAGCAGTGTTATTGCTCCTTTGGCTGAAGGCATCAGTGGAAGTCCAAGGGAATATCCCAGCAGTGCCTGGTGTAGGCAGGAGCAGCTACCCAGAGCATGTGTGGGAGCACAGGGATGTGCTTGTGTGCTTCCCTGTCTAACACAGACAGTGCCCTCCTCTCCACATCACTGCAGTCTCACGTGGCTGCAGCCGTGACTGTCAGAGCACAAACAGACCTGTGCTCTCCCAGGCCCTGAGTGGGAGGTTTGCTCCTCAAGTTCAGCCAAGTTCAGCTGGAAATAAGAGACATCTGCCTTTCCCCTGGTGCTGCTGAGGAGTGAGAGGCCAGGGCTGTGTGACAGATTGGCTGTGCTGGGGAGGCTGCTCTGCCCTGGGCAGCCGGGGCTGTTGGCTGCCTCTGACAGGGAGCAGGCACTGCTGGCCCCTGTGTGCTACCACAGGTGAGGTTCTGGAGGCTCTGGGGCTGTCCCAGGGCAGGTTTGGCCCCATGCAGCCATGGGTGGGGCAGTGCCTGTCCCGGAGCCTCGCTGGGCAGGGGCTCTGCAGAGCTTGGCAGCAGCAGCAGGACACTGCTGTTCTCAGAGGGGAGTCCTGAGGTTTCCCCGAATTCCTTAACAGCTCTGTCACGTCAGTGTCATTCTAGTGACTTTGGGTCACAGCCTGCCTTGCTCTCTCTTTGGTTGATTGTTCCAGGTTCCTGGGAGCACCTTGGGAACAGCAGGGCCTTATCTGACAGAAGAGAGGTGGATTTACTTAGTTTAAGGTTAATTGGCTGGGCTTTCATTAAAGCCCTGAATTTGAGTACTTGTTTGTAAGGCTGATGAGCCATGGGAAAGCAGGGGAGGAAGGCCAAGGGTGGGCTTGGTGTCCACTGCCTGTGGGCTCAGCTCTGTAAATGGGAACATGGCGGGGGTTGCCTTTGTTCCTAGGAATCCCAAAACCTTCCCCAGGACTTCTGGCTGCATCTCCTTGTGTTAAGGGAGCAGCCCCTGGGGCAGTGGGGTGCTCTGAAGCTCCAACTGATGCAGCAATATCTTGTGTGGAAGGAATGGCTGAGGGGCAGCTCTGGGATGGGTCTCTTGGTGTGACTGTGGACGGTGCCTCTGCTCAAACTGTTGGGATCTGCTTTGCTTAGGCACTGGCTGACGATGGAATTTGTAGATGTTAAATTAAAGATAATTGCAGGCTTGGGAGGGCTGTGTGTGACTACCAGAGGGGTGGAATATGTGCAAGAAAAATGTGCAGTGGGGATTAGCATTAGTGGTGGGATCCAGGAGAGCTGGAAAATGAAAAAAGCCTCTTTCCTTCCTCCTGGCCCAGATCCTCAGGAGATGAACTGACTCTCTGGGATTCTCTGTCTCGTCTGAGGCCTTTCCCGGGGCATGTGGGGATGTGGGTGGAAATGGGTTGGAGGTGCTGAAGGCTCCATTCTGGAGCTGGCCAGCTCTGGAGACAGAGGCTGTGCTGTGAGGTGAGCCCAGCGCCTTCCACTGACACCCGAGTGCTGCTGCTGGACCCCGGGAGCCTCCCGTGGCTCTTGAAGGGAAACATGCCTTTAGTGACACGGTTGAAAAAGGAAAAGGCCTGACAGCAGTTGTTTCCATGACAACAGAAAGAATTGCCTGCAATATTTCAGCTCATCAGCCTGGGAACAGCCTGATTGATAGTTACGTACGCGTGGTAGGGAGAGAGCAGGAGAGGGGAGGCCAATTATATTGCATTTTCCTCGTCCTTCAATGCCTGTGGCCACAGTAACTGTGCAGGGCAGTTTTTCCTTGCTTTCTGTGTTTTCCAAGTGAGGATGACCTGTGTGTCCCTGGGAAGCACTGCTACAAGCTGCTGGCTGTGAGTCCCTGACCCTCCCTGTGTCGGGTGTGCAGGGAATGGGGACATCTGGCTCCCTGACTGGCAATCAGCAAATAGTTATTTACACTACAGACAGTATCCTGGAGGGGAAGGAGAGAGTTTGGCAAATGTTTCCAGCATGAGTGATCTGCACTCAGGACATTCCTCTCTTCCTAGGCTGATGATCCAAGGCAAGACGTGTGTGGCTTTGGGATGGTCTCAGAACTATCCAGGTTTCAGGAAACCCGTGGGGGGCTCAGTGCATCTCCCATTGCCAAAGAGCTCGAAGTCAGGGCAGCTTCAGTCAGTACCCACTGGCAGGACTGTAGCATTTTTGGTTAGTAGCCCCTGGGAAATGTATTTTGGAGAAAATATTTGAATGTTCCCTTAAAAATAGATCCCCAGAGACAACAGATGCCAGCCTGCTGCTCATGAGGGAGGCTGCTCTCCTGGCTCCTGTTGGGGTTTCTTGATGATGCTCTTGCTTTGCAGTATGAGCAGAAACATTCAAAATAGAAACACTGTGGTGTGATAAATGGAACAAACCTACAAGAATCTGTGGTGCTTTGTCATCTCTCCCTGGGGTATGTAAATGGTGCCGTTTACAGCAGTTTGAGTGTGTGCAGCCCTCTCTGCCGTAGCGCTCTTGGTGCAGCTCTGGGCCCTCTCTTTGCCCTCACTGCTGGGGGACACCTGCCCTTGAACCCCACAGCTGGGCAGTGCCGCGGTCTCGGGGATGTGGCTGCCATCGCTGTGTGACTCCCCTTGCCTCCCTGTTTCCACCCCTCATTTGCCGGCTTTCAGTGGGTAGCACCCCTCTAGAGGACAAGAGGAGGGAGCTCGGGATGCCATTATAGGATGGGTAGCTGGTGACAGTCGCTGGCAGAGTCAGGCTGGGGTAGCGGGCACACACAGCCCGTGTCCGCTCGCAGTGTTGTTCCTGTGCCGCCGTGTCGGGCTGGGCGGGGCCGGGACACGGGGAAGGGCTGGGGGAGCTGCTGCTGCCGCCTGGGAGGGAGCCTGGAGAGGCTGCTCGGCCGCGGAGGCCCATTACTTCTCTTCCCAGCTGGCTGTGAGGGAGTTTTCCCGTGCCTTTTTTCCTTCCTCAGAGGTATCCCGGTGCCGTCAGTCTGCGCCATCAGGGACAGAGCTCAGCGATAACTCACTGTGGATGCAGGGGTGTAACTGTCCTTTGGGCAAGCGCAGGATTAATTGTTCTTCGCCCCCTAACCTGGGGTGCACATGGTGTCTTCATGCCAAGGCAAAGATGGCTAAAAAAGCCTCCCAAGCAGGCTGTGGGCCGACTGCTCCTGGCCCAGGAATTAATTTCTGTCAGGAGCCTGACACCCTGCTCTGTGTGGTTTCTGTAACTTTCTCACTCTTTCTCAGATGAGTTCAGAGTCTGTGTTGGATCCTCAGCAAATCCAAGCTTTTGACCAGCTCTGCCGACTCAACCGAGGCACCTCCCGAGTACGTACCCCCCGTTTTCCTTCTGCTTTTAAACGGGTGATGGGCGTTTTTCACGTTGCCAAGCCAGACACTGGCACTGGCAGCGAGGGCTCTGGCTTTTCTCTGGGGTTTGCTCTAGTGCTGGCACTTGGCTGTGGCACACTGCAAGGCAGCCATGCTGGGGAATTCACTGGCAGGGAAACCATGGGAATGCCTCTGGCTTTGGGGCTGGGCCTGACAAGTGTCCATGGGGTGATCCTTTGTGGGTTTGTAACTAAGCTTCCCTCCAGGCACTGCAGCTCCCACAGTCACTCGAACACTCCTCTTCCTGTGCCCGTGCTGTCCCAAGGGGAGTGCAGCTCCCTCTGTCCCTGGCATTTTCCTTGTGCCTTCTGCCTATTTTGGCTGTGGTTGGTGGCACTTTCAGTTCTTTCTGGGTTTGTTTTTCAATTATGTGACTTTAAAGCAACCTAAAGGCCCCTGGAGAGTTGTTCAGTTGAGGACTGGTGTCCTGCACGGAGCTCTGTAGGGTCCCTCCGTGCCATCCGTGCCCTTGGCTTTACCTGGGGTGAGGTTTCTCTCGCTGCAGCAGGGACGCAGTGGCCCGGGGCTCTCTGTACGGTGCAGGAGTGTTCCCAGGGTGACCGGGATTTCCTCGCAGCTGGCTCTCCTGACGGAGCTGGCGCGTGGGGGCCACGGCGGCGGCGGTGACAAGCACGGGCTGCTCAGTGTTTCCCACGGGGACCCGGCCACCAGCAGCGTCTTCCAGAACGAGAACTTCCAGCTGCGCCTGACGCCCCCTCCGCTGGCTGAGGAGTAGCGCTGCTCCCGGGACGTGGTGCTGGGGAGCCTTCCCACCACAGCACGGGGTCTTCCCCCACACCGCCTTTCCCAGAACCCGCTGTGCTGAGCCCCCCTGGGCACTGCTGGGTCGGAGCTGGGCGATGTCCCGGCTCTGCTTTGGCAGCCCTGGGGCAGCTGGGCTGGAAGCTGGAACTCCGGGCCAATCCCCAGCATGCTGAGGCACAGGGAGGGCTGCCTGTGCTGACCCAGGGGCTCGTGGCAGCAGCGAGAACTTTTCCAAGTAACCGAGTCAGCTCCGCCCTGCCGGAGGAGCCTGTCCTGTGCCCAGAGCCCTCGTGAGCCCGTGCTGTGCTGGTTCTGTGGCTGGGGGCCACACCTGAGCTCTACATTCTGCTAAAAGCAGCTGTTCTGGCAAGGCCTGGCCCTGCTGTCTCATGGGGATCATGGGAGGGCACAGAATGGGCAAACCTGGAGAAGGCTGAAGAATGCAGGAAAAGACACCTGTGTGAGCAAACTGACCTGCACATGCTGTGTTCTACCAACCCATTAAAGAGGCCCTTGGTTGAACTTTCCTGTGTGACTTCTGCACTTCGAGTGGGCTGCTGGTAAGAGTAGGATACATCTTGTGCCTGTGGGTGAAGCTCAGACCTCGCTTCTCACCTGTACCTGTGTTGGGGGTGGGAGGAGTGTGCGTGTAAAAGGCCCTTGGGGGCTGCAAGGGCCAGAGGGTGGGTGTGAAGGGCACTGATGGTCACAGAACCTTTAGCACTTTGCTCTCAGCACTGCAACCCAGCATTGGTGGGGTTTCTGTGCTGTCACACACACGTCTCTTCCCCCTGCTCTCTTTGGCGCTGGCACTTGGGTGTTTCAAGGTGCCCTCAGGGTCCCAGCTGCTTCCAGAGCCCAGCACCAGGCAGGTGTTGCTCTCCCTGCACACAGAACGCCAGTGGCTGATCGGTGCAGGGCTCATGCAGAATGGCAGGAAGGCGGGGCAGCATGGCTCCCTCCAAGGAACACAGAAGCACCGGGTGTTGTGCAGAGCTCAGCTGGGCAGGAGCAGTGCCCTGGGGCCCGAGGTGCCCTGTGTGCTCACCTCCTGCCCATGAGCAGAACTACCCTGGCCTGTGTCCAGCCTGCAGCCACACAGCAGCTGGGGCAGCTCTTTCCAGGTGAGCCAGCGCTGGGCCATGAGGCTGCCCACCAGCCCCAGCACGTTCCAGGGCCTGGTGTGCTCCCATGGGTATTCCCCTTCTCTGCCTGGCTCCGGGGCTGTGGCAGGGGCTGCCATCTGAAGCCGTGAGCAGCTCTTCCTTGGCTGGAAGTCCGGGAATGTTTCTCTGTATCATGGAAAGCACGCAGGCAGTTAGGACAAGCAGAAGGCCAGTTGTTCAGTATTTTATTCAAGAGGAAATATACACACACCTCTCCCTGGCAGGGGGAGCAGCCAGCCCAGGGCACAGCTGCGACGGCACGGCCACGCCCGGGTTTGTGCAAAGGAAGGAGCCCCGTTTCCGTGGGAGCGTTCCCGATCCCGAGCCGGCTGTGGGATGGAGCAGGAGATCCCCGCGGCTGGGCCCTGCCTGCCCTCGCCAGCAGCCCCGGCACTCCCCAGAGCGCCGCTGACATTTTCCAGGAACAACAGAAGGAAGAGGCAGCTTATTGTGCTTAAGACATCTGAACAAATCCTGGGTAGGAGACACTCACAGCTTGTGGGTATTGCTAATTACTTACAGTTAAGAAAGAATGGATCCTGACAGGGGCCCTGTGCTGTGTCTGCCACCAGCACCCCCGAGGTCACCGCCGGTGCCCGGGCAGGGCTGTGGCTCTGCTCGCCTGCAAACAAGGTGAGCTGTGCCGGACAGGGGGTCCTGCTCACCTTCCCTGCCCTTGGTGCCCCAGGGAGAGCTGGCAAGGAGCACCCTGCCCTTGGGAAAGGCCCTGCTGCGCCAGCCCACCCATCCTGCCTGGGAAGGAGAAGCCGTTCCCAGGGCAGGAAGAGCCACCTTCTTTCCGGGAGGAAAGCTCAGCCAGGCCAGGCAGGAGAGTGAGCTCATTCAGCTCTCAACTTGGGTTATAATTGAAAGGTTAAATATGAATAAATGCTGTAGGTTTATATATGTTTCCTTCTACCTATGGAATGTGTCTGAATGGTCCAAAGACACCAAAATGTTGTTAGAAACTGTAGTTAGCCAAGAAAGACAACCCCGCCCTTAAAAATTAAATAAATCCTATTTAGTTTTACTACAGCCTTTGTTTAAATGCCCTCAGAAAAACCGAGTATTTTCAAGTGCCTTGTGAGAATGTATCTGTTCATGCAATGGCCCAAGTTCCTTGTTTCACAAGCATTGCACATTTTTATGTAAGTCATCAAAACTATAAAACCTATTATTTTTGTCCGAAAGTCTTAGTCTAAAAAGTACAGCATAACTGTGTATCCACCCATGGAAACTCCCAGACACGTGCATGTGCACAGACACACACTGTTGCCTAAATGTCTTCTAAAGATACTGATTTACAAAGTGTATAAAAGTGGGAACACATTGTCAGGATACAGTGAGAGATGAGCCATCCTCTACCACAGACTATAATCTAGGATCAGTCACTAACTGTACACGTTTATACAGCCTTGGATTCACCAGGGACTTCTGAAACGCAAACAGCAACTACACAAAGCACGGCAGTAGCGCTGCGGGAGCACAGGAGTTACTGGCTCCAGCTCCCTGCAGCTGCTGGAATCTGAGAGCGCCTTTTTTGTTTCCTTCAAGCGCGGCGGAAACCGAACCTCCTGTGAGACAGCTCCGCTACCAGCCGGGTGAGGGTCCCCTGCTCCGACCCTGCTCCTGGGCTGGGAACCACGGAGCAGGAGCCAAAGCCTCCTCTCTCCACTAGGATGACCTCAGGCTGTATTTTAACAAGCTCACATGCCTCCGAGCCCGTGGGCCACCTCCCAGGGGCATCTCCACGCTGTCCCCAAGCTCTGCCAACACAGTGGTGTGGCTGGTAGAATTCTGTTTGTTTAAACTTTGTTATTCTTCAGGCAAATGCAGGCCCTGAGGCTGTTTGGTCCTGAGTGTCCGGCACCAAAGAGCCCAGGAGGAGGCAGAGGCGGAGCCAAGGGCGGGTGTTCGGAGGTAGTCGCTTCCTTCGCCTGTCCTGGTACTCCCCAGTCCAGTGTGGTATTGGTTAGATGGCCATGCCCCACCTCTGCCTGCTCCCCCTCCTGCCCACCTGCAAAAGCCAGACCCCCTTCCCAGGTCCAGGCAGAGAAAAGGGACCAGATGGATTCAGGCAACTCATCCCCCTGCAGAGCATGAGCTACCTTCTCAGAAGATTTCAGAGCCTGGCCTACCCTCAAGCAGCTGCTCAGTGCATAGCCTGGAGAAAAGTTGGAGGCACTTTGTGCATTCTCTAGCCTGCCATTCCAACCTGCTGGAAGCGTGGTGCCGACAGCCTCGGAGAAGGGTCACACCAGCACCAGGAAGAGGCCGGACGAGGCGCCAGGACAGACAGAGACGGGAGAAGCCTCGTGTAGCTGTTTGAGGAAGAGTAAGGGCACCTCGGTTTGCTGCTCCAGGCACGCACCCCCTGTGCTCTGAGGGCTCCCTGCCAACAACCCGACAGGTGGAAACATCTCAAGTGGCACATCCTCGTGTGAGAAGTTGTGTGGGGGGTAACCCAGACCAACAAAAGGGCCTACTTCTGCTAGAAAAGTCTTAAGATTTGTCACTACCTTACGTGCAGACGTGGGAGAGCTGATCAGGCTGAGAACGTGTTAAAATTGCTCAGGCTGTTGCTAGTTCACCATATGTAAGTCCTGTGACCGCGCTCCCATGACAGGAATCTGAAATATCAAGTGCACTGGAAAAAAGGGATTGTCAGAAAAAACGGAAAATAGAAATACTACAAAAGCAACATTACTGAGAAGGAAGTGGACTGAGCCGATGCCGACTTGTGTGGTTACACAGTGGTTTCTATAGTCTCAATCACTTCCATCTCGCATTGCGAGGGCGACAGGAGCGGGCATTCGTCCGGCTCCCAGCTGCTATCCGGGCTGTAATCTTCCTCTGAGCTCAGCTCGGCCACCCCCTCCGTGTCCTCGTCACACGACTCCACGTAGTGAACCCCCACGGCGTTGATGCCGGAGTCCTCGGAGCTGGAGGGGGACGAGCAGTGCTCTGGTTTTGGTGTATTGCTCTCCTTTGTGATTAAGGCATTGCGGACGGAGCCCTCGTCGGGCTTTGCCCTGTGCGGGGCGGGCGGCTGGCGCTGCACGTAGCACATCTTGCCGTTGATGCACTTGACGCGGTAGTTGTCGATGAACAGGTCGGCGATGGTGCAGAACTGCGGCGCCTCGGGCGGCAGCGGCGGCTGGAAGGCGGGAGCGAACTTGAGGAAGTGCTCGGTGAGCGACACCGAGATCTGGATGGTGTTGGGGGACTCCCGGGGCCGGACGGGGATCTCGGTGCTGGGGAGCTGCTCCACGGGCGTCATGGGCTGGTAGACGTATTTACCTGTGGGGACACAGAGGAGCAGCGTTTAAAGGTTGCTGCCTTTGAGTCCGAACCAAAGCGGTGACGTTGACACCCTTGGACACCACCAAGAGTTCCCTGCTGGCAGCAGCCGCTGCTTCTCTTGTGGCCTCTCCAGGTATGGATCCTGTGACACCTCATGCTGCAGGTAAGCACTGCCTCCTGTACCCCAGTGCTGCTCCTCTCCCTGCCCCTGCCTCGAGGACAGCTGTAGGACATGACTAACTCTGGAGAATTTACTCCGGGGGCACAACTCCATAGCCATGAAGGGGGAAAGATGCCAAATCTGCCCACCCCACCCTCTAGGAGAAAGGAAAGTGATGAGATTCTCAGAGGCTTTTTTCCCCCCACTGAACATGTCATGTAAGTTCTAGCTTACATCTTTGCTACAATGATCAAAATTTTAATACATCATTATTATTCCAGTGAGTCTCCTTGCATGTATTTCCATGTTCTTTGTTTCTTCTAAATCGTGTTCTTCCATATTATAAACCAGGAGTTCATACATGACTACAACTAGAATTTTAAGGCAGAAAATAAGGGAATTTCCAAGCTTTAGAAATGCTTTTGGCATCTTGATTATCTGGTTAAGCAGTAAGAAAATAGGATTATGTTGGTTATATTGAGCAGAACAAAGTGTGAACTGAACATCTTCACTAAAAGAAATAAATAAGAGAGCAGAAAATTGGGACTATGTCAGGAAAAACTGAGAAACCCGAGGCTATGCCTAAGACTGTAAACCGCTGCATTTTATTGCATGAAGCCTCTGAAAGATTCATGTCTCCCCAGGGGCTCATCCGGTGGGAAAGCACAAATTTCCAGAAGCCCTGTGAGTAGTGGGGCTGTCGGAAGAGTTTTGCTGCACGCGCGGCAGATCCTGCTTTGCACAGGCAGCAAATGCACCAAAGCACGGAGGGGCTGTGCGGGTGCTTGGAGCTCTCCAGCTGAGGGGCAGAAAGCTCCTGCATTAAGGAAGGCTGAGTGCTGGTGTGTTTCCAGCTCAGAGGTCGGTGCAGCCTTTCCCCCTGAATCACCCGCTCCTTTGGAACATGGCAGAATGGCTCGCGTTGGGAGGCACCTTAAAGATTCACGGAGTTCCAATCCCGCTGCCCTGGGCAGGGACACCTCCCGCCAGACCAGGTTGCTGCAAGCCCCAGGGAAGGGCTCGCTCGCCCTGCAGCGCCTCTCCGCAGCAGAGCATCCCCCCGAGGCTGGGGATCCCTCCCAGCCCTGGGAAGAGCTGTGCCGGGGCCCACGCACAGCCTGAGCTCTGCCAGCTCCGGGACGTCACCGGGAACCTCGAGCACCGGGAAGGCTTCTCCCACCCCGCTGTGCTGTTGGAAGGGAAGGCTCGTGTGAAAGTCGGCTGGGACTTCCACGCCCCGTAGCCCAAGGACAGGGAGCACAGCAAAAAGGCCTCGGAGCCGAAGGAAGAGCTCTGAGCGTGGGAGAGGCTCCAGGCACGACGAGGGAAGAGCCCACCCGTGTGCCTTGGGAGGAGAGCGCAGACAGAGCTGGCAGCAGAGGGAAGTGTGTGAACGGCTTTGACCAGCTCCCCTCGAATACCTCCTCCAATGTTTTCTCCCTACGATCTGTGGAATGGTAATTGTTAACAGAGCCACGGGGAAAGCTCAGTGACAACAAATCGAGCTTTTCTCCTGTCTGCTTATGGCTGGATGACAGAAAACACAAAGCCATCCTCTCCACTTGCCATCTCTTTACCATGGTGGAGTTCCTAAACCTGCTGTGACTCAGAGGAACGAGTGCTGGCATCCAGCAGCTGCGTGCTCCAGCCACAGGCAGAGCACAGCTCTCACTCCTCCAGCACAGATCCGTGGTTCTGGTGGTCTCTGAGCGATGGGGTCCCTCGGAGGTTTCTCAAGTCTTGTGGACAGAACTTCCCTAGGAAGCTCCTCACCTTCACAGCCACAGCAGCAGCCCACGGCTTCCTGCCATCTGCTGCTTCCCAGAAATCCTTCTGTGAAATTAGTGAACATTAAATATGCCACTGCCTTGCAAAGCCCCACAGCTGATGATTACTGTGCTCCTGGCTGGGATAGTGTCTGATAAATTCAGCTCATGGAAACTGAAGTGCAGCCTGCCCTTGCCTGAAACCACAATGCTCTATTTATCCATAGATTTGGAGTGCTTCTGTGTGGGCTCCTTTGACAACCAATGATAAAATAAAACCAGATACTGGTGAAAAATATTTCTTCAACTCAATTCTGTGCCACCTCTGTTTGAAGAGTCCAAGAAAGGGTCCAGTGAAGATTTTACCAGGATGAAGAACAAAGGTGTCTGTACAAGAGGACTCTGTTTTTCCACTTAAAACAGCCACCACGTGCTGGCAGAAGGATGTTGGGAATAAAAAGCAATGGATTTAAGCCGAGGAAGCTTACAGCACAGGCATGGAATGGTAAAGCAAAGCCTCCTCAGTTTGACTTTTTTGGTGTATGTTTTTCCCCTTTTGGGAAAAGAAGAGGAGCGGCGGCCGGGGCAGCCAAGGAGCTGCTGGAGCTCAGCTGGTTGCTCCTCCACCGCAGCAGCTCCCTGCGTGTCTCGGGCTGCCCCGCTGGCACTAATTCCAGGGCAGGAGCAAAGAGCAGCCATTCCCTGAGCACAGGATTTCAGAGCCTGTCTGTGTGACCTCCGGGGCTGGAACGTTCCTCACGTGCCAAGGACAAGCTCTGCCAGGGTAAAGCAGGAATCAGCCAACACACAACAAGGAGAATTTTCCACGTTAATTGATTTCTACATTTCTTTAGAATTCTGGTATAAGTTTGTCAAGTCTTAGCTGTTTTTAGAGGCAACTGTAGACAGATTAAACTTGTGTCAAAACATGACCAGGTGCTCAGAACTGGGGCTGTCAGACTGGATCACGGACAATGCTGTGCTCACAGCCTCAGCTACCACTCCTCACCCTACATAATGCATGGAAACACCTCAGCCAGGATGCAGCCTATGAAAAATAAATGCAGAAATTAGAAATAAGATTGCCCCTCACCCCTGCAGCTTGCAGGATTCCCAGGGCTGGCTTTTTCACTAGAAATGGCCCTAGAAGCACAAGTCCCCAGGTTCTCTTATAATCCATCTCAATCTGATCAAACACCCGTGGAAATCAACAGCAATAGTTTTGCTGACTCTGAACAGCTGGCAACAGTCTGTGATAAAACAGTACTTCGAGCACCTATTCTGATCCATCCCATTTAATACACTAGCTCAGAACTTATTGCCTATTTATTCCAAGTCAGCTGAAGGACTCTGTGACTGCTGTGCTGATGAACGCTCCTGTAAATGACAGTGTTCTGCACAAATACAGATGTCACACAAAACACCTCATCCCAAGCTGTTTCCTGGGTCACTTCCCCACCACTGCCTATGCGGAAGGCAGTGAAAAAAAACTACTGCACATGTCAAACACAAACTCCAAATCCTGTGAAAAGAAATCTGCTGCATTTGCAGAAGTCTGGGAAGTTCTTGTGCACTTTAAGAGCTGCTGTGAAGAGGTGTCACAGTTCTGGCTCTGCACTTCCACCACCGTGGCAAAAGGGCTCAGGGGAAACAAGAGCCTGCTCCTCTCCTGGAAGCAGCGACTGTGTCTGTGAGATCAGGCTCTGCCAGAATGGCTGCCATGGTAAGTCTTGGCTGTCCATGACAGCCACTGCCTGACAGGTGAGAGGATGAAATGAGAGACCCCAGAAACAGGTCTATAGGCTATTTGTCCCCAGGCCTGCTCCATGCTAGGGGCATTATCCCCCACCATCACTGCCCCTCTGTCTGACCCCTCGCAGTGACAGCAGCCTGTGCACAACGAGAAAGGGACGATTGTTTCTCTGTTTCTTCAGCTGGCCCTTGTGCCAGCACACAAACCAAATCCTCAGGGACCTGGCACACGCTACAGCCAGTACTCAACTGCAGAACAACTATTCAAATATGTCCAAGGAAGTGAGTGCTGGGCAGTGCTCATCTCCCTGTTGCTCTGTGCACAGGAATAGGATTTCTATTGCCAAATCGGATGGATGCTGTTCCCCAAAGCCTTGGCTCCATGCCTCCACTGAGCCTGCCAGCAGGCTAAGGCAGGATCCAGCAGAGCAGGGAGCTCTATCATCACCTGCACACCTCCAGCAAACCCAGGCAACTCGGAAAATTTTTTACTTTTGTGGCACTGTTAACCAGAACAACGGGGCTGATTGACTGGAAGCTGTATTAGAGAGCCTCCTGCTTCCAAAACCCCAAACCAAGCCTTGGGAAACAAGCCACGAGGTCACATCTCTCTGATTTTTTGCTAATTGGGCAGCCTGCATGCATCCTCACCAAACAGACACAAAACAGCAGCAATTTCCGTGGCTAATACAAAATAACTTAACCATGAAATAAGCAGAGGTGCTGCTGGAAAATTTTCTTTTCCACTTCCCTCCATCCCAGCATTCTGGTTTACCTCTAACACTCATTAATGTGTTTGGCATATCGAAAAAAAAAAAAAAAAAAGTTGAGCTTACAGGAGGGAGATTTCTCATAAATTCTCCAGTTTTACCCTCTCAAGATGCTACCTTGGAGGACTTAGTCCTAATAAATAACACCATGAATTGCACTGCACTTCAGAAAATGGAAAGAGAGAGCTGTGGATCTTACGAGTCTAAGTCAGCAATACGTACCATGGGTATTTGTTCACATGCAAGGCATTTAGACATCTATTAACTGAAAGATAAAATCTTTCTTTTATATGTATTCTTCCCCCTGCAGCTGCTGGAACAAATATTTCTGCAGCCTCCCATCTGCTAGCTCATCTATCTCCAAAAATCAGCAAGGTTAACGAAGACCTGCTACTTGCAGGCTATTGAACGTGGCCTGGCTCAGCTTAGGAACTGCTCCCACATGGGCTGAGCACTTGTGGAAGTCCCAGGCAGAGGTGGGCTGAAGGTCAACTGGCTCTGGTCCCATGGAATCTCCATGCCTTTGGCTGTGGTGGATGCTCCAGAGGGGCTGGAGCTGTGACCCCAGGGCACAGTCCATGGCTGCCACAGGCCCCCAGTGAGGGTGGGGAGGGAGGTGTCCTGTTCACCAGCAGGGAGCTGCTCCCTAAACGCCGGTGACTTGGTGCTGCCCGAACATACACCTGGGTAACAGCACCAGCTATCCCCCCCTGTGAAGTCCAAGGGGATTCTCACTCCAGCTGTGCCAGACTTTCCTACTGCCACTTGCAACCTTGCCAAAAAATTCAGCTCACACGGGAGGGGAATTGGTCCCACTCTGGAGAACATAAAAACCCTCTAATTAAATACCACACAGCTCTGAAGGAGTGAAGGCAAAGGAAGCATTCATAATGCATGTGTGACAGGAGACAGCGCTGCCTTGGAGGGGTTCCACATTATTCCAAGGAGAGCTCCCTGCACAGCTGTTCTGTGTGTGGAAAGCTCGGAGCTGAGCTTCTCGAGCACTGGCTTTCCTCACAGCAAGAGATGGAGAACAACCAAGTGCTCTTCCAGCAGCACTTGCTCCACATCTCCTGGGCGTGGCAGGAGAGCTGGGTCTGGCTGTCGGGAAGCACAGTGCCCATGGCAGCTGTCTGGCAGGTGGGCACAGCTCCGAGCTGGACAGTACAAAGGTTGTCACGCCCACCTGGGTCTCCAGGGTCCCCCAGGGCAGTGGGTGGCACAGGTTCTCCAGCCCAGCCTGAGGGCACGGGAAGGGAGCGGGTATGGATTCACCGCTGGCACAGCAGAACCTTGGGGCAGGGGAGGGTTTCCTCCTTCACTGACTGAAGCAAAGCTCGCTGCACACCCTGGATTAAACACACCACAGGTTTATGGAGGGCACTCGGCACCCTCAGCCTGCTGGAGGTGCCCATCACACCTGTTGTTGCCAAGTGCCCAGCAGAGCAGAGTTCCATTGGGAAGTGTGATGGTGGGCTGGGCACCTACCTAGGGTTGTTGCCTTCCAGCCCTGCCAGCTGAACAGTGGACAAAATGACTGCTCTGGCCTTCCTCCTCCTCCTCTCTCCAGTTACATGCACAGCTTGGAACAACAGACCCTTGCAAACAAAGGTTGCCCTACCCATAAATACTCACCGAGGACTATCACAACTCCAAACTACACTTAGAGCACAGTTCTGAGTTTTCCAGAGGGGCGACAACAAATGGAAGGAGAAACCTGGAGCACATTTACAGATGGCACATGTGAAAAACCCCACTGCTCGCCCAGCCTGCACTTCTTTGTGATGTGTGGAACAGACATCACGTCATACGAGCTGCGTGGTGACCGTAAGATGTGGAATGAGCCACCAGAGGAAATGGAAAACACTTCAGGACACTGAGGTACTGCCAGATTTACAGGCTCAAGGAGAGCTGAACTGGGCCATTGGTGGTTATAATAATGCAAAACTGAAATGATTGTCCACCTTGAAGAAGCCTCGTAGATAAAGATATGCAGCACCTCGGTGCAAGTGATATTTCTGCCTTGCACTTTGTCCAAAGAACTTTGAAAAAGCACTGAGATTGCTCAAAGAAATTTCTAGTGTGGGGAATGCAAACAGAACATTCCGCATACCTGCAGGAATTCTGGCAGAACTAGAAGGCCCAGTAAGGGATCACAGAAGAGACTCCAAGGGCACAAATCAACTCAGCAAAGGAACAACAGAAAAAGAAGGCACGCAGCAGGACCTGAGCAGGCTGGAAGTGCAGCAGGAAGGGCTGGCAGGCTCTGCCCTAACAGAAATGTATCACTGCAAAGGGCTCCTTCTCACAGAAGCACCTCCATCCGAGCACTAATGAGTCCATCCCATTCCAGACCCCAGCCAAGCACAGGGAAGAACGAGTGCAGCAATGTTTTGGCAGTGGCTGCCCAGGAGCAATTCCATACAGCTGCCAGCTCTCTCCTGTGGAGGAGCGGTGTTCCCTCCCTGCTGTGCAGCCAGACAGCTGTGCCAGCCCCTGACTCGACGTTTTTCACAGGAAACCAACACAGAGGGGGAAAAAAATCAGAAAGTTTTTCCTCATCAAATTTGTATTTTAATGCCCTTTTGTCTTGATCTGTTTTAAATACAAAAAGGATCATGACAGTACGTGCTGTGAGCTGTCTAAGCCTTTGAGGAGTTTCTGTGCACATCAGCTTAAGAGCAGGTAACGCTTAAATGCAAACAGACCCTGGAGCTTCCTCCATCATCCCTGCTCTTCCCTCTCACTGCTTACACGGATTTACTGGACTTAAAGCAAAAACAACCCTGAAGGCTTGAGGGATGTTCCATGCAGCCATAAACCCTCTTAAAGGGGCCGAATTTGCTCACTAACCCTTGTACAGGAACAGAGTACCAGCACCCAAAAAGGCAGTGAGCAGCAGCACACACCACGTGTGTGTTCTGGAGGAGCTCTTTCCTTTCAGTATCTGGAGAATGTCACCCATACCACAGGTGCTCCTAACCCCAGCTCCATGCTGGGTTCCAAAAACACGGAAGCACAGGCATGGAAAGCGTGGCACAGCCCTGGTTACATCCATCAGCATGGCAGCTGGGCAACAATACCCAAGCTCTGAATCCAAGGATATTCATCTTCCAACATCCCTTCCCAACCCACCCCCAAAGGCCAGAACAGCCACTTCTTACACATTCCCCTGAGAAATTTTATCCCCCAAGTTACACTAGATATTTTTAAAATTCAGTAGAGAAAATAGCAAAAAAATGGCTTAGTGCTAAATATTTATTCTACAACCCCATCCCTGTGCACCATCTGCTCAAGCTTCAGCAGCCCATGGTTTCCATGCAGCCAGTCAGTGTGCTGATATGGAAACAAAGCAACATAAGCACAGCTCCATGTCAAACTACCCAGAAAACCATGGCATTGCCTGGCAATCAAAGGCACTGGAGGCACAAGATCCAGTTGTCTTCCAGGTGTGTGGTATGTGCTGCAGGGGGCACCCGGAGCTTCTGCATGTGATACAATGCTTTCTTGGGAATTCTCAAACAAGCAGAACAGCTCACCAGGCCCTTGAAGGAAAAGTCCTCTCCAAAGACCTGCACTCTGCACCCACAGGGGACAGCTGGGACAGGAGGTTGGGTTTTGCAGCTTGGAACAGATGCATCTCTGTGGCCACAGAGTTTTCCTGGTGGCTGACTGGAGAAGCAATGGCCCATGGGATGTGCTGTACCTGTGCTGCTCCCTTCCTGTGGCCAGAGCCAGGATCTCCTGCTGGCACAGCATCTGTGCAGTGGCTGTGTGGGAGCAGGAGCCTTCCGGCTGGACAACAACACATTCCTCAGTGCTGGGAACAGGGTCCTTATTCCTAACACACTCTTAACCCTCATCCCAGTGCTGTTGCTGGTGCCTCATGCACATCTCCATTCAAACCAAGCTATTTCTACCACAAGCACCCATTTCTGGGGAATTTAAAGGACTGCTCTCCCTGCTTGCGCCCGGAACACGTCACCACGTGGAGCTGAGGAGTGCAAGTATGGGCACCAACACTCCCATTGGAGTGGGGGGGGATCCAGCAATGCTCTGCATGAACAAACAGAAGCTCAAGTACCACCACTGGAGGTGGAGCAGGTGGGTATCACATCAAGCCATTGTGTCACCCAGTGCCACTGCAGGCAAGTGACTTGGAGCACCTGGACAGTGGAGCTGGGAGTACACACAGCTCTCTGCTGTGGCACAGTGAGCCAATGCTGGCAGAGGTGGGAGCATCGCCCTTGGCTTCACATCCAGAGAGTCAAGATCCCACAGGACCAGCTGGAGAATGGCTCCTGTGCCAGCAGATCAAGGTCTACTGGCACAGGGAGGAAAAACAAAGCAAAAGGTGAGTGTCTCCCTCCACCTGCCCTGCCTACAGCTGGGCTAATGCTGGTGGGCTGCAGGAAGGCTGCAGGAGCTGGTCAGTCCACCCTGCCACACCTGATACTGTTCCAACCTTTCACAAGAGACCAGGGACACGAGGGAGGGAGGGAGGGAGAGAGTGAGAGAGAGAGTGCAAACACCTGGAGTGGGGCTCAGGAAAGCTCTGAAAAGGCTCAGGAAAGCACTGAAGTCCAACCAGGCAGCCACACAGAGTGGAGCAGGCAAGCATCCTGCCTGGAATGGCTGCAGGTGTACACCAGTACCAGCATCATGTGGCAGGGAGAGGGACAGCCAGAGCCTGGCACAGAGCTGGGCACAGCAGGGAGTCATTTCAGAGCTGGGTGCAAGTACACAACCAAACAAGCAGCCTCGAGAGCAGACGTGTGGGCTCTCGAGCTCCGCAGCCACCAGTGAGAACAAGAATACAAATGCATGCCTCTTGCTGAAATTGTTTTACAACATAGGTTATGTATAAATTCCAACTGTTACGTGGCCTAAATTAAAGTATGGATATGTTAAAAACAAGGCCCAGTTGCCAAGCAATCAGTTTTCACTCTCCCAGTAGGTTTTTGACTTCCATCTACGTGAATATACTCAACTATCGCCAAAAAAATCTCCAAATTGCACGAACTGCACTTCTTGAGTTCTGTGATCAGTCACTACATAAAAATTGATTAGTGGAAGAATCAAAGCCATTATGAAAACATACCCTGTATCTTGTGGGCAGATAAATTCATGGAGGTGCTAGAAGAAAAACCACAACACATTAAACCAGGATAACTTTATATGCAGAGAGAGAGAGATGCTCTACCTGGAATCCAATCTACTGTCAACCAGCTTTTGCATTAGTATAAGCTTGTGCCATCCATCAGCAGCTGAGCCCACACTGTCACAGCTCTTGTTCAGGAACATCTTACACTGTTTGTGAGTAAAGCATTTTGCTTTTTGTTCTTTATAGAAACACAGTTTTCTAGTAGAGCCTCACCAGTGTGCAGAAGTAAGTTACCAAGGCTGGCAGTGAGTCATGAAGTGTACAGCAGCACTGGTTAAATTGAGAGCCATTACATAAGAACACCCCAAGATGCCCCTGCTCTACAAGCCCGGCTCTGCTGGTTGCAGCAACACGAGTGGCGACAAAACGTGTTCCTGATGAGCACACAGGTGCTGCCAGGAAATTGGAGGTCCTGTGCCAAGCACCTGAGAGGCCTCTCAGTGCTTCCAGCAGACCTGAGCAGTGTCAGCTCTGCAGACCCGCAGGATGGAAGTCACAGCGACGACAATCTTGTGACTCAGTCTCGTGGGACAATACAAGGCTATGACCACAGGCTGCCATTTAAGACCCATGAAACATCCGTCAAGAACCACAAGAGGGAGGATGATGTGACAGCAGGCACTTTTGCATCGGGCACTGGCATTAAGCAGGCTCGCAGATTCAAGCTGGCAAACAGATTCCCTCACCTGCAGAGTCCAGGAAGGAAGCCACACGCTCGCCACAGGCACTGAGCTCCATGCAGATTTTATCTTTAGGCTGTTCCTCTGCAGTGAGAAAAGTGCCAGCAGCCTCTCATCAGCAGGAAGCCCCCTGAGCAGGAGCACAGGCCCAGCCCTCACCATGCAGGATTCAGGACACCCTGAATTCACAGACAACCCCACCAGCTGACGAGACACAAGATTAATAAACTTTTTCTTCAGAAGTACTTGCTTCTGGTAGGAAGCGTCCCCCGCCTTGTCCTTTCAGGCTTCACAAAACCAGCACTCAACCCTTCAAGCAGCCACAGAGGAAAGGTGTCAGTTATCTGCTGCTCTCAAAGGCTCTTACCAGCAGATCACTGTGTTTGGGGCAAGCAGATGTAATCCTTTGTGAATTATGCCTCTCAGGTGGACAGACAGATTACAGAACAGCCTCACAGTCATGCATGACAAAGAGTTTTTGGCTGGCAGGAAGTGTTTTGGTACACAGGTCCCTTTTTCTTAGACTTCTGGAGAAAGAAGTGCAGTGATTTCTGTTCAATCACATATGAGGTGTACAAGAGTTAGTCCTACAAGACACACTGAGCAAGTAGCCTGAATTCAGAGATTTTCCTGTGGTCTAATTCTGTTAAGTGATATCTGGGCCTTTGTTAATAATAATAGAACATGCATGTCTCTAAACATTATAGTAAGGATTCAAAATGAATGCCAGTAGGTTCTTCCAGAGGCACTGACATTCCCACAGGGTACAACGGATTGACACATGTGGGTTCTCTTAGCAATGGTACATTCATACTGTGATTTCCAGACTGCAACTAAAACCCAAGGAACAGAATGCCATCCGGGTCTGGGATGGTGCACTCATAAAAACTGGCAGTGTTTTTCCTTAGAGTAACTTCAGAATATATTAAGCTGACATTCTTTCCTTGGTTGTGTACAGCTTAGTGAAACGAAGCTGGAATATCATAGCTCTTCAAAATACAGGTGAAGAGAAGATCTTGCACAGCCACAGGCAACAAATCCTCATTAAAAGTCTTTTCCCATTACAAGCTGCAACATTCACCTTTCTGCAGCTCCTGCCTGGCACTCCACATAATGCACAAACATTCTGTCCGGATACATGGACTTAACCGGATGAATGTTCAAATCCTTTTCACAGCAGAAGTAAATTAAAAATGCCTATTTCTCCCAGGATTTGTGGTTATTCTCCCTCTAGACCAAGCTATGTTTTCTGGAAATTCCCAGCCCTAGAGCTCCTAGCCCCACTGCTCAACTCCACTTTAGACAGAGTTTTCCACGAAGAAAAATGTATGAGCTCCTTCAAACACTCAGAATTTCAAACACAAGCATGTTACAACTCCCTTTCCCTGTTTATCCAATGAATCAGTCATCAGGATGTAGTTTTGCCTTGTAGAACAGTACTGCTAGAAATTCAAGCTGCCATCACCACTGGCTGCTTCCAGTGAGCTCCAGTCCACATCACCATCTGCAGACAGGGACACACACAGAGCACCAGAGCACTGCTGCCTTTCTGCTCCCTCCTGGACGTGGAAATGAGTTTTGCAGCCACCAAAACCCAACGTAAGGAAAACCCACTGGAACAAGAGCAAGGCTTTTGGAGATGGACAGTGTATGCTGTGCTGCAGAGCATCCCAGGGCTGCGGCTGCCCCTCTAACACGCAGGGATCAACAGATGCTGGCTGCAGGCAGGCACAGCTCCTCTTTAGACCCCCAAGCCCTATCAGGATGCACCTGAATTCCTCCCCATACCATCTCAGCTCACTTACCAGCTCTGTCAAGGAAAGCAGGGCTGCCTCACTGATTCCGTGTTCACAGTTCCCACAGGCAGACTGGGGTCTGAGTAATTACATGGGCTTGGGAGATTGTCAGAGCCCCTGCTGATGGCTTCTGTCGCTGGAGAGAGGGAGAGACACCTTGGAAATGTTGCGGGTGTGCACAGAGCTACAGAAATGCTGCACACATCACTGTGTGGCAGGGGGAAATGCCTGCACCTGGGCCAGGTGTGTCCCTGCCAGAGAGCAGGCAGGAGCTGCCATGGACACACACCACATCGCTCTCCCTGGAAGAGGTTTAATCGAGGATGGCCTCGACAGAGAACTTTCACCAGCTTTGTGCGACAGACAACAAATGCTTTCATTTTAAAATGTTATAAAAGAAAACCACTAGTGATTCAAGCAGAGAAGCATGTGAGCAGCAGTATCTGCTCAGAGCACACCCAGGTGCAGTGACTGTGCTGATTTACCTTGTTCCCTGGCTGCAGCTGTGGGCAATGGATAAGGGATAACCCCCCTCCCCTGGTGAGCACACAGCTGGGACCGATGAGACCCCAGCCACATGGACTGTGCTTCTGCTGGGTGCCCTCAGACACCATGAGGAAGCAATGGAGCTCTGAGAGCCAAGAGAAACCCTGAGCTGCCTGTTGAGGTGAACAACACATGTAAATATACTCTAGTTCTACATCCCCAGAATACTGCTGGCATGGCCAAACTTAGAGAAGCCCTTCTCCCCAAAATCACCCAGAAAACATGTGCCCTTTGTGGCATGCCACCCATCACACAAACCCATTTTCTCCTCTTGGATGAAAAATGACAGCTCCTTGGATCTCTTGCCAGGCCTGCCTGACCTTGTGCAGCACCTGCCAGGTCTGGCTGCAAACTCCAGCCTAACAGTGGCATAATGTGTGATGCATGCCAGGAAGGGGGAAGCTACTCCAAGGCACACCTACAAGTGCTATCCATCACCTAGCAAACTGCAAGGGTCAGGGAGCAGGTGCATTTTTTAAAACCTTTCCTGCCACCATGATCTTGTTCCTTGCCTGAGCCTGGCAACTGTGCTCCCTTCCTGGCCACCAAATGGAGATGTCACGCTTTCCCCATGCTTGGTTTGTTTTCTTGTAAAGGGTCCAAACAGCTGAACCTGTAAAAGTGGTGGGACTGAAATTCATTTGCTGCATTTACTTTTCAATAGAAGATATGCAAGAGGCTTTAAGGAGCTAAAAGCTTGTTCTTTTGATGCTGAATCAGAGGAGAAAAAAAAGCACAGAAAGGCTAATACAAGGTGGCACAATTACTGTCTATTGATGCAACTGCTGTGGAACCACGATTCATCATGTATTATTGATAATTGCAGCATAATGTACCGAGGGGCTTGCAGGGTGTTTAACAGAATGCAAGATATTCAGATCACAAATTAACCCAGTCGCAACAGAATGCTCTGAATTGTATCAAGCCTGATGTCTTCTCTCACAGCTAATTCTTAGGAAGTAAAATTAGCAAAACACAGTCAAAATCCTGCTGCCAGGTCAGGACGGATGCAAACCCCGAGGATCTGATCCCTTCTGACATAAGCAGGTACCACCTCAGAGGCAGCAGCCTCACAGCCAGCATCAGTGCAAATCACAGCTGCAGTGGAAATCCCGAGGTGAGGAAAGGGAGGCAGGCACCTTGCTGCAGACCTGCCTCTGGCGTGTTTTCTCCAGCTCTGGAAAAAGTAGATCAGAGTAATTTACGGCTCTCAGCTTGCATCTAATAAACTAAACCTCACTAGGCTGTCAGAGGGGATGGGAGGAAGGTGAACAGGGGGCTGCCACCCTGGCAAAGGGCATGCACACAGGGCACAGAGCAAGCAGGAGAAACGTGGGACAAAACACAGGGGCTGAAGTCAAAGCCACCTCCTGGGCCAACGCCTTCTTCCCTGCTGGGAAAAGGACTCCGAGGCTTGAGCTCTCAACCTGCTTCCACGTGGAGGCTGGAGCCGGCACAGCCTCCCGGCAGCAGCCAGGGGAGGATGCTGCGGACAGCTCCGGCAGCAGGGACGAGGGGCTCCGGCGCTCCCGGGCAGAGCCCGGCGGCTCCAGCGGCAGCCGAGGCAGCCCAGCACCCTCCCATCGCAGCCTCCCCGGGCACACCCGTCCTGCGCCTTCTTCACGCCCTTCTTACGGAGGCTGTCCCCGCGTTCAGAGCTCCCCAGGCACGGACGCGCTTTAGGAAAACACCACACAGGCAAATCTGCTCCCCACCGAGGCTGGAACAGACCGAAAAGGACCTAAAATAAACTCCAGGCTTAGACACAAAAGTCATGCAGGCACGCAGGGCAGCTGAGGCTCTCGGAGCTGTTGGATACACCGAACAGTCTCCCTGCCAGCTATTATTGCCATTTTACGGACAGAGAAACATCCGAGGTAAAGAGAGCGCCTACAGTACTGCTCACTTCCGAGCATGCCAACCTCAATGGCTTTGGGGAATTCAGACTGGGTTCTTTCTCAATTATTCCTTCCATAGCCAAGTGGCTCTGCAACGCTAAATTGCTCCTGTCACTGAAGTAAGCAGATGTGATCCTGAATACACATGAGGAGACGATCTCCTCATCATGGCATGGTGAGTGTTTGTAATTTCTCAGTGTAAGTGCACTTTAACTGAGCTGACATTCTCCAGGACCTTGGCCACTGATGGAAAATAATACTTCAATGGCCCTTTTAATTGATGTAGAGCTTCCTGTACCCCAATACAGCTCTTAAGAGTCACAGAAAAGCACTTTCAAGAACCCTCTGAGGATTCCCAAGTCGGTATTACAGCACTGTGTTTATGGAAGATAACTCCCAATGCTGTTTAATTACATCTCTGACCTCTATACAATTTCCCATTATAGACCTCATTCTTACACCCTTTAAGTCCAACTCAACTCATTCCACAGGAGCAGGATACAAAGAGATCCTTAGCTCTGAAATTTGCATTAGGAAATGAGGGGCAAGAAGGGAGCGCGCTTCTCCACGGCTTTCAGAAGATTAAACAAGGCAATGAAGTGTGTGACTTCCCTTAAAATCTTCCATTTAAAATCCTGGTTTCATGAGGCAAAGGTATCCTAATGTTTCCTTAGTCATAAAGGAGGGATTGAGAAGGAAGTCTGTACTTCTTGCAAATGCTATAACTATTTTTAAATCTTACAATTGCCACACGGAAGCAAAGGGTTGGATGGGATCTCAAGTGGTCTTTCCAAGAGGGAAGCAGCTCCATGTAATGCCTAAGACACACCATTGTAAGCCTTCCCTGGAGGACCGTGACTCCTCACCTGCTCAAGTACTCTGTTCCCCTGCTTCCTTTCTCTTTCTAGTTACGATGTTTTCCAGTATCCAAAGCTAAACTCTCCTTGTCACAGGTAAGGGATACCTGGTTATCTGCCACATCTGTGCAGAGCAGGACTCAAACACAGCTTCTCTGCAAGGGCTACCTTACGCTTTGCAAAGCTCATCATCCGTCCCTCCTTCCTCCCTTCCTTTCTCCCTCCCTCAATCTTTTACAGCCCAAACAACCCTTCCTTTTGCACCCCCTTGTAAAGCGTATTTTCTAAGCTGATCTCCGCAATCTCCTCCCCAATTCTCCTACTGCTCTATAAAGCGCAACACCCAAAGCTCAGCCCATCAGCCTGGTTTCCTCATCACTGAGCTGAAGAGACTAATTAAATTGCACACTTGCCATGCTCCTGGTAATGCATCCCAAAGCAAAGGCTGGGGTTCTGGGTTTGGCTTTTCTGCCTCACAGACCTCCTGCTGCTGACGCACAGGCAGTTTGTGATCCATCCTAATCCCCAGATCCCTCTCTGCAATGTCGCTTCTCCAGGTGTTCCCAGCTCCATGTTTGACTTCCCAGTGCCAGGGCCATTCCCAGATGATTTTGGGTAACATCTCCAGTTTATAAGCACCACTTTGAGCCCTGATCCTGTACTCCAGAGTGCTCATAAGTTTATATATCTTGATGGTGACCACAAATAACTGAGACCAGGGAAAGGTTGGGAAGAATCTAGGTCATAATTCGAGGGTCTTTGTGATATCAATCAAACACCAGTGAGACATCCCTCTCCCTGTGCAGCAGGTACTGTGGCACCTTCTCACACAGGCAGTTGTGCCACACAGTACTGAGGGCACAGACAGAAGAAAATCTTTTGTCCTGAACTGCTTTCAAATGAGCCCCAAATCAAGGCAAAATTCCTGAAATGAGTATTTAATTGATATAAAAGCTTGTATCCAAACAAAAGCTGGCTTTTGGGGCAGCCCCTTTTCCCCGTGAAACAAAATTTGCAAAAAGTGCGTGTGAAGGGGAATCCGTGTAGGAGACTAAATTACAAGGAGAGATGGCAATGGCAATGGATTTAAAAGGAGAATGGGATGTCAGGAGTCCAGGAACACCTTCAGCAGCACCAAGTAACGTTCACATAAGGGTCCAGAGTTAACCTTGACCATCCAGGCTTTAAGATCTCCAGAACCCAACACGACCCAAGTGCATGGCTCCATCACCATTTCCTGACCTCGCATCAACACGCTGCTGGGAAAGCCTGCTCTTCAAGGCTCTACGTGATTAATTATTCATCAAACTATGTTTGGACATCCACAGTTCAATCTCAGCCTCCATGATTAGATACATCAGGATCTTGAATACCAATATTAAAGTCGTTGGGCGCCTTTTCACCAGAGTTGGCTCAACACTGGATTTTGAAGCTATCTGCTATATATAGCCTAAAGCAGTTACCTCTCTGCTCAAAAGGGTTTATGCCTGTAAAAAGAAAACCATAAGCACCGAGAATGAAGTGGCTGGTACGAAGGAGAGTGGTGCCCAGCCAATGCCACAGCCCACCCTCCGGCCGGCTCACGGGGGCGAGGGGAGCTGGGACCGCAGGCCCCAAGAGAACTCTCCGGGCATCGCTGCTACCGCCCCTCCGGGAGCAGCGCCCGAGGTCAGGGTCCCACTGGGGCCGCCTCGGCACGGACAGCTCCGGGAGAGGGCTGCTCCCGGCCGCGGGACGGGACGGGACGGGACGGACAGAAGGGGACGGGCGGAGAGGCAGCGCACGGGGACCGACAGGACATTCGGGACGGCCGGGACCGCGCGCCCCCCGCCCGCGCCCTCGCCCCCTCACTCACAGTGGCACCATCCCAGGTGGCAGCACCAGTGCAGGCGGAAGCAGCGGCCGTGGCTGTGGGTGGCGCAGAGCGAGAGCCCGTCGCAGGGCTGGAAGTCGGGTCTGCCCGCGCAGCTGCGGGCGAGCGCCTGAGCCTCGTCCAGCTTCTCGCTCTTCGCCGCCGCCGCCCCGCTCATGGCGCCGCCGCTCCGCCCGCAGCCCCCGCGCCGCAGCGGCCAGAGGAGGAGGAGGAGGAGGAGGCGGAGGAGGTTGAGGACGAGGAGGAGGAGAAGGAGGAGGAGAAGGCGCCGAGCCGCAGCGGGGACCGCCCGCCCGCCCAGCGCCGCGGGGGCAGCGCCGCGGGCAGGGCCCGGCCGCCCGCCCCGCCCCGCCCCGCCCCCGTCCCGCAGCACCGCCCGCGGTACCCCGATGGCCGCATCCCCCGATGGCCGCATCCCCCGATGGCCGTACCTTCCGATGGCCGCATCCCCCGCTGACTGTGCCCCACGATGGTGACCGTGGTCCCTCACAGCTGTGCCCACGATGGTCGTGCCCCCGATGGCTGTGTGCCCTGGCGGCCGTGTCCCGCGATGGCCATGCCCCTCGATGGCTGTGTGCCCTATGGCTGTGTCCCCCGGGTGGGGGGAGGCTGACCCGCGGGCTGCTCTGCTGGGCGGGGTGAGCCCGGGACGGCGCCCGAGGGCGCTGCCGGCAGCCTTGGCTCGCTGAGAGAGTTCACGGCTTTCCAAAGGCGCTTGCGGCGGCCGGAGCGCACGGGCGGGAGCGGCCGCCAGCCCCGGGCGAGTCAGCCCGGCTCCCAGCACGGGCTGTGGGCCGGCTGCCAGGCTCCCCCGAGCACTGCCCCGGCCATGTGGAGCTCCTCTCCAGACAGCACCGGGCTTGATAAATGGGATCCGGGCATCCTGGCACCGGACAGCAGCCTCCGGGGAGCTTGGGCAGCAGGCAAGCAGCCTCGATTACAGGCGATCTGGGGCGCTTCAAGGGTGCAGTTCTCTGCTGTTCTGTGAGACAGGTGGACACAGATCACCCCTGTAGTGCCAGAGCCAATGGAGCAGGACACTGAGCTGCTTGCATACGTGGCCCGCGGCACAGGCGGGTTTTAGTTGTGGCTTTTTTTTTTTTTTTCATGCTACTTAATCTAATTCAGAAACCCATTTCTTTCTAAGCACGCAGTGATTTAAAAAACCCTGATAAACTTTGTCTTTCATTTTGTAAAATAATCAGTAGATATAATTTTGGTTAATAAAGATATGAAAGTGTATTGTTATTTTCCAACAATCATATCTTTAGGCCAAAATTAAAGTTTGGATTTATCTTCAGCCGTGGCTACATTATTTGTTTTCTAACTGTGGTGGTGGACTTGTTTCCCTGCTATGTCTGAAAGAAAATTGCAGTTTTATTGCTGCTCTGGTCAGCACTGGGAGTTGAAGTCAGCTTTCTGTTAGAGCAGAAATCAAATGGTTATTTTCATAGTCCCTTATCTTTGTACAATACCCAATAGCTCTATGTCAGAAACGGTCAAAACATACTTATTTTCCTGTATTCTCCAGAATATTCCCAGACAGTTCATATGGGCTCTGTCCTTGGATAGATCCCAGAGGTGTCCCCATCCTGTACACCCTCCTGAAGGTGTGCTGAGAGAATCATTTGCTTCTTGCCAACAAGAAGGGCTTAAGAGCAGCCAAGCTGCTGGTGTCTGGCTGTGATCAGCTCCGCACTTTATGGGTCAGACCAAGGGATATGGGTCATAGCTGCAGAGCACAGAGTGGCACTGAGGCTTTGAACCATCTCTGACTGTGATCCCTGACTTGCAGCGCAGACCTGGTCTCTGCAGCCCTTCCTGCTCATCCATGGTCCCCTCCTGCAGCACCTCAGTGCCACATGACTGTGTCCCAGCTGTGCCCTCACCTCCTCAGGTCCGGAATGGTGACACCATTAAACTCAGCTTATCTGGCCGGGGGATATGTGCCCCGCTGCACTGAGCAGGGGCTTTGAGCCTCCCTTGGCACTGGTCACCAGGAGTGGAAGACCTTCAGAGGACTGTACATTTTAAATGTCTCCAGTGTTTATTACACTGCAAAGAGAGTATTCTGACACTCCTGGAGGCTTATCTGCCTTTGTTTTGCTGAAATCCCACTGAAATCTGTAAACATTTAGGACCTTGCTCAGCTGTTCACAAACAGAGGAGAAACTGATTGCAAATCCAGGTGTTTCTTTGACACTGTCCTGATGTCCCCATATTCCCTGGAGCCCACCAGCAGCAAATGAGGGATGCAGCTCAGCTCCCACGAGAACCCTGGCCCAAGGAGACCTGACACTTCTATCTGCTATTCCTCTCCAGCACTGTGTCACCTCCAGAAGTGCTCTCAGACCAGCCTGGGCCGTCAGATCACTTTCAATTCAAAAGAAATAAAGAAGGAAGGTGAACTGTGGGTTACAGAAAGAGGAGTAGGTGTTTCTGGCAAGACCCCAGCACCCCATCCAATTTAGGCGTGCGCTGCAGGACAGCACTTCTGAGCCGCCTAAGGCAGGGATCGCTCTGCCTCCCTTTGAAGGGCCGCGCTGCAGGGACTCTGATCAAAGCTGAGGCAATCCTCCCCTTTGGCACACTCACATTCGCTACTGTTTTGCACAATGCCTGTGGCTGAGCAGTTAATGGAGGCATCTGCTGCACTGGCAGAGTTCATCGACTTAATTAAAGATATCTAACAATCCTGCAGCTGCATGCGAGAGGCCACGGGTGCTCACAGGGCTGCCGCTGAATCTTCTCAGACTGAAAGCGAGCACCCCACTGTGCAGAAAGCGCAGCCATGCAGCCAGACACCACATGAAAGCAGAAGCAGGGCCCAAAGATTAAGGATGGACTGGAGCCAGCTCGCATTGTGTGTAGCCATGGCCTCACCGTGCTGGGGAGCTGTATAACCTCAGCTCACAGATAGCTTGGAATGGTCAGACATGCAGCAAGTGGGCAGAACTGGGGACATTCCTCTCCTGTAGGGATGGTTTTACCTGGAAAACATTTTTAACAGACATTTACTCACTGAGTGAAAATGGTTAATTGGTTTAAAAAGACAGGTGGGAAAACTAATCCTGTACCAAGTGGTTTTCAAGTTCTCTGCGCGGGGCTGTGTTCTCTCCTGTTAAATGAAGACACATGTCACTCACGGGCACATTTCTGACATCACTGCGCATTTGAGCTGATGGGGACTGTGCAAGGCTGTTGACAACTTCCCAAAGAGGCTCACAGAACAGGCTGGTGGCTGCTGCTCGGGCTGCTTGTCAGCAGGCACCAAGGGCTTTGGATCAGGCTGCCGAGCACGGGCGGCTGCCCTGCAGGGCTGAGGGCCAAGGAGCCGTGGTTGCCCTCGGGCGCACTCTGCCCTGCCGGCAGCGCAGCAGGCCAGAGGCCGGGGCTCCCACGCACTGCCCGCGCCCTCCCGGAGCTGGGAATGCGACCTCGCGGCGGCACAATGTCAGCGCTGGCTGCTGGGACGTCAGGCACACAGAGCGATCGATGCCGGGCTGCTTTGGTCGATGTGAATTTACAGATGAACCTCTGTCACGGGAGACATTACTGGTGTGAACAACCTCTGCTCTCAGCAATTCCTAGTGAGGGAAACGGGCCCATCAAAGGCACCAGCACACAGGTGCTGCAGGTGACGAGAAACATTTTGAGCCCAGGGTAGAAGCTGGTGAGTCTCTGTATCCTGGGATAACATTGCTGCTCCTGAGGAAGGGCATGTCCTCTGCTCTGCAGGCTCCTGCTGCAAGGGAATTGCCCTTTCCCAACTGATCCCCAGTGTGGGTGAACACCATGGAATGAGGCACAGGAGAGGGGAAGTTAGCCTGGGCAAGGCATCATGTCCAGAACTGACCTGGGGATGACAGGCCTGCCGCCAGCACAACCAGCACTCTTTTGTAATGTGTCACACAGAGCCTGCTCACATGGAAGTAGTGCTTCACCTTTGAGCCAAGCTGGATTGCTTTCAGCTGTAGCTCATGAGTGATTTGGGGGGAACTGCCCCAGTTTGCTGGGCCTAGAGTGACTCCTTCTCCAGTCCTGGAGGAAAATCCTCCCTGGAACCAGGCACTTGGGTTAGCTTGTAACTCCTGAAGGGTTTCCTGCCCTCAGTTTTGCTCCCTCACCCACTGGTGGACAGGAGTAGACAAAGGGCAAAATAAAACATATTTAGAAAAAAGAGGCATGTAGCCTTTTCAGACACAAACTCCTCCAGAAACAGGAAAATTACCTCATTCCACCATGTAAAGAAGCAATGGGGAAGAAACAAAAACCAAGCACATTTGCTTTTTTTCTGCTATCCCACATGATACCATTATCTGTCATTAGATAATCAAAGCAGTTTTATTAAATTAAAATCAAAAGTTAAACACTCCATGCACCTGAGAAGGGAATATGACCACACCAGACTGGACAATACATTCACTATACATGTGAAATGGGAGACTTTGTCCCAAAGCATCAAGTCTGGAGCTGGTTTGGCTCCCACTCCCTCTGCTCTGCCCTTTGCTAGAGATCTGCCACCTCCCTGCCTGCCTGCAGCAGTGTCCCTGCCTGCACAGCTCTTGTGCTGTGCCCTTCTCAGCGCACCCTCTGCCCATGTGAAAACCCAGTCAGTGACAGGCCGTGTTTCAAGCTGGTCAATTAGAGCCTGTAGAGCCCCAAGACCTGCTAGGTGTAGTCAAGCAAGATGCAAGGAGTGATGGCAACACATTTCCACACTGAAGAGATGCCAGAAGATGTTTCTGCTTGGACAAAGCCAGGTGGGGATAATGGCAACAGAGGATGGAGTCTGGATGCAGAAAGCCAGTCGTGAGCCAACACCACAGGGCAGGTTAGTCAGGTTGAGGTATTTGTGGCTTTTCTGGCATTTATTAGAGCCTCCTCTGCAGCACGGAGAAGAGACAGTACCAGGGGGGAGCAAGGGACTGCCCCTTGCTCTCTGCCCAGACCTGCTCTCTCCACTTCATTTGACTCTACCTCTGAAGGTGCTGCACCCTTGTGCCATCTGTCCCTCAGCAGCAGGAAGGGAGCAAGTTCCAGCTGGCTGGCTGCAGAAGAGCCAGGGAATTGAGGAGAGGTGGCTGCTCAGGAAAGAGCTGAAACAAACTGGGAAATAGATTGAAGACAGGATTTGGTAGATCTGGCAAGTCTTGGGTGAACTGTGATTGTAATTTTCTTGGCTCCAGCCATGATTTGCATTGTGGCTGTAAATGCTGCTCCCTGCCTTCCCCAAAGGCAGACTGGGAGAGGAGTACAGCTGTGATGACCTGCAGGCAGTGCAAAATGAGATGGGCCTTTACACAGCAGTGTGGGAAGACAGTGGGTGAGGCTGGGGCTGGGAGAGAAGGATGGATGAAGGCAGTGGTGGCCTGCAGCATGTGGGGAAATGAGATCAATCATCAGCCAAAGTTATTCCCTGCAAAGGCCCAGGAAGGCCCGTGACTTTGTTTAGGGGCCTGTAGCACTTTGGGTTTGATTGGAAGAGACAGTGCAATTGAAGCACCGGTTTCATGAGATCAGCCTCCACCAGAGGAGTCACAGCTTGGGGCTCTGGTGGCTGAGGTAGGACATCCACTCCTTGAGGGGGGGGCTCCTCGCAGCCACCAGCTTTTTCAGAAAGGCATTGGGCCGTAGCCCGGGCACGTCAGGGTGGGCCTCAGAGTATTGCTGCAGTTTAGCCAGCACGCGGGGGAGCCCCACGGTGGAGGCGTAGAACATGGGGCCACCCCTGTGCTTCGGCCACCCGTAGCCATTGATGTAAATGACATCCAGGTGCTCTGGGCCTGATGCTATTCCCTCAGCCAGGATGGCAAACCCCTCATTGATAAGGGAAAACAAACACCGCTCCAGGATTTCCTCCTGGTCTATGAAGCGGCTCTGGATGCCATGGGTGTCTCGGTACTGGGACAGGAAGCCGTGGAGCCATGGGTCTGGCGTGGCTGTCCTGCCCCCGGCCCTCTCGTACTGGTACCAGCCTTGGCCGGTTTTCTGGCCGAAGCGGCCCTGCTCACACAGGAGGTCTGGCAGGGGGCTGTAGCGCTGGCCGTGCCGCTGCCGGGCCGGCGTGCCCGCAGCGAGGGACGGCCCGGTCAGGCCCTGCTCCTTCCGAGACCTCCAGCCCACATCCAGCCCGGCAAGGTCAGACATGCGGAAAGGGCCTATCTTAAACCCAAAATCTTCAAGAACCTGATCTACCGCTTCTGGTCTGCTTCCTTCCTCTAAAAGGAAAACTGCCTGTTGTACGTACGGAAACATCATGCGATTCCCAACAAACCCAAAGCAATTCCCTACCACCACTCCGACTTTTTTCAGGGCTTTGGCCAGCTGCATAGCAGTGGCGATGGCGGTGGGGGATGTGTGGCGGCCATAGATGATTTCCAGCAGCCTCATCACGTGGGCAGGGGAGAAGAAGTGGGTGCCAATGACCTGCTGTGGGCGGTTTGTGGCAGAAGCTATTTCGTCGATGTTCAGGGCTGATGTGTTTGTACACAGCAAGGCCCCTGGCTTGCAGATCTTTGACAGCTTGTGGAATATTTCCTTCTTTAGCGCCATGTTCTCAAACACAGCCTCGATGACTAGGTCTACATCACACAACAGATCAAAGTCCACAGTGAACTGGAGACGTGCAGGGTTATGGAAATCCAGGGTCTGGGCACCCCCTTCCATTTTCATAGCTTCACGTTCCAAAAGGAGCATCACAGCCTTTCTTCCCTTGTTCAGATACTCCAGATCCTGCTCCAGGGCTACCACAGGTATGTTGGCTTTAACCAGAGAAGTCACAATGCCTCGGCCCATTGTTCCCAGCCCTAGGGATGAAAGTGAGATAGAATCAAAGACTATGAAGAGAAAATTAATCTCTTGACAGTAGCATTTCCTTTGTATCTCCAGGATAAAAAGTGGAGGCCTCTGGAAAACAAGTAGTGCACACTCAGAAAACAGATACGGAAGACTGGGAAAAAGGAAGGTGAATTTGCTCTTTCAGTGAGCCTAAATGTTTGAAAAGAGGTTGCACAAAGGTAAGTTAGTATCCTCACAAGCTTACAAAATTCCAGTGGGATTCACCCAGTGTGCACAGACCATGTGATTCATGTCTTCTCTCTGCAAAGTTTTATACCTATGGAAACCAGGATCATTGAGGAGTGAGAACCTGAGGACCAAAGAGAAAAGCACTGAGTTACAGCTGCAACCCTGTTACCACCTTCTGCAGGCAGGTTCAAAGCAAGCCTCTCCCTTAGGGTATCAGTGCCTCACTGTTCCTGTGAGATGGTCTGTTATGGGCATTCAGCAGATACACCACCCCGCCCCCCAGAGATTCTGACATCAGCAAAGTTCAAAGAGTTGGTTTTTCCCTCGTCCTTCCAAGCTTCTTCTTTGTCTCCCTCCTTTTCTCCCTCTGTGCTTCATTGCGTGATCTTTGGAGCAAAAAAAAAATTCGGCTGCTATTTCTGTAAAGACTTGGATGCTGATCTGCTCTAAACCTTGTATCTAACATCTTGTGTGTCTCTCAGTGCCAGGTCAAACAGGATGGAACTAACGCAGCGCTCTTAATCTAGATTTCAACATCTTCTCTCTCCTTTTAAATCACGCTGGCACAGCAGTAGCCTTTTGCCTGCTGTTCACTTTATATCAGGCATCTCTGCTCACCAGGAACTCTTCAAGTCCTCCTTCTGGAGATTCTCAAAGTCAGTCTTCCTTGTCCAACCACACAGTTAAGGCTCTTGCCCAGAATTCCTGTAACTGAGAATCCATTCACACTGTGATTTTTTCCTCCAAGATCCATAAATGTGCTTCCGCCTGCTCATACCCCCAGGAATCCCAATGTAGAGATTACTGGCTTGATCCCTTGCACCAGCTCTGCCCTCTGTGACATTAAATGAAGCTGCACTTTCCTGTGACACACAACCCACACCACTGATCCTGCTCTCCCACAGTGGAGGCTTTTCCAACTAAATTAATACAAACTAGTGAGGGAAGGTCAGCACAATTTTACCAGCTTTGAAAGTGCGAAGCCTCTGAATGGGAGGATTATTAATATCCTAAATAAAGCAGCAACCAGAAAAAGTATAGGTTTGTTATAATTCTGTAAAAATGATTTTTTTAATCTCAGGTTTACAAATGAAAGTCAGCTAAACAAATAAACAGAAACAAGGGGATTAAAAATTTTGTCTAAAGCAGCTTTGTAAAGAAGAGCTGAAATGATGTCATCATTTAAACAAGTTCCAGCAACCAAGGTCAGACAAGGTAGGATGTTTTTCCTGCATGCTACACGCTCTTGGTTTAGTTCTGCCCACCTTCAGCTTGTGTGCACACAAGACATTTCAAATATTCCCTGCTTAGCCACCAGAAGATAGTTTTTACTGGCATCACTAGCTGGCAGCCTGCTTACAAACCATCATTACACTCCCAAGCAAGTGCTGAAGTCCCTTTCTAGGAAATTAGATTTGCTACTTCATAATCAAGTTCTGCTGGAAACTAATTTGAAAATAAATCTAGAATAACATGAATCAGCTCTTAGTAATTCAGTGTCTCTGGTTTGCTGACTGAAAAAACCTGAACATGAGTAGCTCCTCCCACTGTGCTCACTCTCCAGAGCCTGTGATGTGGGAGCAGGTACAATCAGGGACAGGTTTTCCCTGTCTTTGGAGAGCTACATGAGGTGCTTTCTTCCTGCAGTGCAGGAGGGTAACTCACCCCCAAACCCAGCCCCATCTGTCAGGCTCTCTTTAGACATCAAGCTGAAGTGTTTGCAGTTCCTCATGGCTCCCTCTTGAAGTATCTTCCTTTCCACGGTGGAGGCCTGGAGTTTCTCTCTAGAATTTCCAAGCTCTCCACACGTCCTGGGTCTTACCCACTCCTGATCCTCCCAGCTTCAGTCTTGTGACTGAAATGTTAGTAGTTCTCTTGCCTTATGAACACACTGGCTTCTCCTAAATCGAAGCCTCTTTTGTGAGCAGATGTTCCCCAGGCTTCTTTCCCAGAGAAGCTCTGCAGTGGTGCCAGGTGGTTCCCCTGGTTGCTTTCATCATCAGTACTCCATGTAGGTTTTTGCCATCCTGTGAGAGGCAGGCACACATGCTTGTAGTACTACACTTTCTAGGCCACGGGAACAGGCTCATAGATAAGATATGAGCTTGCCAAGCTTGTTTCTGACCTAGAAAATCTGTCTCAACTTCCTACAGTACTCTGCAATGGCCTGTATGAAATGATGTTTAATGAAGCTGGCAGAGAGAGTAATGAAAGCCCCAAGGGGTTTGTTACATTAGAGCTTGCCCAGCATGATTCCCCTGGAAATATTTTCTAAAATTGGGCTATAAAACTAAGGAGAGCTTTGGCTATCTAGCAGGGAAAGAGGCATTTCTGAGGACTCCTCTTTCACAATTCAGAAAGCCAAGTGATCTTGGGGAAGAATATGTTAGAGCAGAAAGAATGTTAGGGGATCATTAGGCCTTACATGTGTAGAGGGCTGTGGAAGAAAGAGGAAGGGAGATGTCTCATGCTCAGCTCACATCACGCAGACTGAAACACGGTGAGGAACTACTCCAGAATTTCTGCTGTATGCTCCATTTTCTTACTCAACAGTGTTCTCCCTTCCCCCAAACCAGGAAAAACCCTATATTCTCATCTTCCATGCAGGCGACTATTTTCATGTCCAAGGCACATCTTTCCAAAAAAAGACTGAAATCTGCTTCAGGAGCAAGGACGGTGCCCAGCCATCCTGCTCCTGGTCTTTTATTGTGAAATGAAGCTTTGACATATAATCAAAACTACACTTGTGCATAAGTAATTTCAGGCCAAATATGGGTATGACAAATCCATTTGCTGGGCAAGCTAAGTGAATAATGATGGTTAATTATTGATCTGTCACGTGATGTACTTAGAATACGAAAAATCATACAAAATTAATGTCAGGATTTTAAAAACAAATTTCAAAACAAAAGGACTTGAAATATGTACAAGGGAGATCATGTACAGTCACACACACTACTGAAATACTGATCAGTGGAAAAAAACTCTGAACTATAATGAATATTTGGACCTTAAAATGCCTAGCAATGAAAATAATCCTTTATAGATTGGTAAAAATATGCAAGGACTGTTCCAGTTTTCCTGATAAAAACAATAATAAGCAATTGGCAGTGCCGGGCTGCTGCAGGCCAGGGCTGCTGCTTTCTCTGTTTCAGGGTATCAGTTTCAAGCAGAAATGATGTGATACTCCAGGCAAGCAGAGAGCTGTGGGGAGATGCAGTTAGAAGGGACACAGAGAAAAGAACCTTCTTTCTGGGTGTTGAGGAACCAGAGCAAGTAAAAAGAGGTGGGAGCCAAGAGTTCAAACAACAGAAGCAAATGAAACAAAAAGTCAACATGAAAAAATCAACATGATCTTCCCACAGTGCAGCAATAAGAGATGGAAGCAGCAGCACAATGCAACATGGGTTTAGTGTGTGAAACAGCACAGCACTGTCTGTGGGAAAGTGGGGTCTGCACGACTTCTGAGGAGCCTAAACTGAGGCAGCATCTTTCTCTGACGGCCCTCCTCTCTGCAGTGAAAATAGAGAGGCCCTGGGTCACCTAGGTAGACTCAATACTTGCATGGATGAGCAGCGCTATTTTAAAAGGTGTCAGTCCCTCATGCCTAGGATTTTGGTTTCTGGTGCTGCAAGGATGTACTTCAGATCAAACACATGAAGTTACAAAATACTGTAGAGCATTGTACTGGCTGGAGAATGACTTTTTGTTACAGTAGCCTGAAAGAAAAAATTCAATTGTTTTGGCATGTTCTCTGCCTGTCTCTAATGGACTCACAATTTTACTTATATCAAAAGGCAAAATAGGAGGAAAACCTTCCAGAGGAAGGAAAAAAAGCACAACAAGGTGCAGAAAGAAGTGATAGAAAGCACTGACACTTTGGTGTGGGATTCAGAGCTAAAAGGAGGTGTTCAAGAACCTCCAAGATAAGAGAAGTCACACAAAATGAAGTACGACATGAACAAGAGCATAAGCAAAGCAAGCTCTACTGGTGGGATATAGGGCTGTGCAATGGGAGCAGTGATTCAGCAAGGGCTGGAGTCTGGCTGAGTGTCAAGGCCCTGAGTGCACTGATGGGATTTAATGTCCCTGACCAGCCACACCTGGACCCTCCACCCACCTGCACTGTCCATTGCCTCTGAGCCCCATTTAAGCTCAGACCTGGGCTTGTAGCCTCTTCTTAAGCTTCCTTGGAGGAGTTCTGGTGGCTTACTGTGGCTATGGCTACTGTTGATGCAGACCTCAGCCTGCAGACTAGCTTCCCACCTTTGCCTTGGACCCTCATCATCCTGGGAGCTTTGCTCGATTACCTGTACGATCTCAGGGCCTGCCCTGCCTGCCTTGCCCAGTTACTGTAAATACTGATGCAGCAGTAGGTTGTGCTGCCATCCAGAGGCAGAAATGGGTGGGGAGGATCGTCGGGAACGGGGAAGTGTAAAGTCCTGTGTGGGGGGAGGAACGGTGCATACTGGGGGCTGGCTGCTGGAAAGCAGCTCCCCAGGAAAGGGTCTGGGAGTGCTGGTGGACACCAGGTTGACTCTGAGCAGCAATATGACCTTGTGGCAGAGAAGATTAATGGTGTTGGAGCTACAGCAGGAGGGGTCTTGCTGGAACCCTCAAGGAGGTGATCCTGCCTCTCTACGTGGCACTGGTGAGACCATAGCTGGAGTGCTGGGTCCACTTCTGGGCTCCCCAGAGCAAGAGTGATTGGAGTGAGTTCAGTGAAGGGCAAATAAGATGATTAAGGGACTGGAGTATGCCTCATGAGGGAGGGCTGAGCAAGCTGTGACTTCAGCACAGAGAAGGCTTGGGGGATCTCACCCATGTATATATAAACACCTGAGAGAAAGGTACCTGGTAAAGAAGATGGAGTCAGGCTCAAGTGGCCCCTGGTGATAAAACCAGAGGTCAGGGGCACAAGCTGAAACATGGGCACTCCATCTGAACATAAGCAAACCATTCTTTTTAGTGAGACAGGTTTCCTAGAGAAGTTGTGGAGTCTTCATCCTTGGAGTTGTTCAAGAGCTGTCTTGACATGGTCCTGAGCAACTGGCTCTAGGTGACCCCACTTGAGTAGATATTTGGACAAGATGACATTCAGAGGTGCCTTCTTGCCTCAAGGATTCTGTGGTTCAGCCCCCTGTTATTGCCATTGGCTCCCCATCCCTGGGGTGCAGCTGCTCCCTGCCAGTAGATAATTAACTGGATATGTTGAACATGGCTAACATGAAGGTTGCCTGTTATCCTGGGCATACAAAGCAGGAGCAAGGAAGAAACACCTTGGTACCTGGTCTTGGTGTAATTACTCCTGGGATGCTGTTCCCACTTTGGCTATGCACGTTTTATGCAGTGTTGAAAAATGTGGGAAAGTTCCGGGTCATTAAAATGACCAGAGTGTGACAGACTGTGCTCTGAAGCAGAAGTATCAAAGCACTTATTTGTTCTGCAGGAGTTAACTTGAGTGTTGTCTGTAATCAGCTATGAAAACACTGAAACCTGGGG
The DNA here is from genome assembly GCF_965178545.1 of Coloeus monedula. NCBI lineage: Eukaryota > Metazoa > Chordata > Aves > Passeriformes > Corvidae > Coloeus > Coloeus monedula. The sequence continues at coordinate 1,321,766 of NC_138790.1, forward strand.
GTGAGGCTGGGGCAATTTCAGACCAGAATTCAGAAATCTGTGCAGAGATGAGTGGCAAATACGTAATCCAATGGAAGAGACATGCAGCCCAGCCAATTCTCTTTGGAAGTAAAAGACAGGTTATGTTTCTATTAGAAACTTTCAAATAGAGGTTGCATTTGTCCTCAGAATTCCCTCTAGCTCAGTTACAGCTCCAAAATAGGCAGCTCAGCTCTAACAGCCCTTCTGGCTAAACTGTCACTGTGATTAGGTCTTTGCAAGTGTGTTGTTCTGCCATGGTTTAGCAGCACAGAGCAGAGAATGTCCCACCTGGGCATTCCCACAAACTCCAACACAAGCCCTCCTGTCAAAGCACACATTGCAGGACTGACCTGTCTGAGACTGACAAAAGTGTGTGTCCAAACTTCTGTGCTCTTCAAGTCATAGAATAAATCTGGTAATAATTAATGCCTCTTTACCTGAATGCTTTAACAGCCACATATCCTTCTCACAGGGTTTGTGGACTGATGTTTAAAACCCCATTTCTATTAAAAATATGGCATGGCAGCTAATGGAGAGAACAGAACTTCCAAAAAAATCTCTATGGCCTAAAATGAGTTGTCAGACAGCTCAAGAGCCCTGAGAAGCACCCAGGAAAAAAGCAGTGTTGATCTGGTGAGATTCCCTTGAAACAGAATGGATGTTTTCCAAGTTCTCCAAGTTCCCTGTCTAACCATTTTTGAGTGCTACTATCAACAGCTAGAGCTGAAAGATTTTTTTTTAAATCTCAGCGGTGCATCGAAGGTTTTATTTAAATTGCTCTTATAAAAAATTAATGAAGGCATTATCTTGCTGGGCTACAAAATGGCAGGAGTGGATCCCAGTGAGATGAAATCTTCTTAAAATGCAGCTGTCAAAACATTTTTGTATTAATACATCCCTGAGTGACTCTGTGCACATACACTTGCAGTACAGAACTAGACCAGGAGGAGGAGAATTTCCTACAGACCTGCTCCTAGCACGGAGCAAAGCCCGGTCTCGGTGTTTAAAAGGGAGCAGACTGCTGCTGATCCGCACACGAAGCTGTCTCTGAAGTGAAGCTATTCTTCCAAAGGAAGAGGAGGCATCACCTACTAATCTAGTGGCATGCGAGCTGCCATCTGAATTTGGAGCTTCCCAATGCAGTGACAGCTTCGCCGATGCGTGTGGAGTGTCTATGGGTGGGACGGGTGCGGGTGGCTGCCGGGCTGGCGCAGCCCAGCTGCCGGCTGTGCGCGGTGCCCGCCGCGGCCGCTCCGTGCCCTTACCGATGACGGCTGCCTTGCGCACGGGCTGCGGGGCAGCGCTGCTCCAGGAGGCTCCGCCGGGCGCTGCCCACCTGCGCACGGCTCTCTCGGCGAAGAACGCGTACTGCAGCGCCTGGGCCTGCCCCGAGCTCAGCAGCAGCCCGAACAGCTCCCGCTCCCGCCGCACGCCCTCGGCAAAGGGCCTCTCGGTGGCGGCCCGCACGGCCTGGACGCACAGCTCCGGAGCCAGGCACCCCCGCGCCTGTCGCTTCACCTTCACCAGGGCTTCTCGCAGGAACGCTTCCATGTTGGGCAGCTTGGGAACTGGCTTCAGGCTGAGCCTGCGGGGTTCCAGGGGCTGGCCTGCGGGGAGAGAAACGGAGTTACAGAACAAAGCATCCACATCTTTTCAGATGTAGTCTTTCCAGACTACAGATTTCCACCCTTTTCCACAGGCTGGGAAGGCAGTCTGCCTCTTCTCCAACTCCCACTGTATTAGGGCTTGCATGGCACAGTGATCTGGGCCTAGAACTAAAGCATCTGACATTTCTCCTTATCTCTGTTTGCTCTGACAATTACGATTTTTCAAGTCCCTTCTCAGGCTTCAAAAAAAGTAAGACTTCCTTTTCAAAGAAGTAATTCTCTCCTTCCTTTTCTCAGCTTCGGAGTGCCCTGGCTTTCCAGTTCTTTCCCTCTACAGTCCCAGCTGCCACATTCATACGGGTCTTTCTATAAGCTTCAGTAATGAAGTTTTCCTCCAGTGTTGTTTAGTATTCAGGACCCAGTTGACACTTAGCCAGAGGCATTCCAGCCAGAGTCCTGACCCAGACATTGACAAGAGAGTGGAAAACACACCCTGACTTCTTCCCTGGCCAAACAAGCCCCTCAATTCACTTTGGGACTAACCAAGAGGAGATCTCACTCAGCATGAGTTGGGCAGCAAATGAATAACAAGGCAGAGTTCATGTTTGTGTCAGCAAGGGATGAATCAAGCAGCCACAGAAATATGTGAAGTTCATTACAGAAGAGGTTGCTATGGTGATACCTAGAAAGGATTTTAATTGAGAGAACATAGTTACATTTCAGATGCCAAAATTCTGTCTTCTTCCTAAGCACCTGGCCATACTCAGGTGTTCCTCTGCTCGTAATGGCAGCTTGCTCAGTAAAGACTGTGGAGGAACAAGATCAGCAGTTTGGGACACATTCTCTTGAGACTGAAACATTCTCACAATGACCCTGCTGTCATCACAGCCATATCCAGATCACTAACTGTAGCATGGCACTGTGTGGATTGCTAGTGCTGTTCCCAGAAGCAGCCAGGACTGCCACCAAAGTCCAGTGGTGGGCTGAGAACCTTCTGCTGAAGCTCTCTGGGGACAGTGTCTCATTGCTCTGGCCTCTTAGATGAGCTGTGCCACAGGGGCACACTTCCTTCCAAGGCAGCATATCGCATCCAGCTTCCCTTTCTCTTCCTGTTGTCTGAGCTAGGGAAGTGCCAATGCACCAGCAGAAAACTCAGGAAATCCTACAGAGGATGCTGAAGAGCAGGAACAATGGCAGCATGGCAGGCATGGTTGCTTGAGGAACAACAGGTCCTGACTCTAGCTCTTCCTCCAAGACTGAGCAACACAGGAGAAACAGAAATACAAGTTTCCAGGATGATTTAATATACTGATTTCTTGTAATAGAGGTCTTCAGAGCGCAGGTTTTTTAATTAAGCCTCTTAGTGATCACAAAAAGATGAACACTCACTGTGTAAGTAGCTTCCCTTGTGATCAGCATTCATAAAAATGTTTTCACATTCACAGTGGAAATAATTTGTATCAGCCAGTATTGCAGGCTTTAGTCAGGATAATGTTCCTTTATTTTGGAATATTTTTTTCCTTAAATCTAAGTTTTTAACTCAGAAATGCTCTTTATCTGCAGTTCTTTATTTAGGACTTAAATAGTGGGTTATATTCCATCACAAGGGGAAAGCTCAGGCTTGTCCCAGAAAGCTGAACTGATGGCTGGAAGACTGGGCAGATCAAGGGACTTCATATGACGTCCAGTGGAAAGGGCTGGTAAAAAAGGAATACCACTGGGAGCCTTTAGGCTTGGTCTTCAGACAGCAAATAGTACTGTAAGCACAAATACTGGTGGGGGACAGGAGACGGTTCCTCAGACTAAAAAAAAGTAACTCAGGGTCCTGTAATAAAACTCTTACTTTAGCTGCAAACTAAATAGGTTTTCTACAGCACCTCTGTGCAGTATCTTAGCTTCTGCAATGCTAATAAGAATAAAGGAAGTCTTTATGATCAGGAAAGAATTATCAGAATTCAAATCTGGGGAGAAGAGATCAGTGTGGGACACCTATGTGCAGCTTGATTTCTGAAAGCAAAGCAGCAGGACGATGCTGAACAGTGTCAGACATCAGGGCTGCAGGAAAAGCTTCATCCACACACAGATTCCTGCTTTGTTTACCAGGTTTGTAGTCCAGGTGACACAAAGGGCAGATCAAGTCTATAAAATTTCTATCAGCAAATGCACCATGTATGCATACAGTATCAAATATTATGTTATTTAAAGAAAGAAGTACCATCCCAGAGTTGTAAACCCTTGGGATACTATGGGATGGCACATGCAAGAGACATTGCAAGCCTAATGTTCTTCCTGATGCAGGGAACTGCTTGTGAATTTTTGAAGACTAAAGCTGAGCCTGGCCCCTGCCCCTCAGGCTGCCAGAGACAAGTCCAGGCCATGTCAGACCTTTCACAAACTCTGTTTGTATCCAAGGGACACTTGGCTAGGCCTCTGTCTAAGGAAGGTGTCAGCCAGAACCTTGAGCCCTGGGGAGAGATTAAAATGTCTTGATGTTGTGCATCTTGGCAGAGATGACTCACGGACAGGCCTTGCAGCTCTAAGGGAAAGCCTTTCCTCCAGCCTCCATTTCAAGGATGCAATTACCCACCAGCAGCATCTGTTCCGCCCCTGGCTTTGATGAGCCTCAGAAGGAACAACTGCTTCCTCCGCAGCAACTCCCAGTAGCTTACAGGCAGAAACTCATCATCTTTCCACACAGATTAATACCTGGGGGACTTGTGCTACTCCAAATTGCTCTGATTTTCCTTGGCTCTTTGGTGCAAGGCATTGGTACTGCTCTGCTCTGAGCAGCAGATGGGGTCAGAAAAACAAGGGGTGTATATGGAGAGCTTCAAAGTCTGCTGTGTGGAGGCCAGGAGCCAATTTCTCCTCCAGCTGAGGAAGACTAGAGCAGGCCAACAAGAAGTGGGCAGGATGAGCTGCAAGCTGCTACCTGCCACCAGCAGTTTCAGCCATTTGTCAATTTTGTGATGCCATCAGCTGGGAAAAGCCTGAAGTGCAACTTTGGATTACTGCAGTGATTGTCAAGCACATTTACTGAAAGGATGTTCTCCTTGTCCCCAAGGATTTAGCTCCTGTCTATTCCTTTTAAATAATGCCTTCAGAAGTGAAGATACTTTCTTTAGCCTGGAGAGGCCAGTTTGCCTGGAGAGGTCAGGGAATTATTCTCACTTTCTATCTGCAATATATAAATACTGGTTTTCAATGAGAAATCTAACTCAGAATCAGTAATTGCCTCTGTGTATTCCTACACCCACTTACTGTTTCAGAGCATCTTTTGAAAGTGTCCTTCATTAGAAACAATCCATAAAAATGTATGGATGAGAATGCTCTCCCAATGTGCCATAAAAGTAGCTCTGTCAGCTGTGTATCACAACAGTAATCAAGGACCCCTGATACAGTAAGGCAGTCATTTGAGACTGATCTCTTGCCATGAGATACTGCAGCTCCAGCACTGAGAAAGCTTTAGAAGAAAATTATTTCTGAATTGATTCTTTGAGACTTATCTTGCTGTACAGCCTTCCCAGGAATAGAAATTCCAGAGGTGACAAAACTAGTTATTTAGCCAGACTGCTCCGTAAGAAGTCAGCAGTTGTAGCTTCATGTTTAAAAAAAATCTCATCAGAAACAAAATGCTGCATGCCACACAAAGCCAGTGCAATTCTGTGATGGCTTTTTTTTTTTTTTTTTTGGTAGATTCTCTTTGGTTTTATTAAGATTATCTGAAAAACATTCACTGAAAACAGAACTCCATGTGAACAAACTCCAGACCAGCTATACAAGACTGTCATCTCTTCTGCAGCCCTGTTAGTTCTTGATGGAGAAAAATTGAAGTGCTGCCTTGCCTTTGTCTGACAGGAATATTATTAACTTTAGGCAAAGGCCAAAGCAAGGAAGGATTTGAAAGGAACGTACAGGCTCTGGGTACACCAATCTTTCAAATTATTAGATAACCTGAGGGTAAATGGTGCATCAAAACTTGTCATGGTCTTGTGCGGGGTCTAATGAGAAATTTTTCAAGCAGGAAAGAAATAGATTAGCTGGCTCACCAGTGTTTTCACTGTTAAAACATGTACTGTAAATGCCAGTAAAGCTGTTGGAAAGAGTCTGAAAGCATTTTTAAGTCCTGTGGGAGTTGATGTATAGTGTGATGTGAAACACCATCAATGACATTACTCATTTTTGCTGGGGTAACTCAAACCAGCGATAAACAGATTGAAAATCTAATAATGAGTAAGACTGGGACAGGCTACCTGCTGGACATTCAGTCAGGATCCTTGTATGCTTATACAACTAAAAAAAAAAAAAAATATTGGTAGTGACAGTTTCCAAAGAAGATGAAGCTTGACAATTTCCAAAGAAGCTGAAGCTAAAGAACAGGATTTTGCCAGTGGATATAAGCTCCAGAAAGCAAGTTCCCCTGAGAAATAGTGTGGTCAATGCTTCCTTCCTGAGGGTCTCCTCTAAGGCCAAGCTGGCTTTCACAACTGTCAGCCACTGCACAATGTCTGTCATGGAAGAAACAAGCATGCAAATATCTAAACTTCACCTGATTGCACATAGCATTTGTTGAACTGCAGAATGTTTTCTGGTTTGCCAGTTCCAGCAATGTATCCATTACTCATTTCATGACACACTGCTGCTGCTGCCATCAGTACTGGTACAGATCTTGTGCAAGGCATCATTCAGAGCCCAGAGGGTACATCACAGCGAGCACTGTTTGTTGGGTTAATTTGCCTAGAAGAGTGGTAATATTTCACTGCTCTCCCAACAGATGGAGGAACAGAATTCTCATTCAAACCAGACAAACTCAGTGAACCAAGGTACCTTTGTTTTTCTTAGAAGCAGCAGTGAAATACATCATCCATCTCTTGCTGAAGAATTATATTTAGTCTGATGACATACAGGAAAGAGAAAAGAGGACTGCTTATGTCATTGATTCTGGACTAGAAAATGAAGCCCTAAAATACCATAGGATGAATACAGTGAGAAGGAAGGGCATCTGCTATAGAAAACCCAGCCAAAGAATACCTTGGCACCTGTCTGGTACATCTCAAAGTGTGGGGAGGTATACAAGACACTGATATTTAAGAACAGTCCATTCTTTGAAGCACCCTACAATATGGTGCACTGTCATCTAGGACAAAGCTACCTCAGCTTGTAGCATGGAGAAGGGGCCTTGTCTGTAGTGAAGAGAACTGGAGGAGCAAAACCAACACCGCAGCTTGGAACAGCATTGCCTGTAAAGGCCATATGACCAAAGCAGGAAGGGTTTTTTGCTTTCCTGCGTTCATCTCATTGTGAGAGAGCCCTAGATGAAATCCAGCAGTCAGGTTCCAAAGGTACAAGGAGGTCAGTAGTGGAAAAATGCCCTGTTTTCTCTCAAGGCAGTGCTCCGCGTGCTGCACAAGGAATGTTCCTCTCCCTAAGTTAACTTCAGTGAATTTGATTCTGTTATTTCTAAGATGGGGAAAAAAATCTCTCCCCATCCCTCCCATCTGCACAGGCCTTTTATGTATGTGGCACCCAAAGGATTAGGGACAGAGTCACTTACAGACCATGGATCATTAAATTGAGCAGAGGATGTGCCAGCCCCTCCACTATAGGGAGAAAATTATTTTTGCTCAGCCAGTATGGATGGTGCAACCAGGATGCATGCAGTGCCAGCTGGGATCCAGAACTATATATGGAAAGAGCACTTACTCCCCAAAACCTGCAGAGTGCAGCATCCCAGAGGAGCATGTGAGTTTGGATATACAATTAAAAGGCAGGAGGACTTGATGTATATCTGTTCTCTGAATCTCACTTGAATTTCTGCAGCTTTTCAGCATTTGATTTTTCTCACTTCAGACAACAGGAAACGAATTCTGCAATTAATTGTATCTTCTGTGGATGCCAAAACTCAAGAATGGAGCATATAAATTGGAACAAACTGGTGGGCTTTGTTCTGACTCTTTTCAGCCCTGAAACATCACCAATTATTTCCTGGCACTGCTACAATTTGTTCCTCACCAATCACTTTGTTTGCCAAACGGATTGCTGCCTCAATGGTGTTTTCTTCCACAATTTCGTCAACCAAGCCAAGCTTCAGTGCTTCAGTTGCTGGAATGTGTTTTCCTGCCATAAAAAGAGAAATAAGGTGACTACAGCAGAGCCTGATGGACAATTTTGTTCTTTTCCATCTGATCAAATGACTTGTGCAGCTGATAATTAGCCCCTCCTGGGTGGAAGCAAGTAGAATTACAACCCAAGCAGCTACACAGGTAGAAGATTCCTGTTTTTTAGACCAAGCTGGTAGGACTCAATGCCATGTTCATCTATACAGACACAGCACTCACCTGTAGTGATCATATCCAGAGCAGCTGGTACTCCAATCAGTCTGGGGAGTCGCTGAGTGCCTTCAGCACCTGGAAGTAACCCTAGGGTGACCTCTGGCAAACCCATCCTAGCCTAAAATGAAGTAAAATTAAACAAAAAAATCTGATTAGAAAGAGTGGTAATTGCAAACTGAGCAAAAAAAGAAGAAAGACAAGTAGTTTTGAGTCACATTGCTCCTCTAGGAAGCCTCAGAATTTCTACATAGAAACTCCATCCCTGCATTTTGCTATGTAAAATATTCAAGAAAAAAAATCACTTGACCATTTCAAGGATTTCTGTACAAATGCACAAGGAAAACATGACCTTTCAGAGGATTTCTGTGCTAGTACAGCACTGGGGGAGGGCTGTAGGGCCGACAGCATTCCCTAGATTGACACATGTGTCAATAATGCTTTCAAGTAGTTGTTACCAACTATTGGAGGGCATGCTGGCTTAACTGTCACCTCCCTACTCTAATTCTTGCAAGTTTGGTGAGGGGTTGGAAGGAACCTTAAAACCATCTTGTTTCACTACCTGCCATGGGCAGGGATACCTTCCACTAGACCAGATTGCTCAGAGCCCCATCTAACCTGGCTTTGAACACCACTGAACTCTTCCCTAATCTTCCTTCAAATGCCTCTTGGTGCATTTGCCATCTGGTAGTCATGGCAGGTAAGCTACGGGCAGCAGAAAGTCTGTGGGGGTCTTCTCTTAAAAAATGTATCTAGATTTTGTTGCCTTTAAAAAATAGTTTGCCCATTTTCTATTGAGCTTTCAAGAGATTTTGAGTTACTTTAAGACCACTACTTATAGTTCCAGTAGTCATGGCAATTCATGATGTGGTTTAGTGAGAATGGTGGTAGTTGGTCAAAGGTTGGACTTAGTGATCTTGGGGGTGTTTTCCAACTTTAATGATTCTGTGATTCCATGGTGCTCACCTTAGGTGGCACAGAGGATGATGTGGAATATCTCTTTATGCTGTTACAGCAACCCACACTGCCACGGAGAGAGTGACTCACTGCAGAAGTGAGGGGATGGTCCTGTCAGTGAGGAGTCTCTACAAGGAGACAGGTACTGCTCAAGCTGGTTCAGCATTCCTGAACCTTGAAGGAGGGGATTAAAGAAAAATACCCAGATAATTCCTGAAGACTCTTAAAGCTGTCTTTCAGTCAAAGTGCTCCTTGGGGACACAGAGCTCATGGGGAATCTAACCATAAATGCTCCTGAGTTTCAACTACCTATAGAAACTAGGCCATGAGCAGAAAGAAGTGCAAAATTCACAGGGCTGGGGAAAAAAATAAATAAGAGAAAGTCACGCTGCATGAGTCAGTAAGATACAGCTGTCTGCATCAGAATATAGATAATGAGACCTAGGGCAAATTAACATTTGGTTACTGAAGCTTCTACACAGCCATCTTATCCTACTAGTTACAAATCAACTTTATATTTAGAAATGAGTTGAAATTAGTCAGTTAGTAAGGCTCAGGAAAGACGTCAAGGGTGGTGGTGTAGGTGAAGAATGTCTGAGCACACCGAGTTGTATCCTATAGCTGTAAAGCCGCTCTCCTCCGGGCAGAGGGTCCCAGGGAAGGCACCCCGTCCCTCTGCTCGTGCCATCTGTACCTGGCTCCCGAGGCCCTCAGCAGGGTGTGTTACCTTCGCGTGTGCAACGCGGTAGTGACAGCCCAGCGCCACCTCCAGGCCTCCTCCCAAAGCGACGCCTTCGATGGCCGCCACCACCGGCTTCTCGCTGCTTTCGATGAGAGACACGATGGGGCCCAGGGCGACTCCATGTCTCTTCGGAGAGGAAAATCCTCGGATGTCAGCTCCTGAGGGAGCACCAAGAGGTTAGGAGGAGTTAGTGGGCAAGGCGGTGGCTGGAACAACCCTTCCCTCTGTGCCACTGGATGCAGCTGCTCACAGATGCCCAAGTCCTTGCAGAGCATGCTGCTGGCAGGAGAGTGGTTAACAGGAATCAACCCCTTTTGGGACCACCTTCAAGGAACCCTGCGTCCTTGATCCTGTTCACAGAGCTCCGGGGAAGGCTGAGTACAAAACCACAGAGTAACTGTAAGGATCATGCAGTCAGTTTCTGCAGTTTGCAGAAATTTGCAAACTTCCTTGGTGTAATATTGAGCCTGGAATAGTTAACTGCAAATTACTACTAACAAGCAATGGAGAGCTCTACAGAAATTCCCCAGCTTTTCAGGTTTATTCAGCTGGAGAAGATCTGTTATTCACCACTGTCCCACCCCAGGTACATTCCATACGCTAGATCAATAAATAGTCCAGAGATTTTACATCAACAGGGCTACGGAGACTGAGGAAGCACCAGGATGTTATGGAGCTGAGCAGCTGTCCCTCATTTCAGTATGAACAGCCCAGCTTATTTCTGGCCTGGACAGTCCAGCTTGTCTGCATGACCAGCATGTCAATGGTGGCACAGCAAAATAGACAAAGCACCCTGTCTTGTGGCCATTTCCAGCCAAATTGGGACTTTTGTCAGCAGTATTATGAGGCAGAGAATCTTCAGATATGTCGGGTGGAGAGTGTTTCATCTTCTGCTCAGCCCATGTTTGATGTCTTACCTGCACTGAATTTCCCATTTTCGCCACAAATCATAACAGCTTTCACTGAGGGATCTGCATCTGCTTTCTTCAGCCCATCCTCTAAAGCCTGGAGAACTGCCAGACTGAAATAAAATAGAGATTCAGTGAGTAACCATCAGCTACACCCCCCATCCAAGAGGTATGTGCTAGGAACACTGAGCAGCCCAGTGAAAAGGAGCACCATGTCCCACAGGCTGTCCCCATGCCTGGCTGCTGCCACAGCCTCTCCAGGGGAATCCTGTCCTTAGTCTCCCTCTTGCTCCAAAGGACAAGCACCCAAACCCAACAGGCTGCCAGCCCACCTGTCAGTCTCTGCCTGGAGACTCATCTTCAGGCTATGACACTGCTGTTTCCACAGCAAGTAGCACAGGGAAATGTCGTTTGAAAATGTCTTCATGAATTAAACATTCAGATTTTCAAGAAAACAGTTTAGCATAATTTAAAAGTAATTAATGCTAAACCACTGACAATCTGAGAACTTTTTGAAAGGAGCTCTAGGGATAAAAAAGTTATCTTTCGAACACCTGACACAGGCTCTGCTGATGTTAATAATACTTTCACTTTGTGAAGATCTGCACAGAAGTCCAGACTTAAACTGGTGTGGGATCCTGTCAAAGGGAATTTGGGCATGAAACACTACACAGAACACGTTTGACTTATCTGAACAGGTAGTTCTGCAGACACCAGCAGTAAATGTGGCCAGCAAAGAATTAATGAAGAATTTCAAAATGGATCTGTAGAAGTATAAACAGTATTTTTTCAAATCAGGTATTTAAAAAGTCTGACCCAACTGTATGTCCACTTCACATTTGCCTCTTTAAAGCTAATTTATGTGTTTGTATGGATATAGACATGGAGAGCCTAGTCTGTTTTAGAAGGTGGTAACAATAGTGATAGTAGGTAAAAATAGAAGCATTGACACTTTAGTAATAGAAATATGAATACAAATTTTATGTATATATAATTTTGATACTAAAATATACTTATATACACACTGTTTTAAGTACACAGTTTACGAGAGACTATTGTGTGTGGATGTGCAGAGATGGTTCTGATTCAGAAAATCTGAGCTACAAGAAGTTGGAGGCTGGAGGAATATCCAAGAGGTATCATCCATGCTTGCCCAGTCCTTATAAAACCAGCTTTCCTTCCTAGACCTTCTCCAAACCCTTAGTCCAGCTCCACATGTAAGCTTGGTGCTGAGGAAAAGGGAGCAGAGCTCTGCTGATGCCCAGTGGAGAGGAGCAGTGTTAATTACACAGAACTAATAGAAAGGCCTGAGGCATACTGAGCTTGTGCATGTTGCTCTATGTATTAGAGGGCATTTCATGTAAAAAGGAAGCTTGTTGTGAAGCAGATGAAAACCACATCATTGTACTCTCGTGTACACACATTTTTACAGAACAATGCTTGCAACATTCACGTGAGAGCCCGTAGTCTGAGAAGGGAAACCTGGGAGCCCAAGGAGCTCCCTGTAAACCAACTGTGTGAAGGAATCCCAGCCAACCTCTGCACATTCCTCCTTCAAAATCAAAAGTTAAAGACAAACTATTAGCAAAGTCTCTAAATCAGGGCTATTGGCTGAGGGGGGCTGTCTAGGAGGGTCTCCAGGACCATCTGCTGCCTGGATAAGGCCGTGATACATAGAAGAGTCAGTGGGAGCCTTGAGGCCTGACAACCAGAGACTGGGAGAAGTGTAATTTTTGGAGAGAGAACAGCCAGTTATGTACAAATTGCCCAACCCAGACATCAAAGACAACTTTGAAGTCTGATGTTAGTAATGGTTCTGAAAGCTGAAACTCAAAATGAGAATAATTTGGCCATGCCAAAGTAAAGCTGTGAGGTGAGTCAGTAAAGGCCCCTCCACTGCACATAGCTCCACATGGCAGAATATGAAAGCCTTTCCAAATTTTATACACTAAATGTGTTTTAATATTGTCTTGGTTTTGAAAGACAGGTGTCTGCTAAGGAAGGCAGAAGCCTCCCTTGAAGTGGCAGATATAACCCCTTTTCCCTCTGAGTTATTATCTTTCCAAATTTTATACACTAAATGTGTTCAAATATGTTTAAAAATTGGGTTTTATCTCCCTCCCCTTGGCATATCTGTGGCTGCTGCTGTTTGAGGAGCACCCACAGGCTGCACCCAATGCTTGCTGCTCTTGGAGTTCTGTTTGTGCATCAGTGGAGAGCCAGGCCACAGCAATACCAAACTCACCCAGGGGCTGGGAGATTGCAGGAGAAGCCATTAGGAAATGTCCTGACACTCTACAAAGCATAGTGCAAAGAGGGAGAAAAAAGATGTCCTATGATCCAAACAAATGTGAAGTTACTAATTTGCAAATATTGTATAGACAAATGGCACAGTTCTGTCAGGAACAGGCAAGAAGCAATCAGTATTCCTGTGTCTGTTCCAGGCATGTGATCAGCAGATGCAAGATGCCCATCTAGAAGGGGTGTCTGCAGCAAATGGAAAGGTTCAGGTTCTATGGAGGAAACCGGTTACAAGCCCTCAGCACTTACAGCAACATGCTACCACCAAAATAAAAACCAGTCATCAAGGCTGCCACAAAATCACAGTTTGATCCCTACCTCACCTTTATTAACCCAACAGGACTGTTTATGCCAGTGAATAATTTAACTTGGTACTTGCATAAATATCTCTTCTCCTTCCATATAATTTTTTCCCAATGGGAATTTTTGCAGGGTAAAAAGGAAGTAAAATCAGACTTTTTGCAGTTTCTTGTTTTCCTAAGATGGAGTGATAAGTTTGCCTTGGATATGTCAAAGTCCAACACACAGACTGCATTGCTTTGTCACTCACATAACTGGCACTAAGAGTTGTAATTTTCAATTAAAGCATCACAGTAGAATATATAGCAGTAGAATTATAAAAATACTCAGGAGAATCCCAGCTTCAAACTGCTAGAGCATTAAAGAAACAAAAAGTCACTGTAATTTTCATATGTATTTCATTACTGTGACACTGTCATTCATTTAGCAGTAACCATGCAGAAGTTCCCTCCATGCTTTCCAAGGTTGCATCCATGCCATGTAGTCAGTTCCACCATGGATACTATTTTGACTGCCAGAAGAGTGAGTCTGCCAAGGTGACTCAGTGTTCCAGGTCTCAGGAACTCGAAATAGGTGCTGTTAAAGAGCAGGTGCACACCAGAGCAAGAGAATATTCTTGGAGGTTACCACACCAGGTTGTTTTTATTTTATGGAACTCATTGCAGTGGCAGTGATGTGCTGGATTTGTAGCAGGGTTTTACTATTTACCTTAATTATTTCATATTTTAGCTGGATTTGTGAAAATGAATTTCTTTCATTAAAAAAAACCAAACAAAACTAATATAAGGGAATCCTGGAAATTTACTTAGTCTCATTTAAAGAAGTGAGACTCAAATCCAACAGTGGAAAATGTTGTTTATGGAAAACATGCAGATCTGGGCCTTTCCCTTTGTACTTTTCCCAGCTTCTAAGAAACTTTAAAAACCTGAAAATCTCAAACCTGAACAAAACCAATTGTCGCGATAGAGGGAAAACCCGGACGCCCAATATGAGTGATCAGCAGGAATCCGATCTATTGATTGTACCAGAGCTCCTTATATACTGACAATAATAGGCTTTATGCATATTCGTAAAGGCACATTCTAAGTGGTTCACGTCAACTAAGCTGATTCTAAACCCCTCCTTAGACCACCTTTTGTGGTCAGCAGTTCTGCCATTTTCCCTGGCCTTCTAACCACAGATGCCCATTGTTTTGCTGCCAAAACCTAACCTTGCTGGCTCTGCAAATAAACCCAGAGTTCAGCAGTAAGGCTCAATGGTGGTTCAGTTACTGAGCAAGATACATGTAATATTCTGTAACTGCAGTTGTTACACAGGATGTGTGGTGCACTGTCTTATGAGACCTTGCTCAGCTAGCTGCAAGGGTCTATGTGCCCGTTCTCACGTAGCCAGCTTCTCAGATCAGTAAGCTGCAAAGAATATGTATATCCCGAATTTATATGTCCCTTTTCACGTAACCAATCTCTCACAACCAATCCAGGCTCTTCCATTGTCACAGGCTCCTGTTCCTTTGGATAGCTTCCTGCAGCGTTTTTCTTTGAACTTACTGCTGGGTATTACATAATCCCCTACTTGAAACTGAGGACTTGTGTGCTGGAGTTACCTGCTCTGCTCTCCCTTGCTTCAGTGTCAGATCCAGCTGTGTAGTAGCTACTGTCACAAGTTGTTGTGTGACAAATTGCTAATACAGTTTGAACAGTCCTGCACATAAATTAAGGCCAGAGCCAGAGTGGCATCTTTTGGGTGGAATTTTAGAAGAGCTGTTTTAGGGAGCGATGCTTATTCATCCCAGAATTTTCTCTCTGTGTCTCATCCTGATGAGGTGCTGATCCAGTCCAACACGTGTAATCACATTCTCCCCTCATTGCTACCTGTCTGAAACTGCAGCTTCTCTCATCTCCTTTACATTTTCTGATTTTTATGGTGATCACGGTCAGAAGGACAATCCTGGCAGCCAGGGAGAGCCTTTCCCAATCAAATCTGTTACACTTCATAGAATCCCAGACATAAGCTCCCCTACTGCATGCCCTCTCCTATCCTCCCTGGAGCCTTTCTGTCCTTGTCAGCTCAAATGTTGAAATACCCCTTAAAGTCCTTCTAATTCCCAGTGCCAGCAGCCTGCCTCT
Source organism: Coloeus monedula (assembly GCF_965178545.1). Classification (NCBI taxonomy): domain Eukaryota; kingdom Metazoa; phylum Chordata; class Aves; order Passeriformes; family Corvidae; genus Coloeus; species Coloeus monedula. Next base: position 1,337,057 of record NC_138790.1, read on the forward strand.
GCTGAGAAGAGGTAGTCAGTTCTTTCTTTTGTGAGTCTTGTCTTTCTGTTCCCCCAAACTCCTAGTTCTTTGCATATCTAAATCCCTTCTCTCAATGCCATGGTCTCATAAATGCAGATCTCTGAATACTAAACTTCTGCAAACCAGGAAAAAACCCTCCAAACAAATCAAATTTGGCACATGCCACCTCTGCTGGTGGGGAGAGCATTTAGCTTAAAGGGGAGTCTGTGTGGGAGCCAAATTTTCTGCCAGACTCTCAAGTCATCATACATTCCTCAGGAAAGCGCTGCCCCCCAGGTACTTGCACAGCAGAGGATGGTGTCAGACGGAGAAAGCAAATTCCTGCCCACCAGTGGCTTCTAAAGTGCTAATGGCCAGTGTGATGGCCCAGAGGGGGGAAATGGATAATGGAGAGAGATAGGGGAGGCTGGAGCACAGCAGCAAAATCTCACCAGTCTTAAAAAGCATTTGTGCCTGCTGTGAAATGAAATTTTCAGGATTGCAGGACATGGCTCCTCTCTGTACTTTAACTGCCTGCTATCGCCTGAGCAGTCAAACATTTCCAACAGCAGGAACAAACCTGCTCCCTGTGGTCCAGAACAGAAATGTGCAGAAGCAGGAGCAGCACCCAGGGATCAGAGTGTGCTCTACCTTTCCTAGCTACAGTCAGATCTCAGCTAAAAACTACCCAATGCCAAGGGTGTGAGAATTATGTATCTCTTTTAAAACAGGTATTACCCTGGCATGCCACCAAAGACCACAGACATGTCTCAAGCCGTAGTTCAATGGATCTGAAGTGTGCCAGGGTCTGCCTTCTTCCCCGTGGGGCTGGGAGACAGGACTACAACCACGCTGTCACCCTTGGTGTATCGGAACCACACTCTGCTGTGTGGGCACTGCAGAGCCAGGAGGAGAGGGCAGTAAAAGCAGAGGTCTGTCCTGAAGAAGTTGTTGTGCTGTTGCTGTTCAAAGGCAGAAGTGACTTTGGGTTTTCTCCAGAACTTCTCAAAAGGGGGGAGTTAAGGTTCCTTAAGCATGTATCTGTTACTGTTGATGGCTGGACTCAGTGATTTTAAAGGTCTTTTCAACCTCAGCGATTCCATGATTCTTTAGCTCTGTATTTTGTATTTTTCATGGTAAGGATTGAAAGTTTATTGTGAGCACAGCCTGGAAGTTTTCTTAGACTGGTCTTGGGCACAGGAGGTCCAAAGGATGTCTTACACCCTACGGTTCTGGGAGTCCTGCATGTGTGGTTCATCTAAACTCACCAAGTCACTCCGAATTTCTCAGGGTAATTACCTGAGCATGTGGAAACATTTGCGCTTCTAAACAAGTTGCAACAGAAGAGTGAGCACTGCCAGCTGCACTGTAGCTTTGCTACAGAAGAGCAGCATGTTTCATCTCCTTTTCATGCTCTGCCTTGTCTCTACGAGCTTCTTTTTAACAAACTCTCTAATTTATAAGTCAAGCACAACTGCAGTGGGGTTTTTTTGGCTTGTAAATATAGACTGAATAGACACTGTGGTCACTGTTACTGAGCAACTCCAGCTGCTTAGAAAGGGTTTACATGCTAATCAGAACTAAAGGAGCTAAAATGCACATCTAATGCAAAGCCAAAAGCACGAAAGTCCTTTCCAAGGCACATGAAAAACTAAAATTTCAGAGGCTCCTACAGATTGGTGTTGGACTTTGTTTTTCACTGGCTTGTGTTTGTGATTGCGTGGGGCCTTTCTTGACCAAGATCAGTATTTAGAGGTCAATTCCTCAATAGATTTTAAAGGGCAAATGAACGGCTTTCTGCCAGCCCTGGCTGGGTTTAATCCTGCTCCCAGCTCCACTTGTTGAAGCACGCCTGATAGCCACAGAGCCCTTTGCCCTCTCCCCCCAGCACACTTGGGTAGCGCAGGGATTTGCCAGGCAAGCACTGAGCAGTGTGTGGGGCAGGCAATCAAACCAGGAAATCTGAGGATTGACTCGTAGCGAACAGCTCTGAAGGCACTCCAGGCTGAGCTGCTGTGCTACGTCTTGCTGAAGCAGTGTCTTGGTTAAAGACTGGAAGGTGATGAGAAATAGGCAAAGCTTTTACACATCCTCCAGGGGAGATGAGACAAAGTACAGTTTGCTGAGCCTGGCACCTCTCCTGTGAAACCCCCCCAACTAGAAATTATAAGAAAGAGCAGAAGTTACGGCAAAGTTCAGCATGTTGCTCGCAAAGCGAGATCCACGCTCCCTCTGAAGGAGCCGCCCGGGCCCCTGCGGGTACCGAGCGGTGTAGAAGTCCCGGCGGAGGCTCTCTGCGGCCGCCCCAACCCGGGACTGGGCGGAGCCTCACTCGGGCACGGAGAGAGGGAATGAGGTGAAAAGGAAGGAAATCGGAGAATCCCCCAGCAGCTCACAAGGGGCTCCCCAGCCCCGGCCCGGCGCTCCCCGCGGACTGCCGGCCGTACCTGAGCGCGTTGACCGGCGGGTTGCGGAGCCGGATGACGGCCACGGCCGAGCCCCTCGCGTACTGCGCCATGCCGAGCGATCCCGCTGTGTCCCCGTGTCCCCGGGCCAGCCCCCGCCGCGCCCCGCCCGCAGCCCGCCCTCACCGCCCGGTCACCGCGGGGCTGGCCCCGGCCCCCGGCCTGCAGGGAGCTGCCTCTGCTGGGGTTGCAAAGTGCGGAATATGGGAAATTTTCTTAAGAAAGGACGCTCATTAGTGTCTGATCTTTGTAGCTTTCAAGCCTAATCAACAAGAAAGGAGATTTAAGCCGTGCAACAGCAGCTCACGAGCTCTAAGTGGTGTCCTGGTGTTGGAAAGAGAAATTCCTTGTTGGTAGAATTGCCTTGCTAAGGTTTAGGGCTCCACGCGTTTCAATGATCTCAGTCCTGGGGGGAAGGTTGACAGTGCTTGGGGAGAAGGATGTGCCACTGACAGTGGGCACACAGAATGCAGAACTTAGAGGCCACAAGGACATTTGGCAAAAACCCCACGACAAGGAAGAAACTGATAAAGGCAACCCAGCAACTGTGCTGAAATCAGCTCTGATGGGTCAAAAGCAGTTCTGGCAGGGGCAGATCATGAGCACCGACTCTCGGACCACTGACCCAAGAAACCACTGACCCAAAAGAAGAGAAAGACTGAGCACCTGGACTAATTAGCATGAGAAACGAGAGAATCATTAATCAGTAGAAGATAGAATGCTAATTAATAAGAGAATGATGTAACTTGCAGCCAATGAACATCAATACCTTCATTTGCTAAAATGTATAAATAGTGAAAAGTTTTGATAGTCATGGCGCTGGCTTTGTGGATTTGCCACCCAGCCCAATTTCTGTGCAGAAATGTAAATAAATCAAATACCTTGACTCAGTGTTGGATTGGCATCTTGCACACTGGGTGAAAAAACCTATTCTGGGACAACAGTGGCATTTAATGTGTGCTCCCAGTGTGTGCTCTGTGCCCCTGGTCCCTTTGGGTGTCACTTCACACCAGCCCCTCAGCTCAGCACAGTGATGCCACTGTAAAAAGAACTGAGAGGTGGTGGGGGGAAACATAGTTTCTAACGTTACAAAATATATCTGTTGCTCTAAAATGTTATTTAAGGGACAGAGAAGATTCTTACCTATACATTATTATATTCTTATTTATATCTCTATAATCTCCCATTTGTGTCTCTTGGCCTTTAAAAGTCAGTCCCCGGGCAGAATGGCTACAGCATCTTCCCTGATCTGGAACAGGTGTAGACAATTTTAGAAATTGATTTACATGTACAGAAAGGTTCTTCACTCAAAGCAACCTTTATTGCTGCTTTTATACAACCTTTATTGTTATAGCTGTTGTGGTGGATTGTTCTAGCTCTTCTGGCATTTATTATATAATGTTAAAACCCCCCCCAAACTAGGGGTAATACTCTGCCATTTGCTTGTAAAACAGCATGTTCTGGGAGTTTATAAAAATGGTGTAAATTATGCCTTGGAGGGCTAACTTGTCTGTTGCATTTTTATTAACCAGAATGAAACCAAAGTTCACTCTAAGTTGTACTCTGTATTTATGATTTACAGGTCTGATCTACTCGTCCTTTAATAACACAGCTGCTGTATTTGTACAAAACAGGCATATTCTGAGCCTGAATAAATGCAGAAGAAAGCAGTGTTCAGGAAAAGAGAGCTCATAGAAAAAAAAAAGAAGAAATTTCTACATTGTCATGGAAAAACTCCAGTAATGTTGAAAGCTTGTCTTTTTTTCCTTTTTTCCTTCAAGATGAATGGAGTTTGGTAGTGAGAAGAAGAAATGCATTTCAATGTATACAGCAGAGAAATTTTAAGTCTTGGAAGTTGTGCAAGGACCAAGTCCAAAGGCCTGAGCTTAAACCCAGCTCCCAAACCAAAGGGGAAAGATAAGTGCATGGCACAGGCCCCAGGTATGCTTCTGGCTGTGTTTTCCTCTCCCAGCGTTGCTAGTTTCACAGCAATCAGACCCAAGGCTGTGCAGCTTTGCTACACCTGACCCGATCTTTAACATGAGAGGGGTGCAGGTTGCAGAACCTGTCAGTGCACTCAGCCTTGGCAAAATGTTATCAGGATGGTCCAGTTTGTTCCTGTAGCTTTTGTGTGATTCCCCAAGAGCTTGTGCAGGTCTCTGTCAGCCCTGCTGTTCTAAAGCTGTGCAGGGGCTGCCTGGCAGTTTGTGCTTTGCTGGAAAGCAGCTGTGGGCTATGGAACCACAGGACAAAGTGGCAGCTTTCTCCTGCCCTAGGTGTGCCAAAAGAAGAGATCTCACTGTTCCAGACCCCTATGATTACTGGTCTTTTGACCACACCTTAGAGGATAATGCTCAGAAAATACACTTGGCACCCAGCTCTGGAGAAAGGCTTCTAAGACAGGAATAGCAGCAAATCGTTAGAAACTCCAGCACTAGAAGTGGGTATGAGGGTATTCACCAAAGGACAGGTTTCAGTGGATGTGAATGTTGTGCTTTGTCTTCTGAACCTCTCAGAAAGTGCCATAGTAGAAGAAAAAGATTCCTGCTTCTTTCTGAGCTGGAGCAACACGAATGTGTCAAGTCTCCTACAGCTCCCTGGGATTATCAGCCTGTTCAGGAAGCGCTGAATGATAAAAACAAGTGCTTTATTTATAGGAGCCTCAGCTTAATTTTTATTCCAGTATATCAGTGCTGCAAGGTACTCCAGAAGAAGCACCTTGATTTGCTCTAACCTTATTCACACAGAACAAAAATTCCTGGAAAATGCTTCTTTGACAGCTGGACAAACCCTGTCCATTTCTGCACCCAGACACACTGGAAAAGGTGAATGTGCAGTGATGTCCCAGCTGGAGAAGCAGAGTGTTTCTGTGGGAACAACCTCTGAGGAATATGGAAGGTCTAATCACCTGTATTGTGCAATCTGAGTGGGGATTTGTGGTAAAACCCATGGCCACAGTGCTGAGAGGGGCAGTAATTCTGAAAACTTACTAGTTCTTGTCATCAGCTGGTCTAAACTTCAGCCCTGAATTAAATCCTGCTGTTGAAATGACAGCTTGGAGGGCCAGCTAAATCTAACAACAACTGTTTTCTGCTTTCCCTTTTACAGCTATGGTTTTTAATTCTTTTTTTTTTTTCCCCTTAAAATATTATCTGGTGTAAAAAGAGCTTTGAACTCCTCCCCTTCGTAATTTTTGTCTGGCCCCTTCATGTATGGTAAAAGCCAATACTGGTAAACATTTGATCACAAAATAGTTTTCAAAGTCTTCTTTGGTCAGCACACCATTAGGAGGCATCCTCTGATAACTTTAAGGTCCTTTTCCAAACTCTCTCCAAAACCCAGCCTCCCAGAGCCTCAGTGAGCTGGAGTTCAGGGCCTCAGGGCTGGCACAGAGAGCTCTCACAAAGGTGTAGCTGGAGCAAGTGTGATAACTACAACTACCCAGCAAGGCACATTGTGGGCCATGGAGCATCATTCTATTCCAGAGTTTAAAATTCTGCTGAAGAACCACAGCTTCTTTCAGCCATGAAGGTTGTTTCAGCTTGATGTGATAAAGACATCTTTAAAACCTTTTTCACCCTAGCTGGGTATCCTTTAAAGTGTTTTTTTCTTTAGTGAAAAAGGGCTTTAAATGTCTTGGAAGCTTTGCTTCCTGTTTTGTCTTGTAAAATAAGGCTGGGCATAATTAAATGCAGTTAAACGCCCCTCTTAATACATTTAATAACTTAAAACATAGCATGCAGGTGGAGAACAGTCGTATATCCAACTCTGCACTCCCCCTTAGAAACTAACAGCTCATTTTTGTTTAAAATGTGTGTGTGCAGGTGTGGAGAGCAGTGACACAGCCCTGTGAGCACAACAGCTGTTGGTGTGGAATCACAGACTGGGTTGGGTTGCAAAGGACCTTAGAGCTCATCTCATTCCATGCCCTGCCACAGCCAGGGACACCTTCCACTAGGCCAGATTGTTCCAAGCCCTGTCCAACCTGGCTTTGAAGGACTTTTGTCTTACTGAGGCTTTACTCTACTCCTTGGCTTGTTGAAACCCAGAATTACCCCTCTAAAATTCCCCACTGCATCAAGCTTGGTCTGTATTTATGTATATTTTAGCACCCAGCCCTGCGAACACAAAGCCATGGACAGCTTTGCACACATAAAGCTGGTCTGACAGATATGTTAGCAATGTACAAACTCACAGCATTTCCCAACGAGTGGGTTGCCTGTTCAGCATTTATCTCACTCTGTACCACGCTGGGCATTTAAGGTTTAAATTGTCTTAAATTTCAAACGTAGGACCTCAATTTCTCCTTGCTGGAACAAAGTGTGTTGGTTATTTTTAATAATACAGGCCTATTTCATGACTTTTGAGCTCTGATATTTGCGTGGTTTCGAAGCAACACCTCCTGGCAAGCCGTGGTATTGCTCGTGCAGGGAGAGACCTTCCTTGCGGGATGATACACGACAAACCAGGAGTGCTGTGGAGTGATAGAATCACAGGATGGCTTGAGCTGGAAGGAACCTTAAAACTCACCTCATTCCAACCCCCTGCCCTGGGCAGGGACACCTTCCACTGTCCCAGGTTGCTCCACGCCCTGTCCAACCTGGCCTTGGACATTTCCAGGGATGGGGCAGCCACAGCTTCTCTGAGAAACTGTTCCCAGACTATCAGTGACCTGCAGCAAAAACCTTTCCTTGCTTAGTGTGCAAATCAGGGTGTGATGGACGTGGCTGCTCCAGCTTCCACTTGGGGAGAAATAAAAGTTGGGAGTGTTGTCCAGAATTCTTTAAAATGAGAGCACACATAAGCACTTAGTGCTGTCTGACAGGTATTGCTGTGCTTTTCCTTTGTGTGTGTGTTTATACCACAGGTGCTGGTTTACAATGGATGATATCACCACAAACCAGGCAGGACTTTATCCATTAAAGAGCAAAGCCAGCAAAGGATGCTTGCTGTCATCCCTATAAATGGTGAATGGATGTCAGTGTTCATCTTTGCCCTCTTAACTTGCTCTCTTTTCCCTATCCCAGCATAAAACTGACTATAGAAGCAGAAAATAGAAATATGAAGGGAAATTCAGAGCCGTTCCAGAAACCTTCCTTAGTGCTCTGAGGATCCCATTCCCTGAGCACTAAATCAACGTGGGTGTCCTTAGGAGCAAACAAAAATACTACAGAAGACTTGGAAACACCACGGGACAAAGAACAAGGTGGCAGTGCCCTCACTCACAGCACCACGCGTGGTTCAAGGCGCTGTTGTGCTGCACCGGCATCCCGTGGAACAATCCAACACCCTGGAACAACGCGAGGAGTTGGACTGAAGAACAGTAGGCGATGGATGCAGAAGGCTGAGATGTGAGGCAAATGTTCATATGCTCACAGTAAAAGCGACACAAGTCCCTGTAGAGGGATATTTCTTGAACGAGACAGTAACATTGTCAACGAAGGTGATAAAAAGATACATGTAATCAATACGTTTTTCTGTTCTCCAGTCCAGATTCGTTGATGTCGCACTAAAGAAACTTTTTTGTGTCCAGCTGTAAACTACAGTGTTGAAAGCGTCTGTCAAGGCTTGGCATCTTAATATCTAGTTTGGCCACGCAAGGCTGTAACCTGGTGTTGAGAGAACTGGCAGGTAACATTAGAATACTGGGGCTGCTCTCACCAAGTACTCGGAAACAGGGTAAACCTCAGATACCAAGAAACCACGTCGTGGTTTGGTCACCCTTATCTCACTCAGCCACTAGTCCGGTGCTAGTTTGTCTGTACCGCCCCACGCAGGTGACGCTGTCCCAGTTCTCGGCAGCCCTGCCCAGGCCAGCTGGAATTCCTGCCGACCTCGACCAACCCCTTACGGGCACGGCCCGAGGTGCTACGGTTCCAATTCTATCCGCCATGCCCGGCCCCTCACGGGCACGGCCCGAGGCCGCCTCACGAGTTCCCGCCCAAAACCCGCCCGCGCACCGCCTCAGACCACGCCCACGGATTAGACCCCGCCCACGCGCGGGGACCCCACTCGTCGACCCCGGCCACGCCCATCCGCCCCTGTCCACGGCCCGAGACCCCGCCCACGACACCAGACCCCGCCCACGCCCCTTCAGCCGCTCGCGCTCCATCAGAGCCCGCCCACACGCCTTAAAGCTCGCCCGCGCCCCTCGGAGCCCTCCCGCGCTCCTTCAGCTCTCGCCCACGCCCCGTCACCCCGCTCAGACCCCGCTCACACCGCTCAGACCCCGCTCACACCCCTCAGGCCCTGCTCAGACCCCGCTCAGGCCCCGCCCACGCCCGCTCAGGCCCCGCCCACGCCCGCTCAGGCCCCGCTCACGCCCGCTCAGGCCCCGCCCACCCAGGCACCCCGCCCACGATCTCAGGCCCCGCCCACGACCCGAAGCACCGCCCACAGCCCGGACCACGCCCACACCCATCGGGCCCCGCCCCCGCTTTAAAGCCCGCCCGCTGGCGCGCGCCCGGAGGTGACGTGTGCGGGCGGAGCGGGGCGGAGCGGCGGGGCCGGCCGGGGACGCGGGGCTGCGGGAGCGGGCGGCGCAGGTAACGGGGGGCTCAGGGGTACGGGGTGTGCAGGGAACGGGGGATTCAGGGGTACGGGCGGCGCAGGGAACGGGGGCTCAGGGGTACGAGCGGCGCAGGGAGCGCGATGCTGAGGCAGCGCGATGCTGAGGCAGCGCGGTGTCCGAGTGACGGAGTGCTGAGGGAATGATGTGCCCTGTGAGGGAAGGCGGTGCTCGGGGTCCGGGGTGCTGAGGGAGCGCGGGTGACGGGGCGCGCAGGGAATGCGGTAGGCAGGTAACGGGAGTGCTCAGGGGCACGGGGTGCTCGGGGAATGGGGTGCTCAGGAAACTCCGCTCCTGTTTGCAGGCACGGAGCTCTCACGCTTGTGTATTTGATACAAAAAGGGACTTTCTCCAGTTTAAGAGATCCGGTGCCCCGGCCGAGGTGCTGGCGGTGCCTGTTGTGAGGCAGGGGAGCAGTCCCACGGTGTTATCGCTGCTTTCCGGGCAGCAGGAAGCGTTTCAGTCAGCCTCCAGACAACCTCGAGCAAATCCCACCGGAGTTAAGCCTGTGGTGTCTGTCCTAATCCTGTCTGGGGGCTGCTGTCAGCAAGGAAGACCAGCACAGGCTCCAATGGTTTTGTGCCCTCTCCAGTAAAAAAAATAAGTGTAGGAATTTTGATGCTTCTCTCACCTGGCAGAAGTCTGGGAGAGTGGGTGGGATAAATTTAGTGGACGCTTCTCTGGGCTGTGTGGCTATGTGCCCAGAGAAGTGCAGCTCTTAAGTTAGAGAGGGAAGGCAGGAACTGTAGTGCCAGGTCAAGGGGAATGGCTTCCCACTGCCAAAGGGCAGGGATAGATGGGATATTGGGAAGGAATTCCTCCCAGTGAGGGTGGGGAAGCCCTGGCCCAGATTGTCCAGAGAAGCTGTGACTGCTCCATACTTGGAAGTGTCCAAGGTCAGGTTGGATGGGGCTTGGAGCAACCTGGGATAATGAAAGATGTCCCTGCCCAGGGGCTGGAATGGGATGAGCTTTAAAATCCCTTCCAATCCAAAGCATTCCTCTTTTCTCCTTGTAGGGAAGGGCGTTTCCCTGGACACAGTCTCGTACTGTGCCTCATTTTTGCTAAATGGATGGCGACTGGGTGTAAGGAACACTTGTAGGTGTAGTACAATGAAAATAAAACCTTTAGAGAAAACAGATGGCAACCTGCCTCCTCTCTCATTTGAGCTCTGTGGAAATTTTGCAGCTGGAAACTGCTGAGACCTTGCTGGGGCTTCACTGGCAGTTGTTCTTTTAACCTGTAGTTTTACTACTTCAGAGGTAGGCTAGTCTTAATATATAGTGATCTCAGTCTCAAAGCAGAGCAGAAGAATACAGGTAAATACTTTCTGCATTCACTCCCAGATGGAATGGAGTCGTGATCTGATTCCTCCAAGGAGCCAGTTGAGCTGTGAAACTTTGCATTTTTGTGGTAACTGTATGTATTGGGAAGCGTAGAATTTCAGGAGCGGGTTTGGTATTATATTACTGCTGGAAAGGGGAGCCCTGTGCACCTCTTTTCCATCTGTCTGCTTGTCTGTTTTCCTTGCTCCTCAAGTGCAGGTGTAAGTGGTGGTGTGGTGGGCTGGATTCACGTGCCAAACCCACCAGCAATTAGCACCATATGGAAATGGAATCCATGGAGCTGAGTGTCTGTACCTGTGCATCCAACAGGGAGAGGCAGGCCCGCCCATTAGGCAATGACAGGGATCAAAATTAATTAAGCTGCTCCTGAAAGTGTTCCCTGAGGCTGCACTTCACTGGAGAGGCCTGGTGTTTGTGGTTTGGCTTTTTGGTGGCGTTTGTTGTTTTGTCGTGGATGTTTTTGAGATGAAAGCTGTGCGCTACTCCTTATTTCTGGGTGTTCCTAATATCCTCAGCCTCTTCCTTCCACTCTTTCCCAGTAAAAATATTTTCGTTCCTTGAAAAAGTTTCCTTTTGGGTGCTGACCAAACTGGTACCTGTGAAGGGTTAAAAATGTAGAACTGGGGCATTTTTAGAATGCTGTCTGTGGTGATTTTCACCCGTAACTCCACGGGAATCATTGCTGCAACAGATGTTCTTGTTTAGAGAAGAAAAACAGTTTTTGCTAAATGTAAAGGTGGGAGTGCTAACAATAAATAAAGAAATCACAAAGAACAGGTGGATAAAGAATTGAAACAGATGTAGGAAAGAAGGAATTACTCTCAGTTGCTCACTTTTGGCCTGAATTGTATTTTAATAGCTGTTTCTCACAGCAGAAAGCTCTCTGTCCAAAAGACAAAAGGTGAGACTGTTGGCAAAAATTTATATTGGTTGCATGCAGAGAATTTTTTTTTTTTAACATAAACAATTTTCTTTCCCTCACTAAGACTACGAACAATTAACCTGGAAAAACATCACTTTTGTTTATTGTGTTATTTTAAAGTCTGTGTTAATACAGCAGTTTGTACTTAGTGGTAATTAGTGGAGAATAAATGCTTCTCCTTGTAATGTGCAAGACTTTTATATAAACCTTTGTGACATAGATTAATGGCTTAATTGCAATGTTAAAATACTACTTCTGGGACAAATGCTGAATTTCCAGACCTTGGTGTGGTTTGGTTTTAAACGCTTTTTGCCATGTGGCTCTTGCCCCTGCCCTGAACCTGCTCTGCAGTGTACCCATCCCATTGTGTAGAACTCCTTTCCTGGAAGCATTTTCTTTCAGTTCCTTTATTAAAATTACTTATGCTGGATCTTACTGCTGTCTCTGTAGAATTTTTCTTCACAACTTCTCACAGGGAAGATAACTTGCCTGTTATTGTTTTGTTAGAAACGGCAGCATAAGCTTTAAGAAGTGACTACATCCAACATTCCAGGTGGGTCTCAGCAGTGCAGAGCTCAAGTTAAATATTGACTTGTGTAGGACTTTGGTCTTGGGTAATCCCTGCTGAAGCTGCAGCCAGGAGAAAGGTGTTATGGCAAAGATAATCACTTTAAACCACCCCCTGCCAAACTGAAGCCGATCTGGCTGCGGGGAGTGGTCCCAGAGGAGGCTCAGAAACCCCTCATGGTGTCCCCATGCCCAGGGCTGGGAGTCTGCATGATGTGAGGAGACAGCCACGTCTGTACCTGGTGGTGGTGACAGCCCCAGTCTGTGTCTCTGTAGCGAAGTGACCGGAATGTGGGGTCTCCCTGGTGGTGCCAAGTCTGGTGGTCTGTTGTAATCTTGCTCTTATTTGTATTTAACCGTCCCTTGAGCTGGAGGGAATTGTGTGTGCCAGGAGCCCAGCTGGCAGGAGGTCTCTGCTCTGGGACCATGGCTCCTACTACAGAAGGCTCTTTGTGCTTTATAGACACGTGATCCCTAGAAAAAATAAACATTTCTCATTCTTGCAGAGATTTGCTCTCAGATATGAACTAAGCAATAACTGTTTCAGCACTTTCAGCCTGCTCCATCCCTCCTTCCTTGTGTCGTGGGCTTTCCTACAAAAGTCTAAAATCTGCTTGCTGAACTTCATTGGAAATAGAGTTCCTCTGGGACTGACAAGATAAATTTTGTTCTTGGTGATGTGGTGTGTATCGTTCTTGACTGCTTTGCTGTGGGGGGCTCAGCAAGCAACACAGAGTATAAAGAAAACTCATTTTTCTCTAGCTAAGAGGCTTTTTAAGAGGTGGGAGGCATCTTGGACTTTATTTGCTTGTGGGGAACAGGATTTTCAAGCTAATCAGAAGGTTTTAACAAAAAAGAACATCCAGTCATCTATGGTGCTTTAGGTAAAAGAATTTTGGCATCCTTTAATAGTAAAATACTTTGACCTGTCTATACCTGGGGGAATAAGTTATTTTATATCTGTGGTAAGTCTGTTTTCTGTCAGAATCTGGTTCTAGGAAGATTTTTCTCCTTGTTATTGGAAGAAGGTTGTATATGTCATGTGTCAGCTTTGTTTACTATAAACTGAGGTTTCGATGGAAGAAACATTTTGTTTTAGATGCAGGATTGGGTTGATTACTCCTGCTTTTTAACTTTATATTTTTGAAACCATTTCCTTAAGTGTGATGGGTGTGAACTGAAGAACCTGTAGAGTAAAAAGTGGCTCGACTTTTTAGCATTCCTGTCAACTTTCTCCAGGTTGTGAATGCGGTGTAGTGGTGTGACTCACTGTCAGGTGTGTGTCACGGATGTGTGGTCTGTGTGGTCGTCTGGTGTGACTGAGGTCAAGGTTTAGGCTGAGCTCCAGATGGTGGCCAGAGGATTACTCTGAGAGCTAATTACAAGGCTTCTTTGTGTAAGTCTGAATAGTTACATCACAAAGATATTTCTTTAGTGATTCATCAGGCAGTTTAGTGGGGGACATAGCCCACAAGTTTTTAACTTTCTGATGGGGTGTGTTTTGCCCTTAGCCTGCCTAGCCTGTGTTGAGCTGTACCCCAGCACGTGCAGGATGTTTTAATGGGCATTCCTGACTCTGCCAATGGGATCTGTGGCATTTCTGAAATCTGGGTGTCTCTTTTTCTCTGCATGTGTGCCCTACATTTCTCCTCGCATCCATCTCTGGAGCAGGCGAGCCGCTGTGGTGTGGGCTGTGAACAAAGGCCTCTGCCTGTGGTTTATTGAGGCGTGGTCTCCCTTGAGTGAGCAAAGGCTATTTGTGAAGTTCCCTTGGGGAGAAGGTGGTCAGGAATCCAGCCTTGGAGCCGAGCAGAGGGGAGTGCAGCAGTGTCAGCCTTGGTGTCACTGTACTGGGTCAGCTGCTGGTGGTGGTACTGTCAGAGAGGGTCCTCTCTCCTGCAGAAGGGTGTTAGCGAGGTCACCCGACAGCAAATTGCTGAGAAAACATTCATTTTACTTCATTGGTTTGTTACTGTTGCCAGGAAACACCTTGTCCGCATTTCAGAGATTTGGGAGTTTTGGTTGCTCCTATCTTAGCTCAGCAGATTTGCCCTACAACTCATGGATAAAGGGTGTTGTCCCCAGCATCTGCATCTCCGTATCAGTGTGCCAGCCTGTTTTGTCAGGTTGTATTGTCACTCTCTTAGCTGGTGCCACTACAGTTGTGACCTTTGGCCTGTGGCAGGATGGCTCAGTGCTAAGGGAGATGAAATTTCCTTGCAATGTCATCCTTCCCTGTGTCTGGGCAACTCACGTATCTCTCAAAGAGGACTTTCCCACTGATGCTGTGTATCCAGTGCTGCTGCTGGCTTCAGGTCAGCCTGACACCTCCATGATGGTGGAGGAAACAGAGTGCTGGGGTCTTGTGCTGGTGGTGCCATGGACCTCAGCAGGTGGCAGATGGATAGCTGAGTCCTCATAGAATCATTTGTTTTCCACCTGTCTTCCTGAACACTGAAGTTCACCAGTGCTTGGTGTCATTGGGACACCACCTTGGAAAGGAGGATGTTTAGCAGTTGCTTTAGCTGTAGGGTTGCTGGAAGGGCTCCTGTGTCCCTGGGCACGGGTCAGTATGTCATACACCTGACACGGAGCACTGTGACCTCCCTGGTTCCCTTACAAATGGGGCTCTCCTTCAATGGGTTATTTACATTCCCCAAGGCACAGTGTCCTGTAGTTTCAGTGTGCTTGCCTGTCTGTACTGGGAGGGAATACTGGTGCTGGCTAACTGATTTAGTGTGCTCTCTGGGTAGAGACTCCTCCTGCAGCCTGGTGGGCAGAACAAGGGTGCTGGCTGTAAGCTACAAGTATTATTTTTGTGTTCAGTCATCCACTGCCTGTTCCTGTGGGCAGGAGCTCTCTGGGCAGAGATAATCCAAACTGTTGATGTGCTTCTGTGTAGTGCAGTCAAGTTGAGGAGCTCTGGACTGACCAAATGGGCAGTTGACTGAGGACATACCTGTATAGAAGCCTCCTAGTGCTTCGAGCCTTAGGGAGTGTTTGCACAGTCATTTTTCCCCTTGTCTAGGGCCAGAACGTACAGTCTGCAACAGAAAGTCATAATGATGTCTCTTAAAAGGATTTGTATGGGTTTTCCTTTGCTTTGTCAGGGAATAGCTGACCTTGGGGCCAGCCACGAGCTGGCTGCTTTCCTGTGTTTCTGAACACACTGAAGCAGCAAAGATCAGTCCCCAGAATCTCTGTGAAATTTGGTCAGTACCCTTTTCAGAACCCAGATTACCTTGAAGTCTCTCTTTGCCTTAATTTCCAAAATAATTTGGTTCTCCTTTAAAAAATCTAAACCTAAACCCTGGCTTCCTGGTTCAAGGAGTGGGAGGCTATTGTGTGCCTGACCTCAAACTGGCTGCTGCTCAAGGTTCTGCAGCATGTGATGCCTGGTGTTGCATCAGGTGATGGACGGGGGATTTTGTTGATTCCATCTTGGCCAAGGCATCTTGAACCTTCTATTTTGAGAGGCCCATATAGTTGCAGGACTGAAAGAAACACAGAGTTCAGTTTTGCATCCCATGGGCTGGTGCTGGAAGGTTGTTGACAATGGCAACAGTCCTCGCTTCTCCAGACTGTCGCTCGAACCAGGAATGGTGGTGGTAAAGAACCTGCTCAGACTCTTTGTGCTCAATGAGCTCAGTGTTTTCTTTGGAGATCACTTCATACTCCTTCATTTCCCTTCTTCCCCTGTAAGTCATTTTTCCAAGGTTGTTCCCTAAGATTTCATTTCCATCTTTTTGCTGAGACCTCACATCTCCAAGAAGGAGGTGCTGGACCACACTTGTTTTTCCATAATTAGAGGATTAAATCTTCCAGACATTCTTTGAAGCCACTGGCTATTGCCAGAGTCACCTGAAGGTGCATTAGGGACTCTTAGGAACTTGTTTATTCTCTGTGGGATGAGAGATATTCCTTGTCCCACTTTCCCTCAGGCTAGCTCAGATTATGCTGATAGCATTAGTGAAGAACACTTCCAAGTCTGATGTCACTCTACAGCAAAAGCTTAGAGGTTTGTTGAGACACTCAGCAGGCACTGGGACTTTGCAGAGTAACCCAGGAATGAAACTGCATTTTGTGGAGCAAAATGTACCGAGAGTGGTGTTTGCAGGGGGGACTGACACTTGTGTTTGAGAGAGCTGAAAGGAGGAGCTCCAAGCAGAGCTCTACACACGCATTGTGTGTGTGTGGAGTTACCTGAAGTTCAGGAGAGGTGCTTTTGAAGCCCTTTTCTTTCATCACTCTTGTCTGTATGACACCCTACTCTTCCTTTTGTAGTTCTTCCAGCAGCAAGTTGACAAGGACTGTGAGTTTGGGATATGTATAAAACCTCTCTACCTGTGGGCTTGCAAAGAGCTGTGGGACTTGTCCTGCAGATATTCCCCAAAAGGGGAAGAACCCTTGGGGAGACTTTGCATCTCCAGCAGTGAAGTGTGAAAGTGGAAATGGACGGTAGATACTGAGCTGTAATTACTGGGAAGCAGGAGTCTTTTCTGGGCTAGTGGGAACCTTGAGAGTGTGACCTAAGTAATCTGAAAGAGCTGAAGGGTTTCACTGCCTTGAGCAACTTTGTGGGTCTTTCACAGACGCTTCCAAAAGGACACAGCGCTGATAACGGGAACTGCGGGATGCGCCGCGTTGAAATTTTATCTGCCTAAGTAGTTGCTAGTCCAATTCCATTAATGTTTGCATATTTAATAAACTTCTAATGTGGGATTTTAATGAGTTGGCAGTTATCTCTGAACACCCAGCAGCGGCAGCAGTCTCAGAGTTTAGGTGGCTCTCAAATGGAGATTTCTCTCACTTAGAAGGCATGTGGCCTTTCCTTGGGCAGTCAGCACTTGGCAGGCTCTGGAATACTTTGATTTAGTTTGTACTGATGTACATCAACAGTGAATCTTTAATTTGGATGGAGCCCTAGGGTTAAGTTTTTGGGGGAGGCATCTTTTTAGAAAGACGGATGTAAGAGAAGCGACCTTGGTTAATCTCGTAACACACCATTTATCTACTTGGGATGTTTCTTGCTAGTGGTCTAATTATTTTGGCTGCAAAATGGGACTGCCAGGGAGATTGCTTCTAACGTGGTATTTGCTCATTTATGCTCCCAGTGCTTTTGCTTTGCCTTTTCAGCCTAATTTTGCAAACATGTGTCCAACTCCTCATAGTCCCAAGCAGGGTAAGAAGTGCCCTGGTTGTGCTGCGCAGTTGGACTGAAGTGTCTCTGGCGAGGAGAGGGAAGATAATCTGTCGTCAAGGGAACTGTAGCAAAATTCAGCAGAAAAGTTCAGTGTTTATGCTTTTGAGATAGACCTGAATGTAGTAAATATATGTCACTATATCAGATGTAGCAGGCAAGGTGGAAAGGGACCTTTGATAACACAGTGTAATTCTCAGGTCTGGTCTGGCACCAATACTGCTGTAAATAAGTCTCTTGCCCGTTCCCAATCTTCAGGATGAATTCTCAGTGTGCTGCTGTGGATGGTAGATGTGTAAGCTGTGAGCGTGACAAGGGTGAGGAAATAATTCCTTGCAGCCTCCTTTGAGATAAGACAGCAGTAATTCAGTAATTCACTGGACCATCAGATGGGTTTCAGGTGACCTTTCAGTGAGCTTGCTAAAAAGCAGGAAAAATTTAGTGTTTATCTGAGCAGTATTTTAAATTGAAGTTCTTTTTATATCTCCAGAACACCAGTTTGGGAGGAACAGCACAGAGAGTTAAGGACAAAAACTGATGGACCATTACATCTTCCGAAATGAGCCTTTTCACACTTTCCTACTGGAAAATAGCATGTCCTGAAGGTGAGTAGGTTTGGTGTGTGACAGATGAGTGGCCTGATGTCTTGGGCCTTGACCAAAGGCCGATCCACCCTCACTCCAGCTTGGCCTGACACTGCCTCTCTGGGCTGGCACAGCCCATGGCAACTTGCTTGTGAAAGTGTGTATTTTATCACCAGGAGAAATAGGGAGGAAGTAGGGAATATTTTCCACTAATGAATTATCATTGATTTGAAGCCTTTGAAAAAGCTGGAGTGCTTAGTGAAGGAGGTGAGCCATTGGGAACATGGATATTTTCTGGTGAGTGGAGGAAACGTAGGTGTTTTGTTTGCAGCATGAGAAAGTAAAGCTTGTAAGACAAACTTTGGTTTAGTTTGGCAAGTGTGTTAAATTACATAAGGCATTTCCGAGTTTTGTTCCAGTTGTACCTCAAATGATATTTTCAGTGTTCAGAAGAGCTGAAGAGGAGTGCTTGCTATCAAAGATGGTAAAGTAATTTCCCCAAAGTAAAGAACATAATGCTTGAATGAAATTAAATCAGAATTGTATTTTGTAGCATTTGTGATATCTTTTATGTTATTTTTGTACTCAACCCCTTAGGGCTGTAGGCAGTGACCATCCAGTTTTGTTTTAAAATCCTTTAATAACAGAAATCAAACTGGGAAATGTTACATAAGTCCTGCACTCAACATTGAAATAAAACCAGCATTTCTGAGACTGTTAAGGTTTAAAATATCTTGGTTCAGACTTTACTCTCACTTTAATAAATAACGTATAAAAGGAAGTCATGAGCTATGTAGGCCTAAGTTTTCCTACTTAGCAGCATTAATTCTGATTTTTTAAAATTAGGCTAATAAATTCGCTTTTCTGATGGCTACTTTGTTAATAATTATTTTTTCTATTTTTTGGCGTGAGCCAACTAGCAGCTCTGAACTCAAAGACAATAGTGGAATGTAAATGGTAAAAAATAGGTGGTTGTCAGTTGTCATTCTGTCTGCACAGAAATAGCTTGAAAATGTTCAGCACTGGTGTCACAGGCCTTTAGTACATAAACGCTTTTCCATGTGAGGGAAAAATCCCAGTAGAAGTTCAGCCTACAGTGAAGTCTTCATGTGTTTTTGTAGATTTGAAGCTCATTAGCCATGTGAGTTCCTTGAACATTTGTATATTTGGCAGCAGTGTGAGCCTCTCAGGAGTGTAGGAGTTGACAGGTACAAGAGGATGCAGTGTCAGGGGATCTTACTTGTTGAAGAAGAAAAGTCTTGTGGCTGGAGAGAGAAATACTGTTCACATTCACTGGTGCTCTTTGGTGTCTGGTATGATCTGCACAGTTCTGCATAAAAGGATGGAAACCTGAAAGCCCCAAAGCAAGAGGTGTGACTAAGTTCTAAAAGGTCTCTTGTCTTTCCTAAGTGCCTGTGTTTTCCAAGTGTCCTCTTCAGATGTTATCTGTGAACCTTTTGCCAAAAACCCTCCTAAAGCTAGGGAGTCTCACTGGGAAATTCTTATTCTGGTGTAGTCTGTGTTTTGCTGTTGTGTGGATGAGCAGAAATACTTTCTCTGCCTTTTGCTCTCTCCTTTCCTGGTCTGTAAAAGGTGCGACTTTAATCTGTGGAGAAAGATTGTGCAACAGGGTGAAGAGAGGGAGTGAAAAGAGGATATTTTTTGCTGTTCTAAGGCTTCTTTGTTCTCAGAGGTCAGGAGGAGCTGAGCTCCAGTGATTTCATACACTCTCCTATTACCTGTTCTCATGCTGGCCATAAGCCTAAAGGGATGGATCCTCCTCTGGATGAGTCATCAAGTAAATATCAGGCTGTGCTGGTATTCCTGCTCTGAGTACTTGTTCCTATTTCTTGTGTGTTGTTTACTCTCTGTTTTCTTAGCTGCTATCACAACCCCAGCAGATTTTGTCAGCACAAGGACTTCTCACGGTGTGCAGCTGGGGAGAGGTGCCTGCACTGGAGCCAGGAGCTGTTCCAGCCTTGTTCGAGGAGGGATTTTCAAGAGTAGCTGGGAAATACTTGGAGATATTTCCAGTAAAACAGTTCTGGTTCTTGGCTCTTGATCAGAGGCGTCTTGCCAGGTGGCCTGTGGGCTGGATGTGGTGCCTGCTCTGGCTGCATCCCTCCTGCAGGACAGGGCATGGGAGGAAGTGCATCCCATGGGAGCACACGGTGTTCAGAGCTGTCACTGGAGCCTTCAGCACTTTGTTCCTGCTGGGCTGCTGCGGGGAGGGCTGGAGATCTGTGAGCTGTGCTTCTCCAGCAGCTGCTGCAGCCAGAAGTGGCTCAGGAATGATTGTAGAATCCTGGAACCATGGATTGGTTTGTGTTGGAAGGGACCTTAGAGTTCATCCAGTTCCACCCCCCGCACCACTCACTAGATCAGGTTGTTCAGGGCTCCATCCAGCCTGACCTTGACCAATTCTGGGGTGTGGAAGCCACAACCTCTCTGGGTAACATATGATGACATGGTGCATCTCCTGGAGGAGATTTGCAGCTTCCATGGGGACAGGGACAGGGTGCTTCAAGTGTGTGTGCTCACTGGGAAGCTCTACTAGCAAGGGACAGGGGCATGTTGCTCACTAGCCCACCTGTGCATCATAAGGCTGACTTGCAGTGTGCACATGTTCTGATACTGGATAACCACTGGGTTTTGTCTGGAGTCTGGATTTGTCTGTTTTCCATGTGGAGATTTGACTCTGTCAGGCTTCTATCCTAACTATAAAACCTTGGATAGGTGTAGAGGTCCCTGGTAGGTTCTCTCCTTGCCTGTCTGCCCCAGCATGTCGTCACTTATGGGATTTGAAAATGCCTTTGTGTTTGTGGATTAAATTCTTGTTTCATTAGGACAAAAATATGCCATCAATTTAACCTGCATCTTGACAAAATACAGATGGTTTGAACCTTGGGCAAAAACTGGATGATGCTGCCCAGCCAGAATCAGTTTCCACCCTTATTTTCTCTGGGAGAGGGAATGTTTCCGGTGCTGGGTGGCTGAGACTGTTCTGGGGGAGCTGACCAGGCCATTGGAGGTGAGAGCTGTGGGGCAGAGCTGCATCAACTTCTGGTTACATCTTTATTGTACTAAAACTTCCTTCAGGGCTTTGCTTATTCCCTTCTGCCAAGGAAAGCTGTCCCAGCCACCTCCAAGGACACTTAAGGAAGTCCAGCTAATTGTGGGCTTCTCTCTCTTTCCTGGCGATCCCGAGGGTTCCATGTTATAAACTGCAAGCCCAGTAGGTGCTGCTGAGCTGTGGCACAAGCAGTGAGAGCAGCCTGACACACCAAGTTTCCTGTAGGAAGATCCCTGAGATTCATCCCCGCATGGAATTTACAGCCGGTGTTGCAGCAGTGGATTTGACAGCTTGGCTGCTGGATGTACGTGGGCTTGCTGGGATGTTCCAGCTGCTGTGTTGGGAACCATTTGTTTTGCTTTAACTGGATGTGAAGTATCACCACTGAGGCCTGATGGATCCCCTTAATGGCACAGTGTACAATCAGCATCAGCCTGAGGCGAGCTGCTCACCCACTGCACTGTTAATTAACTTGCCATGAACAAAACTTCAGGAATTCCTGGTCTGGGACCTTTCTATGCCAGGAGTCGTCTGTAGCCCAGTTTAGTTAGAAAGTGTCCAGACTAAAACCACTGCACACTTTTATTTTATTAAGATCTGCTGTTAAGAAAATAATTTTTGCTAAGCAGAGCACTTTAGGCTGACATTTAGTGGAGGAAATACACTGTAAAAACCTGTAATCACACTGGAGGGAAAAGGAGACATTGCTTCAGATTCCCATGATGTTTTTTCCAGCTGCCTGAGTAAAACAATTCTATTTTCAAGATATACTTATCCCACATTTAAATATTGTGTGGATGCATTTAAAAAATGTTTGATTATGTTCTGATTATGTGTGACTTTTGGATACTGATTAATAGATACAGGTGCAGCAATAAAGGAACTGTAAATGTGCCAGGTAGCGTTGCTTGTCTGCAGGTCCCCTTATCAAATAAGATTATATTGTTTCTCAAGCACATTGCACTTGCCATCTTGAAGCAGAATTACATTTCTATTAAAATAATGTTTGCCCAGTGCTTCCAGGTAAAGGAGAATTCAGCATTACTCATAAGGACCACAATCTACTTTTATTTAATTCATTTACCACTTGGCTTGGTCTCCATTCTCTGGTGCCCGAGCATTGCATTGCCTGCTATTTTGGAGTAGCTGTGTTTGGAAAGCTGCTCAGTTTTTTGTGTTCTGATGTCTGTTACCACAGGTTTTTTTTGCCTTGAGATCTAACTACTGTCTTTGAGTTGATGCATCTCTTTTAATCTCAGCTTTAATCTCTGGTTTTCTCTTTTTCGATTTACACAACCATGGTAAAAGCAACCAGGTTATCCTGGGGTCAGTTTGAGGATAACAAATTCCTTCTCTCCTTCCTTAAGCCCCAGTGCAAATGAAGAAAGCTAAATGTACTGGCTGTTCTTCATGCCTTTTTGCCCAGCGCAGAAGCAAATTAAGCTATTTTGACCTTTCTCTGACACTTGTAGTCAGTGAAGATGAGGGCAAAGGCTTTGTAAAAGTAAATGAAGTCGGTATTGTTTTTTCTAAAATTGTTATTGATGCACTCTAGAGTGCTTTAATTAAAGTCCCAGCCTGTGAAGGCAAGTGCAGGCAATCTCAGCTGCTATTTCATCCACCTTCAGTGGTTTGTCCATCTTTGAAGTGCCCTGTGACAGAGGTTTGAGGTGGTGGCTCTGAGTGGGTAGCACACACCTTTGGTGAGCTCTGTCCTGCCCTTCTCCTGTCATTGCTGGTACTGCCAGAGCATCACCTGGGTGGAGTCTGAGCTGAGCTGGCTGAAATCAGGGGCCCTGCCACTGGTGCATGACATGGAGCAGAAAAGGGCTCACAATAACCTGGACGGTTTCAGAGAATCCCAGAATGGTTTGGGTTGGAAGGGACTTTAAAAATCCTCTCATTCCACCCCCTGCCATGGGCAGGGACACCTTCCACTATCCCATCCAACCTGGCCTTGGACACTGCCAGGGATCCAGGGGCAGCCACAGCTTCTCTGGGCACCCTGTGCCAGGGCCTGCCCACCCTCACAGGGAAGGATTTCTTCCTAAGATCCAATCTAAATCTCTCGTTTTTTAGTTTAAAACCATTCCCCTTTGTCCTTGCATTGTCCATTGCAGCTGTAGCTTAGGAAGGAAAGGAGTATGCGTAGTTTACCACCCCAAACCCGATTGTGTGCTGCTACTTTGTATTTTTCTGTTGTACTTGAAAAATGGAGCTTTGTGCTCTTAAATGGTTGTGCTCTCTCCTGAGAGGGCAGGTAAGAAGGGGAAAACTTAATGTTTGTTTGACAGAATGTTGCAGCAGTAGCAGAGGATGTTGCATCTCAGTCCAGATCATTTCAGGTCTAGCAGAACTCCTGCTTACACTTTGCATTCCTGCTTCTCTGCTGTGTATTTCCTAGACAGCTGTGCTTGCACCGGCTGCCTTATCTCAAAGGTGATTACACTGGTATCTTTATTTGCTCTGCCCTGTGCTGATACCAGCCCTCAGCCAGCCCTCTCTGTTTCCAGCCCTGGGATGGGCAGAGTGGAGGCTGCAAAATGAGCTGGTGCTTAATGCTCGTGGCTGGGAGAGTGTTGATCACTGAGAGCCTGGGCAGCATAACTTAGTGGTGGACTCAAACTGTGGTTGCTTGTCTCAGGCACAGACTGCAGGAAATGGAAACCAGCCCCGATTTTTCCCTGATAGAAGAGTTTCCAGACAGGTTATATGTCTCCAAAGTAAAGGCTTTCCTGGATGTACTTCTCTAGAAAGTCATAATACATTTATGTAGCATGCTGTCTCTTGCAGTTAAAATGATTGGCAGTTTTTGGGAAGTGCCATCTGAAAAAATGCAAGGGATTTGTTTTCTCACAGCACAGTACAGAAAATATCCCTTTGCTGTTTCCCCACCAGAAATGGCACAGCTCTGTAACGGAGTAAGGGGTAGGTCACTGCAGTTTGCATTTTGCTTTACTCTGAAAAGAGCTCATCCCTTCAGAGGTGCACATGGTGTTGTTCAAAAACTGCTTCTGCCATCAGCCAAACCAAATTTGTGATTGCAATGCTGCAGAAACCCATTTGCATCCCTTAAAGAAATTAATGGCACCATGGTGTTGATACTGGACATTGGGCGATACAAAGTAAAGGTCAGAGTTTGAGATGAGTGCACCTAAAAATTCCTCTCCTTTGGCTAGGGTGGCTGAATGTGATAGTTTAGATTAAAACAGGCCAAGAGAGCCATTTTGAAAGCCAGCTTTTGAAAGCCAGGCCTTTCAACTCCATGCCTTAACTAGTGGATGCAATTATACATTTCATTGGTGTGTAATACTTACTGAAGTTTCTGTTCTTAAGTATGGTAAATGCTTTTGCATAGTGCTTAAAAGGATTGCCAAAAATTCTATCTTGCACAAGCAATAACTCTGTTTTAAGGTTGGATAGAAATTTAGCTTATTGTGAGCTCTTGGAATGAATGCTGTCAAGTGAGCTTTTCTGAATTGTCTTAACACTGAAGGATTTTTATACAAGAAGTTCATATATATATATATATTTATATATTTATATATATGTAAATGGCTGGAGATATGTCCGGTAAAAATGGGCAATTTGGTTAAAGCAGGAGTTTGAGGAAGCGTTAGAATGGTTGCCTGGGGCTTCAGTATGATTTTGCAGTGCTCTGGATGGTTAATACAGAATAGACTAACTGCTAGGACAGAGAAGCCCAGAATAATTTTCCTTGTCCCAGTTAAGTCAAGAACTATTAGAGCAGTGGAAATAAGGTTTCGACAAGAGGGGAAGAAAGGGTGAGGGACGTGTCAGCTCTCAGTCTTGGTGGTGAGAGGGGAGAGGACCAGAAATTGGAATGGAAGAAGGGTGAGTAGCAGTTACCAGTGAAAATAGACTAATGTTGCATGTAAGTGCATTAGGAATGATTTTCATTCCTTCTGGTGCTTTTTTTTTAAAAAAAACCCCAAAGTATATGAATAGTTGCAGTAAGACATGGAGGTCAAAGGAATATGGGATTTTCTTTGACCTGCATGTTTGTCAGGAAAGGCTTTTTCTCTGCTTTCAAACCTGATGTTTGGGCCATTTTAAGTCATTTCTCTCCATCCACATCCCTCCAAACCGTGCTGCACTGGCCATGCAGGAGTTTGACCCTCATCCCATGGCTTTGCTGGTGCTGGAAGCAGGGAGGGCACAGCAGCTCAGAGGCTCCAGTAAACCCTGTTCACTGTCTAGCTCATACTTAAATGTTTGGAGGAGCGACATCAAGTACTATTTAAATGTACCTTCCCCACCTTTTCCTAAGGTATATTTCTCTCCTGTCATGTGTTGAGGTGTTGGATTGCGACACTGCAGTAGAAGTAACATTTCTGAGCAGAATATTGAAGGACCAAGATCTTGACAGGGGTCGTGTGAGAGGAATCTTTAACCTTCTCTCTGCAGCACCCTGGGGTGGTTCACTGGGTTCACTGGGAGTTACTCAGGAAGCAGAATTTCTAGTCTCTTTTGGGATTGCAAGTGTAACAAGACAACTGGGAGGAATGAGAAGGTGTTGTGGTGTTAGACAACAGTCCCACATGCAGCTGCAGCTGTGAAGGCTGTGTGCTCAGTAGCCATGAGCAGGAGCCATTATGTTTTCTGGCTGATGGCCTTCTAGCCCAAGATGACAATCAATAACTGAGCTGTAAGAAGAAATGGGCTCCTTGCTAAAGGAGATCTTCTGCTCTGCTCTTCTTTGCAAGAAGCTAACTCAGCATTGTGCTTGAGGATTGATCTTCAGGGCTAATTTCTGGTAGTGCTTTATCTTTATTCTCCTATCAGCAGTCTGGCTTCAGAACCCTCCAGACCTCATTCCATTATTCCCTTGGCCAAGGGAGTGTCGAATGCAATACTCCTGAGCAGTTCATTCGACCGTGCTACCCTGCCCTTTGCCCATCTTTGGGATGACCACAAACGGATGGACCAGTGTGTTCAGGCTTGCAGGAGACACTGCAGGGCCTAGAGAATATACTTCTACCCATTCTGAGCTGATGATGTGTCTGGAGCAAGAGGAACTGTTCCCACACTTGGGTAAAAATACAATCCCTTCCCTCACTCTCTCTGGTTGGTATTTTGCAACATCAAGGTTAATTTCTGTGGTTTTCAGGTTAAAATACATATGTTCCTGTGTAGTTGAGATTCCTTATCTGTACAATACATTTGCTTTTAAAGTACTGAGAGCAACAAGCCTGTTTCTGCAATGCCTCCCTCCCCGTGGAGCACGTGGGAAGGAAGAGGTTTGATCAACCTGTTTGTTACAGAGGAGAGTAAAGGCAAACCCAGAGGGGAGGCAGAAGGGACCATCAAGTGTTCTTTTTTTCTCTGCAAGCTCCTCTCATGTGCTGAAGGAAATTGTTCTTCTTGTCATCTCAGATGATTATATTCACAAAATCTGACCCCGAAATATCATCCCTGTATTAGACACTGACCATCTACAGTCAGAGTCTTATTTTGTGCCTTTATTTTGATTACCTTTGTTACCTCGGGCACTTGGCAGGAGCAAAAAGCCTCATCATTCTGATTGCTTCGGTTTCCCAAGATGTCTTTTGAGAGAAAATGTTTCCTGAGCTTTGTTGCAACCTCTTAAGTAGAATTTGGTCTTTCTGGGAATCATGTGAGATCAAGTGATTGCCTGGAGCAAGGGAAGGTACTGAAGCTGCAATAGCGAAGACCTTGATATCAAAGGCCACCTGCTACTGCTCTCCATCCCTTCAGCCTTGAATTTACCAAATTATAAATTCACTTTGTCTTCCAATGGAATGGCTGGCAGGTCCTCAGCAGGTGAACTGGGCAGTTTCTCAGGGATTAGTTCACATTTGTGTGCCAGCCAGAAATTTCCTCCTGCATAAACTTTTGTCTCGAACTAATACTGAATTGTCTTTTGGCCTTCTTTCTGGGTGCTCCTTTTACTATTTTCTTGGTCTTCCTGGTGTCAGTCAACAAGTCCACGTCAGCAGGTAGCTTTGACTTTCAGGTTTGCAACCCAGCTTACACGGGCACCTGGTAGGAGTAGAAATTACTGTCCCACTGTAGAATTCTAATAGTTGTCTGTTTTTTCCCAAACCTTGGTTTATTGATCAGCTTGTGTAAAGAATTTCTTATGAAAAACTTAAATGAACTCCTGAACACTTTCTGGTTGAAGAAAATGGAGAAAAATATCTTATAAAGTCTGTATTGATGTGGCTGAACTAAACACACACAACATTGATTAACCTGGGTCTTCTGCTCATGGTGTGTATTTTCTTTACTGTGCTCAGTCAGAAATGCATTCCTAGCAAGCTGAGATTGTATTTATGGAGTGAACTGTGTGAGTGTTGTAATACTCATGAAAAAAATCTTTGCTAGGACCACTGTCCACATCCAGGCCTGCAGGGCCGTGATCCATCTCTGGTGTTCTGGCCACATACCCTTGTGGCCTTTCCTCACCTTGGATCTACAGCATAAAGGACAGAGCATCTTTTCGGTCATTTTGCTTATAAGCAGCTTTAGTAGTTTAGTCTAGAATAGCTGTTCTAACATTTTTTCATTTCAGCCTCAACACAGATGCAGCCCCATCCATGCTGTGTAGGTTCAGGTATTGCAGTATATGCAGGTGACATTGTTTTTTCTTTGGTTTGTTTTGTCTGCTGTTTGGCACAAGAGAGACTCCCCTGGCCCCCCTGCTGCCAGCAGTTACAGACAGTTGCCAGTCCCCAGTGGGAATAAGTATTTCCAGCCAATATTTACAGCTGGTTCTGTCCTGGAGGGATGGAGCTGCTGCTGTCAGCTGGAGG
This sequence comes from Coloeus monedula, assembly GCF_965178545.1. NCBI lineage: Eukaryota > Metazoa > Chordata > Aves > Passeriformes > Corvidae > Coloeus > Coloeus monedula. The sequence continues at coordinate 1,364,579 of NC_138790.1, forward strand.
TGAAGGAGGTTTCCTTTTGACTCTCCAGCAAGCAAGGTGTAAAATGCAGCTCTGGTGGTGGCTGGAAGAAGGTTTTGATGTTTTTTTTTTATGGCTCAAGCTATTTAATGTGTCTGTGCTTTCCTCTGAAGCAGAGGGTCCTGGTCTGGGGAGTGTCACCTCAGTCCTGGTGAGGAGAGAGCCTCCCTGGCACAAAGCATGACAGGCTGAGCTCCTGGGGTGTTCTGTGAGTCTGTCCAAGAGCTGCTTCCTTGGAGTGTTCTCCCTTCTGCAGCCTTGGTACAATACGAGGGTGAGGTCACCAGCCAGCGTTTGGTGAGAGATGGGACTGCTTCCCTTACTCAGTGCCATCCATCTTGTATATTCAGAGTGAGTTCTCATAAGAAAAAATGCCATGGTTGTGTCACAGGAGATTGCAGTTACAGTAGAATCATGTCATAATGTGTAAATGTTTAATGTTTCCTGTCATTTGAGTAGCAGGGCACACCAGCATTTTCCTTGTCATCTGTATCTTTTTAGTGTTGGACTTGGCTTCATTCTCCAAAGGCCTGCAAAGGTCATTGTTTTGCAAGGAGAAATGCCATGACATCAGCTTTTGGGAAGCTGAAAATCCAGAGCAGCCAGCAGGGACAATTGAGGTCCTGCTTTATCAGAGGTGATACCTTCCTATGTCAGGTGTGTGTGGAAGAGTCCAGGGTGCTGTCCTGGCATTGCAAGTTTTTTTCCCCAGCAGCTTAATGCAGTGAAAAAGAGAGACTTCTGGTATGTCTGTATGTGCAATGAGTGGTTGTGTTCTTGGGGGTTCATCAGGGCTTTGCTGTGGGTGTCTGTTTCCTCCTAATTTTTTTCACAAGCAGTAAACGACTTGTTGGGAGTTGCATCTCGTGGTCACTTTCTCAAATACACTCCCAGCCTTGAGGAGAGTGCAAAATATAAGAATACTAGTGTATATGTTTTTAAATCTGTTCGTGCTTTTAAAAGAGAAAATCTGTACTGATGGATGACCTTCACTTGTTGTGTGGAGATTTTCCAGAGGCTGGACAGATTTGTGGTGCACTATTCCCTACCTTACCAGTGTGTTCAGCTGGATCAGGCTCTCCTACAGGGAGTGAGGAAGGCTGAGCCAGAGGGTTTCCTGCTCTCATTCTGAGCCTGTCTAGGCAGTTCTTGGGCATAGCTGGCTTTGGGATAAGTGACATAATTCCAATAAAACAGTTATGCTGCTGGGGTAAAATCGGGGTCTAATTGAACCTTTGTGCTTGGTTTTAGTGAAGCCACGTTTCTCTTTAGGATTGCAGACTGGGAGGAAGACTAGATATGCTGGTGGAGGCAGCAGAGGAGTTGTCTGAATTTCAGCAAGTGGATATAGAAGCAGGAAATAGAGTGAAGCTTGAGGTGAGAAAGATATAAATAGGGAAAGGAAATAGGCTTCTCTCTGACGGTGGAGGGGAAAGAAGCAGATAATCAGGTGGCAATCTAAGGGAAGTAAAGAGCAGGAAAGGGAAGAAGAATGGAGCTGGAGATCTCACAGGGGTCATGGAATGCATTTATTTCTTTTTCAGACTGTTCTTGCATTTTAGGCAGGAAGAAACACCAATTAGCAACTTTTCTTCAGGATTTATTTAACCAATCTGAGCTTACTGTTTTGAGTGGGATGGGAATAACTCAAGGAAGTGATGGGGAAAGAATGATCCTGACTGGTGAGTTTTATTTGTTAGGAAAGGAGCACAGAGAGAAAGTCAGTCCTTGCAGGGACAGTTTTGCAAGAGGAACAGTTCCAGTTGGGTCCTTTCTCTGCTCCCAGGGCCTGGGGATCCATTTTTTTCAGTGTTTCCATGTGCATCTTCCTTCTGTGTTCTTGGCAGGCAGCATGATGGCTTTTGTCAGCGATCTGCAGCCCTGGCTGCTTCCTCAGGTGTGGTGCAGTAGCTCTTGTTGTCCCCTGCACTGTGTTGGGCTGTCAGAGCTGGGATCACTCCAGAGCTCCATGTGTGCTGCTCACCCTCGTGCTGCTGCCCTGAGCAGAGAGAAGGGAGGGAGCTGAGTGTGTTGCTGGCCTGTGCAGCTCTGTTTGTAGTGCCAGGTATGAAAATCTCCCTGCTTTTCTCCTATTTTATTTTTATACTTACGTTCTCACTGTGTGTCATCTAGAAATCAAAGCAGGAGTGTGCAGTTCAGCAACAGCAGCAGAACTGTGCTTACTACTAATCTGCTGCTTTGCTCAAATTAAACATTTATGGGGCCAGAGACTCCTCACTGCTCCATCTCAAATCTTTCAGCCTCCTACACTGTGATGATTCTTTTCTTTGCATTTTGATGCAGCTCCTCTAAGAAATAGAGTGAAATCAAATTATCCCCCACTGGCCTCTCTCCCCATCTTTCCTTTGTGTGCCCAGTTTGCTTTTTTCCCTTCACCAGGACGAACGGGGGGCAGCTGTTGGCAGAAGCAATGCTTTCTATTCCCTGAGAGTTGAGGTTCCCCCCCGTCTGATGGGCAGAGATGTGCCCTCAGTTATTGGTACCTGTTTCTGTTCCCTGCTCTGTTCCCAGGTGGTGTGATTGGGTAGGAGCTCCTCACTCCTGGAAGCAGGGAATAACCCAGTGCTGCAGCACACTGCCTGTCTATGCTCCAAGCTGTGTTGGCTGCCTTGGTCTCCATGGAGAGCAGTGGGATGCTTTCCAAGGCCTGGATCTCATCTGCCCCTGCTCTGTGGCCTGGAGTGAAGCCTGGGCAGTAGTTCTGTTCCTTGGGCACACCGGAGTGGAGGTAACTTCTGCAAAAGAAGGGTTGCTCCTGAGCCTTGCCAGAGGCTTTTACAGGACCTAGTGCTCCATTTTCCCTGCCAGAGCATGGTCTACTTCTTTGATTTAAGTTTCCTAGCTTAAAGCAGTGCTGCATGGATGCTGAAAGCCCACGCTCCTAAAATAGATCGAGTAGAACGAGCACTTTAGTGCTGACTCCTCTTCAGGAGAGGAGAGGAGAGGGAAGGTAACAACGAGCAGATGGCAGGTATTAGTCATATCACCTAATTTATCTGAGCACCTCAGACCCCATGGGCACAAAGGTGCTGGGGGAACCTGGAGGGAAGGAATCCTCCCAGCAAACCAGGCTGGGTGTTGGAGTTGTGCAGGGTACAGGCAGAGGGACCTGAGAAAATGAGGGGACTTGCAGCCAGATGCTAACCCAAGGACAGTTTGTTCTCAGAGAGCCCTGGCCAGAGCCTGGGCCTACATTTACCTGCCCAGTTTTCCAAGCCATTCCCTCATGTATTTGACAAGCCCTCAGAGCATCACTCCTTGGAGCTCCCATGCTTTGCTCCCTCTGCAGAAGGGGTAGAACGAAGGTCCAGTACCTGAGAAATAACTGAATTCCCCTAATTTCAGGATCAGCTGAAATGGCATTATCCTAGCTTCTACTCTAATAAACACAGGACAGAAGCTGCTCCATCTTTTCTCGTGGTATCTAAATTGCCAGTGTGCACCTTGCAGTCCAGTTGGGCTGGCTCAGCATCCCCTCCCTTCCCCAGGTCCTTGGTATCCACATGTTGGCCCTGGCCCAGCTGGCAGTGGGCTCATAGGAGAGCCTGGAGATGCTCCCTCCTGCTGGTGTGCTGGGAACACGGCATGGAAATGAAATGTAGGATCTGTACAGTCCCTTGTACAGCAGTGACTTCCAGTAAACCTGACACCACGGAGCAGGTAGGGCATGGAAGCACCTACAGAGGCAGCGTGGCAGTGCTGCACTTCCAGTTGCTTGCTCTGGCTGCACTGTTTGTATAATCATTTACTTCAAACCCAGCCTGGCCAAAAGGCAGCTGTGGGCACTGCCACAGTAGAGGGAAGGGAGGTTCATCTGTGCAGAGATGGGGTCATCAGGAATCACAGCATTGCTATGCTCTCCCTGAAGAATGGTGGTATCTTTATTTTTATTTTTTTTCCCCATTTGTTTTGGGTTTTTATTGTTCTAAATCTTCAACAGCAGAGGCTGAATGTGTGGTCTCCTCCTCTTTCTCCTCTTTCGTTTCAACTTTTTGGCAATAATTCCTAAAGAGCTGCTCTGCTGGAGTTACTTCCATCATTTTTCACACTTGTGCTGAGCCCTCTGCGGAAGCCAAGCACCCCGTGGGCCTCTGAATTACAAATACCATTTTGGTGGCACCTTGCATCCTTGGGCTTCAGCTTCTGCCAAACACCTAATGAACGTAGGAAACGAGTAAAACACTTCTGCTGTGAGCTCTGCTCTGATACCTAAGGGGTTAAACTAAGCTCTGTTTATTAGTGTTGAGCTTTAAATTGTGCCAGAGCATTTGAAAATGCAGCAGTGGACAGGGCAGCAGGCAGTGAACACCGTTAAATGACAATACTGTTCAATATTTGCTGTTAATTGAGAGAGGCAGCAGCTGCTGGTATGCAGCTTCAGCCAGAATGAATTAGTAATGAGTCTGTAACTGGGCTTTTTTTTTTTCCTGGTTTAAGGTTGCATCAGCCCTTTACAGTTCAGTAACGTGGTTGGGATAGAAATAAAAACCATAGCATGCCCTAAATTGAAGATTTTGTTTTTGTTTTCCAGTGAGTTGTCATGGAGCTTGGTGTCAGCAATGAATTTGGCAGCAGTAATAAAACTGCCTTGTATTTAAGGACCAAACTTAAAGATTTTGGTTAGCTTTTCCATGCTGTGTGGCAGCCAGTGGGAATGCAGCAGGCAAAGCAAGCTCCTCCTTTGAAAGAAAGCACTTTTGGTGGGTTCTCAGGTGTTTTCGGTCAAACAGGAGTTTTGGTTGAAGTTTCTTTGCTGGCACTGCTGCAGGTGGTGGGGTATGAGAACGTTCTGTCCCTTGCTGCAGGGGCAGGAGGAGAGGGAGCACTAATTCAGCATTTCCCTTGTCCTTTCCTTGCACTTTTGCCATGCATGTGTGTTGAGCTTAACCTTTGAAAACCTGCTGATAAGCTGTTATCAGCCAATGGTTAAAATAACAAACCCTCCCACCTTGCTGAGTTGGGATACGGACTTCCCAAGGCTTCAGAGCCTGGGGATGGAACAGGAACATCATTAATCCAGAGCAGCCAGGCTGGGGGCAAAGTTTGCTCTCTGAAGAAACCAGCCACAGCTGCTGCTTTCCCGCTGTTTATGTAACCTGCCCTGCAAGTATTTATTTTGCACAAAACGCTTTATTTTGAGCTATAGATGTTGTTATGAAAGGTCAAAACTGTGTTCTAGTGGTTTTTAGCAGATCTGAAGTGGGGCACAGGAAATGAAATTCCAGCTCAGTTGAAAACAATGCCAACAGTCCTATTGATTTCAGCACAGCTCGGCTTTCACCACAAGTAGAAGAATTTCGAAGCAAATAATGTTTTGTTTGTTCAGTTCTTTAAACAAAAGTCCATCTGCAGGGGTTTGCACTTGAATCCAAATAGTCAGAATTCTGCTGGTATTTTGGTAGGATAAGAAATACTAGATTGGAAGAATTCTTTGGGTCCACAATGGTTATGTTAAAGAGGAAAAATAAAATCCAATCAGCAGGTGTGTTTGTAACCCTGTTCCCAGCTGGGGTGATTTCTGTGCTGGCTTTTGGGTCTGTCCTGTTCACATCAGCCGTTTTCACCCAGTGAGTCAGTGCTTTTATGCTTTCTTATGGGCTTGAAGCTGCCACACACCATGCTGGCTTCTGGACCGGATTGTAGAGGCAGGAAATCTTTCAGGTTGGATGTGGGAAGCAAGTGTTAAAAGCCAATCGAAGGCTATAAAAGGTGGTGGTAAATGGAACTGCAGGAAGAGCTGAACTCCTCTGGTGCTGAAAGTCCTCTGGCCCCACAAGTCCCTTCCCGTTTAGGCACTGACCATTCCCACCTTGGCTGCCAGTTATCAAATGGTGGTTTTAAACCTGTCCTTAAAAGCTGTATTTTTTTCGTGTGAATTGCAGTAATTTATTCCAGTGGCATTTGGCCAACTTTGGGCATCTGGTGTCTCATGTTTTTTATGAACATCTCTCCAATTTTCTCTGCTGTCTCCTATATATGTATGTGAATTGTGTTTACAAGGATAAGGTATCCCAATGCATTTTTTCCTATTTTTGTGTGGTTTTGATTCTTTCAATCTTTATTATTGTTTCATATGTAGTATTGCTTACAGTGTTCGTTTTTTTAAGCAAGAAAATAAACCTTCTGTTTACATGCACCATTCCTGTCTTAAAATAGTGGTAAAAATTATAATTACTGGTTTTTGAAGCTTTTTTCATTGATTTAGTAGAACTGTGTAATTTCCTTGTGAACAAAGGCAAATATTTACATTTTTAATATATTAAAGTATAAATGATAAAGTTTGTCTAATAAAACTGTTAAAATACATGTATGTTCAGTCTAGATTTTATTTGGAAATTGTTCTGTAATTAAAATAGCTAATGCAGGGCTGTTATGGGGTCACAGAGGCTGCAAATTGGTACTTTCCTGTGCAAGAATATTGCTATATCATCATCCTCCTGTTGCCCAAATAGTCTCTGAATGGAGCCTAACCTGGACCTCACAAGCTTTTCCTTGTTGGGAATGTGGAATTAGCTGTCCTGTTTTTGTGGCAAACCAGCAAAGATAAGGAGAGACCTAAAATGAAATGACAGTGGTGAACAAAACTTAGTGTTTTTCTCAAATAGAGTTGGCCCTTGCTCCTACTTCAGCAAAAAATTAGGAATGTGCTGAACTTCCCGAACATTGGGAGTGGCCTTGAGAGCAGCTCAATTGTGGTGCAAAATGTGAGGCAGATGGTGCCACATGGATTTTTTTTTTTTTGTCTAAAGTCTCTTAATTTTGGCAAGACACTGGTGCTAGGGTATTTCTAATCCCTCAGTGTGGTAGCAGCTGGGTTGTGTCTGAAGGATATAAGGAAAACAGTATTTGTGGGTAGAGAGAAACTCTTTTAAGACCAGGTAGTTTAGTGTTTGCATTAAAGCTCTGTAATTTCAGGGTGTTGATTTATCTTTAACTTTATGAAGAGCTGGGCTAAGTCTTGCAGCCTGTGAAATTTGGGGGGGGAGCGGGACAGGGGGTGGAAAAAAGATGCAGTGGGCTCAGGACTGAGAGTCTCAGTAGTTGTTGTCTCTCTCTCCTTGCATGTTTCTGGTAGTAACAGGAATAATGATATTGTGAGTTGTATGTACGTAGGAGGACTGTAATAAGTTATGCTTTTCCTAAAATTTGCTTAAAATTAGGAAAACAAATAGCTTAGAGTTTGGGTATAAAATTAAGTGTAAAATATCATTAATAGATTACCTTGAAGTACGTTATTTTACAGGCTAATCAAATCCTGATGTAATTTTGTAATGTGGAAAGCTCTGAGCTATTTACTGGAGCTGCTTGCTTAATTTAGATTAAAATTGTACCATAAAAGGATTATAGAGTGTGTGCCTGTGCTAAGAAAGGATGTACTAAATATGTTGAGGTATTTTTCTACTCCCAGCTTCTTTTTGAGAGTGCATACTTAATTTTGGGTGTTCTCTGCTGCCTTCGAATGTGCCACATAACATCACGATGTGCTGAGGGGATGTGCTGGGCTGATCTTGGGAGCATTTTTTCAATACACTTCAGCAGGATTCTGAGCTTTCTTGTTCTTTCTAGAGAGAAGAATTCAGTGCTGGACTGTCCTAGATGTTACCCATGGTGCAGCTTCCGAGGACAGCTTGATTTCTGTGACTTGAAGAGGAGGCACATGTGCAGTGAGCCAAGAGGACATGGGCTTCCAGTGCTTCTGGAACAATGATCAGGTATCAGCAGTGTTGATATTTGGATTGTAGTAACTAGTCAGAAACTCAAAAAGATCTCAAATGATAACGTGCTCACTCCTGCAGTTGTCCTTAAATTCTAAACATGCTTCCCTTTCTAAGGTAGGGATGAGCTGAGTTCACCTCCTCGTTTTATGTTGTGTCCAGAGCCATTTCCCTGCTGTCCCTGCAGAGAACTGGTGGGATCCAGCTCCCATGGGAGTAACAGGAAGGGACAAGTGCCAAAGGGGTGTGTGCATAGACTGAGGTGAAGTTAATCTTAGTGTTTACATTTTTCTAATATAATTCGGAGTCTGAAACCATTTGAATCTATTAATTCCAGTGTATTGATGTTGTGAGGGGATAGCTTTAGGATATTATTTTCCATTGTTATAAGTACTTTTTCATGGTATTTCCCTGGTGATTGACTGGAGAATGCAGATTCTGAGAGGAATCCAGGCTGTTGTAGCTGGAGGAGGGACGCCAGCAAAGTTCCAGAAACGCAGAGATTAATGGTTTGTTTTGGATATTGCTGTTCCTAGGAATATATTATCTCTTGATTCTGTGCCATATATGCAATTCTGTAGTGTAACTACATCTATTTTATGTATTAAAACTTAAGTTGTAAAACTTGTATGTTAGCGAACCACATATATCTGTCTATATGAAGAACTGAAAAGGAGCAAACTCTATAAAAATTCCGTAAGCTTTGGGGAATTAAGTTTAGAAGAATATATGAAAAATAATTTCTTGTTTTCTTTGTAGATGCTAGCTGAAAAATCATTTATTCTTGTCTATAAAATTATCTAGAGTTTTCTTCAGTTAGTTAGCTGGATATCTGTGTAATGCAAGAAAATGTGGTTGTTTCACTCCAGGAGACTGAAAATGGTTTTGCTCTACACATTTTCTTTACGTTTGTGTGGTCTTTGTTGTACAGAGATGCTTCATGCAGAGAAAGCTACAGATACGTAATTTTAGGATGTGCCTGAGCTGCCTCTGAGTGGGATTGCAGGAAGATGTGAGATGGAGCTACATTTTGGGATTTGTTTCTTAATATAAAAGCTGTCAATTTTTTACCCATTCTGTGAGGAGTGGTGGGTGCTGTAGAGGCAGAGCATCCATATATTTAGATTCTGGCTGTCTCTTGTTACGAGCTATAATTAAGGTGAAGTATTTTGCTGAAGAATTGAATTCTCCCTTGATTTGAACCTGCTTCCATCTCAGTGAAAGCAATTAGTTGCTTGAACCACCCTGTCCTTGCTTCATCAGTGACAATTCATCAGTTGCTTCATCGACATTGCTGCTTCTAATTTATCTGATTTTTTGTGGTTAATAGACAAGGCACTCTATATGGGAGTGCTCTGTATGATGGTGGTGAGTAGAGAAGGCTTGAGGATGGAAGGTCTGGCCCTAAGGGGGACTGTGACAGTTACAGAGGACTAGAGGTTATGAAACACTCCCGTGAAGCCCTGGAAGGTCCCAGGGTTAATGCTTCAGCTGATGTGCTTCTGAACATGGCTCTCAGTCAGCCTCTCTGAGCCATGACTTGAATTTACTGCTGTGCTGCTGGTTTTCCCTGGATGGGCAAATCCTGTGCAATACACAGCTGCTGGTTTGAGCTGGAGTATTGGCAAAGTTTGATGTGCTCCTTAGGTGAAGTCTGTTTAACTTTTGGTTGTCCCTTAAGATCAGTTCTGTGATTTAATTCCGAAAATATTTGGGGTTCTGTGCAGTGACCCCTTTGGGGTGCCTTCTCCATCATACTGCAGTGTCCAACATTGTGCTTGAAAACAAGGGCCCAACCCTACTGCTGACACGTTCAGTGTTCTAAACCCCAATATTCTGCTAATCATGACAGTAACTATTTAAAGTGCTGTCACAAGTCATGAAGTGAGTAATTCTGCGTCGTGATACCTCACACAGATTAAGAGGGCTCTTCTGGGGTCTGCAGTGAGCACTGGGGGAGCAGAAGTCCCTTGGGAGGGAGGAAAAAAGAAGCAGTGAGCTCTGAAGCAAAACCTACTGAAAGCTTCATGAGTGGCACAAGTCTGGGAGGAAGATGCTGAGCAGGTTTTGTTTGCCTGGAGAATATTTACATAGAGCTGATCCACTCTTCTTGAAGGAACTTTATCACAGTACTACAGAGAAAACTGTTGGTACTAAATATAGAGCCTTATTCTGGGAGTCTCATGACTTGAGTTCTGCTATCTTAATGGGCTTTCAGCAGTTTTTGTAGGTTTTTTGGTAGAAAATCTGAATAATACTCCTCAAAGGGGTTGTGTAAGAGTAGCAAGGAGAGAAAGATTTAATTTGGTGAGACCTTGCACTCCAAGAGATCAGAGGAATTTTTCAGCTCCTGCTGTTGCTGCAAAGCTTTCAGTGCTTCCATATCTTCACAGAAGATCCCTCTGAGGCTCCAAAAGTTCATCTTGATCTTTTCCATCAAAGTAATATCACTATTGCTGGACAGGTTCTGTAAGATGATTTTTTTTTCCTTCCTAGTGGAGGAAACAACTTAAGTTCCTTAGGCTGCTACTTCACTGTTTACCATTTAGAAAAGTTCTTCTCACAGCCTAAATAATTTTTTCTTGTTGCACTTTGAGTGCATTGTTTTCCTGCTCACCACAGATGTGGAGTATGAATTCCCTCTTTCTTTGCAGAAACCATTTCTGTATTTAATAGAAACGTATCATATCTCATTCTTAGCTTCTCATTTCACTCTGTCCAGACTGAGCCACCTCACTGAGTTACCTTCCCCATCCCTCAGAGCTCACCTGATGACCTGTCTGCCTTTGCTTGTTGTTCTGGGGTGGTTTCTCACATTCCTGACAAGCCTTTCCCAAAAGTGAACTTTCCCAAAGGCTTCATCAAAACTGAGAGAAACAGGAATTTGTGTTCCTGTCAATGGATAGAAGTGCCTTGTTTGTGACAACTGGATATTTATAATTTGTGCTCAGTCCCTGATCCTCTCCATCCCCAATCCTTATCTACAGTGCAGCTGCTCAGCAGTTGTTTCTATATTTATGCAGGTGATTTTTTTTCCATCTGAACAACACTTGACCTTGGGGAATTGGACTGCATTTTTAATCACTTCTTCAGTTTCATTAATTCCTCCCTGCAATAGCTTCCCATTTATGCATGTCTTTTTGTGGCAATAACATAAATTATGGGACTTTTCTTTCCACGTGGCACTAATACTGAGGCTTTGTTGTCAGGTCTTACTGCTTTTTGCAGGTTCCTCACCTGGCAGAGGAAAGGTGACTGTAGCTCAGCTGGCTTTAGAAGTGTCCCTCTTAACTGCTATTTATGAATACTTTTAAAACTTTCAAGTTCAGTATTTCTCACTGCTGGAAGCTCTATTAGAGTCAATTACTGTTATGGAAGACTTGATTTCAGCCTGTTCTCAGGAGGAATATTGTTTTGTGCCTGTTTCTCTGAACAAATAGATCTGGTTTTCTCACATGGCCTCTGCCCAGCTGGCCACTACCACTGTCAGTCTGGGGAGGCTGTTGTTCACTTGCTGCATTAGCTGCCCTTTCAGCAGCTATAATGTCTCTTAGGTAGCACCATTTTCCTTCCTGATGGAATTCCAGAAATTCTCTTTGTCTCAGGAGCTGGGATGCCATCCTTCAGAAGATGAAAGTCTGCAAATGGAGTTTTTTGAACTTTCCCAGCCTCATCAGTGCATATTCTTAACATTACAGTGTTATGTCTCCTCCTAAAGCTACAGACTTGAACCCCAAAGGCAGGACTCACCTGGGAACAGGAGGGGAAGCCACTCAGAAACTCCTTAAGAAAGGAATCTCATGCCTAAACTAGCAATGCTTTTTGCCTTGTCATTGTCTTTTAGTGCCTTCAGTGTCTTTATTTTACTTTATTGTTGATTCCTGGAGTGTTGCTGAAGGCAATAGAAGGTTAAAGGAAATCACTGTAATTGTTATGCGCTCCTACCCATCATGGTTTGCAGAGCACACCGAAAAACACTACAGGCAACAGCGTGGAAGGTGGCTTTGTGTAAGAAACCTCACTTTTGGGTAACAGAAGCTGGTAGTACTTTGATTTGGAGACTGCAATGGTGGTACAAGTGTCTGTTAGTTTTCTTGAGTAGCTGTTAGGAATACTCTTGTGAGAAGAGGAGCTTTCCCTTGGGATATTGCAGGTCTGTGAGTCTGTGCCCGTTTCCAGCTCCCTGTTTTCATTTTTAAGCAGACCCAGAGATCTCTTGGTAGCTCACTGTAGCTGCTGTTCAAAGAGCAGAGGCAGATCTGCTCTTTGAACCTGATCTGAGAGGCTTTGAGCCATGTTCTGGGCACAGCCCTTTTGCCTGGGGAGGAGCAACTTGGGCACCAAAACCTACCCCCAGCTTTGTTTTACCCCTTAATTTGTGTGGGACTCATCTCCCAGCTACAGGCTCTGGGCTGTGGCCACTCAGGAATGGGGTCTGAAATCACCAGGGCTGTCCTGTTGTAAACAGACCCCCTTTCCAGACAGGGCTCCTGTCTGCAATTGCAGCTCACCTTTGTCTGGGGGTTGCACATGTCCCACTTTGGGGCTTTTTCTCTTTTCCTCTGGTCACACTTCTCAGCTCTCAACACTGGTCCTGTCAAATCACAGTCTTGTTCACCTGCCTCTGCAGGGAGGACTTCTCAGAGTCCCAGGTCTGGGCACATTCTGGATAAAATCCTATACAATAAATACATACATTTCATTCCTGGTCTTAGTAAAGTGCCATTGGGACAATTGATTTTAAATTGTGTTGTATTTGGCCTGTTGAGTGTGTAAGAGAGGTACAAAATCACAAAGAAAAGGAAGAAGAATAAAATAAATTGGCCTATACTACTGTGTTACATGTTCAATTCTTTCACAATACTCCAGTCTCCTGTAACTGATATTTCTGGAATGCTGGGGCATCAAATAGGCTCTAGTCATAAATCTCTGTAAATAGCAAGTTTGGAAGGATGTAACAAAGAAGCTTTGCTCCTTACAAAAGAAAAAGGTGACTTGCACTAGGTCAGGTCTGGACATAATGACAGCATGAACAAGAATCTGAATCTATGATTCTGATTTTCTCCTTCCATCCTGTCAGCCACTTACTACTGAAGGTTAGGACACTCACAAGAGGGATGTGTGCCTAGGGCTGGGAAGAGTGGATTCAAGATTTCACAGATGTTTAGAACTTGACAATGAAATGCCCCTCTTACCACCTTATCTATGCAAATATTTAACCAGGCGTTTGCGAATCATTTGCTGTCTCACTTCACTTATTTACTCACCCAGGTAGGAAGCTTTCACGGAGCAGTCCCTCGTACCTCCAAGAGTGTGCTGAGTAGGTTTATTAACAGCCTTACTGCTGCATAATTATGAAATTAACCTTTGAGTCACTCCCATCTCTTCTCTAATTTCCTGCTGTTGTCAGTGGAACACGCCACGGGAAGCATTAAGGATTTGTTTGGGTTTGTGCTTCCCTGTGTGGCTGTTACGGGCCACTGTCACAGGCAGGATCCTGGGATAACTCAGCCTTTGGTCCGAGGCAGCAGAACCATCGTTCCCTGTCAAAGGTTGGCTTAGGACTTTTTCCCAAGTTGCCAAGGCCTACAAATAACCACGTATGCTATTTTTGAATATTGGCATAATATTGGTATTCTCAGTCTTCTGCAATTTTAGTCGTTCACCAGTTTATTAAAAATGAAGGTCACAGGATTGGAGAACTTGTTAAATGATTATTTTAAGACCGGGCTCAAATTAATAGGATGTGCCAACTAGAAATGTTATGCCTAGCAGATGCTGTATAACATTCCTAATAGTTATTAATTGGCTTGGAAATACTTAATTATCTTGTATTTTTCAAATATAGTGAAGAGTTCATTTTTAAAAATACTTTTAGCTTTCTTTTTGCACCCATTGCCATCAGTTTGGCCTGTTACTTCTCCTACTGGTCTAGTTACTTGGTTGCCCATAATTCCTTTCAGAAATCCTGCTGCCTGTCAACTTTTCACTGGCACTCTTGAGATCCCTTAGGAACTTTGGGGTTTTAGTATCTTACACCCTTGTCGTATATAGTACATTTCCACCCCCCCCACCCCCCCCGTATTCTCACATTAATACTGAGCCAAATTGTATCTGGCATCTGATACTTGAGTTCTCTGCTTTTACCAATGATTTTGTCTGAGCCTGACGGGGGAGAATATTTTCTCTTTCTAATATTGAGCAACTTAGTTACTGATCAAAAGAGCTGTGTAATGTGTACTATGAAAGTACTTACCCGGTTGCAACGCAACATAATCATGTAGCAGCCATCAATTTTAGGACAGTGTGGGTTGTATTTTTGTTTCACAGTGAGTTAAGATGTTGCCTTGTACTAAATTCAGGACATTTGTGTTTAAAAATTTTAACCTCAGCAGTTGAGGCATAGATGAAATTGAGTGTTGGGATACTGAACCAAGCCACCATGGACAAGAAAATCTGAAATGGTATGCACAAGCTCTTTTCTTCTTCTGGAAACTTGCTGGGGTTTTGTTCACACTTATTTTCTCTGCTGTTTTTTTGGGGGTTGTTGTTTTTGGTTTTTTTTTAATGTTGCTGCAATTAACCCTTGGAAGCCTCTGAAAATTATTTTCCTTTCTATTTTTATTCTGACTTTTCTTATTCTATATCGATATTTCTCCTTTTCTTCCTCTTCTTACATGTGCTACTGTGCTCTCCCTTCTAGTTCCTGAATTGATCCCTTTAGGGTAAGAGAGTAAATTAACATATTTATCTGTTTTGAAAATGCCAGGGAAATCTGGAAGCTGTTTCCATCCCATGGTGGTGTAAAGCTGAGTGCTGGGCTCTGGAGGGGAAGGGAAGGCAAGGCAGGGAGTCAAAGCAGGTGCAGCTGGGATTTGAAATGGGGACGCAAAGTGATCCCTTTGGTATCTCTCTCCATCCCTCCACTCCTGCTTCCCCTTGGGTACAGGAGTGCTCAGGCTGCAGCAGTGGCGTTGTCTGGGCAGAAATCTTGTGCTTTGGTGACTTTTAGCTCTTAAAGAAGAGATATCTCTAAAGCAAAACTAAATTTGTGGTTTCTTTGATCTTGAAAGTGGGTAATAAGAAATTTGCATTCCTTTTCATTTTCCCTGGCCAGATTTATAAATCTCAATTCAGAAACCGCAGTCCGCAATCCAAGCCCTCCTCCTCCCTCTGCAGAAGCTGGTATCAGTGGTGCTGGCTCACGTGAGAGCAAGTGGGCACAAAATCCTTGGTTTTTCAGCCCAGATCTGTGGTGGTGTTACATCCAGTCCTGGTTTATTTTGGGACGTTACCCACTTTCCATAAGGAAAAGTGGGATTGTCTCAGACATTCTTTTCAGATGTGCCTTACCAGAGTAAGTTTTGGGACACCCTGTTCTGACGTAATTGCTTCCTACTGGCTAGGAAAAGGTGTGGTGAAAATATGGCAGTTCTGTCTCTTAATAATTTTGAGGCTGGAAATTGTTCAGAAGGAGTTTGAGGCCAAATTGGTGAATTCTAGTCAACCCTGAGACGGTGTAATTGCAGAGCCTGCAGCCCAGGTTATCCTTCAAACCTTGACCTTCATTCCTTGTCATGCTCATCCCTCCATTCCTTCCCTCTTGTTTCAAAGATACAGAAAGAAGGCAGAACTCGTGCTCTTTCCCTGTCCATATCCAAGTGAGTCACCGCTGCTCACGGCGGCGGTCGCCAGGACTCTGCCAAGGGTTTGGGTGTCCTTGCCTCTGGGCTGCACAGTAAAGCGTATTCCATTGCCTTGGGATTGGAACTGCCGTGCGAATGGGGGGGGAGGGCTGGGATCCGTGGGTGCTGTGCCCACCGTTCCTTACGCAGCCCCGGGTGTGAAACTCTGCCTGCTCTGATCTTTGTTCTGGATGTTCCTGAGGTTGTGAGCTTGTCCGCCCGCTGCCGGCAATGTTTGACTGGAGCTGAATGTGGGATTTTGTTAATGCTCCTATTTTTATTTTACTGGTGCTTTTGCATCGCTAATCAAGCACAAGCCTCCTATTGTTCCCCCTGCTTCTTCCTCCCGGTGCATGCTTATATTTAGTTATTTTAATAATCATACGCAGGGTTTGTAATCCCGCAAGAAGCCGGGGCGGTGATGAACTCCTTTTCTGCTTGCCGAACGCGTTCTGTTCCCGTGGCAGATGGCTGTTACTTGATCCGCCGCTGTTCCGGAGCGGCGGGGCCCGGGGCCGCGGAGATGCGCTCCCGGCGCGGTGCCGCTCCCGGGGGCTGCCGGAGCGGGCGGGGACTGGCGGCCCCGCTGCCGGTGCGCAGCCCCCGCCGGGCTCCATCCAGCCCGATTTCCATCCATTCATGAATCCGTGACGTCAGCACGCTCGGTGCTTCTTTGCAGCAGGCTGCAGGATTGTGTGGGTGGAATTTCCTTTTATTTTGCAACACTTCCTTTTTTTTTTTTTTTTTTTTTTTTTTTTTTTTTTTTTTTTTGCCTTCCATCTTTTTAAAACAAGAAAATGGAGCATCACATAGGAAATCTTCATCCTTGTGAGTATTTGGGGGGAAATGTGTTTCTGTGAGGGGGGTGTGTATTTGTGTGTGGTGTTCCATGGTCAGCGTTCCCCTTTCGCCATTTATTTCGGAAGGACAGATGGATGTTGCATTTGTGATGGGAAAGGGCTGAAAAAATGATGCTGAGAAAGGGAAGAGGAGACATGAAACCTTAATTTATCCATCACTGCACATGAATCTGAGAACTGGCCTGGCCTTTGCCTGTCGGTGTGGTGTGCTGGACATTTTTCACTTGCAATTTTGCACGTTATCTTCTCGTGCCCCCCTTTTAAAGGGGAAGGGAATGGCAATGGAGAATAAATATAAGTGGAATATACAGGCAATGACATAAGAATTATTAGATAGTGTAAAGAGGCAGAGTTGTAATTTTTGCCTTTAGGAATTGTATTTTTTTTTCCCCCTTGTGGGCTAATCAAACAATTCCTCCTGTGTGTTACAGTGATAAATAATTTAATTTTATTTCTGAGATGAAGGAGGTGCGTTTTTCTTTCAATCAGCCGGGTAGGAATTTGCTCCTGTGTTATTGAAAATAGCAGTTTGAGCTGTCTCTGATGTGCTGAGCACAATTTTCACCCCTCATTTTCCTAATAAATGAGGGAGCTGGGAGTACCTTTGCAGTTAACGATACTGTTCACTGGGGCAAGATTTGTCATATTCCTGCTCACCTGAATGGGCATGATGTCATGTTTTCTCCCAATGAAAAGAAGAGCTGCTCTTTATTTTTGTTTTGGGGGGTGGTTTAGGTGCTGCAGTAGCTTAATCATATCAAACCACATGTCTCCCTTAAGTAAATGAAAAATGGGATATTTTAAGTAGATCTGGAGAAGGATGACATCAGGCCCATGTGTTTGCATATACTGATTTTAGCAGTAAGCAATCTGTTCAGTAGAAGTCAGAAGAAGATGAAGGAATGTATTTGGATCAATAATTTTGAGGGAGAAAATACGAAAATGTTTGAAAGGAGAGAGATGCAGTTGGTCTGGCTGGGAAATGTGGGCACTTTCCACAGCACCTGCTGTGTGGGTAGCCACAGACACCTTGGGATACCCTAGAATGGGGAGGGTAGAGTTGTCATGGGTTTAAAAGTTTTTGTCACTATCCTTTTTGTTGTGCTCCTGGATGTATACGGGTTTTGTTTCTAGAGAGAGGCAGCCCTTTGAACCTCTGTCTGTGACAGCCTTCCGCTGAGAAACACAAATAAATCCGGATTTTGATGTAGTGGGGGTTTTGTTTGTTTGTTTTGCTCTAACACCAGTTTTGTTTCCTGTCTTTGGGGCCTCCAGTCTGAGTCTTTGATCTAGAATGGTCCTGTCATTCAGATTTGTCTTTGTCCCCTGCTGCCTGATAGTTAAATTTATAGCTGGCATTCATTTTGACCCCTGTGCCTGGAATTAGCAAGTAACTTCTAGCACAGAATATATGGTAGGGACTCCCACTGTTCCTCAGCTATAGGTGAACTTGGATTTAATAATGTTTGGGGTTTTTTTGGTTGCATTTTTAACCTCCTTCTTTTGTCTCCTATTGTAAAGACTAGGTAAGTGGCTTATCTCCAGTGGATCAGAAAATTGGGTAATGATTTATTTGAAAGTCTCTGCGTGGGTAAGACCTTTCACCATTAGGAGTTATTTAAACATGGGTCTGCTCTAAACAGTGGCAGGATAAGAGAAGCTTTAAGTATCTCTTGTTTTCTTAGGACTATTTTTGTAGCAAATATGAGATGGTGGCTGATCAGGCTGGAGCTGTTCCCACCTGGTACCTGTTCCAGGCTGTCTGCAGTTGAGATGTGGGGAGTGGATTTTCAAGAGTAGGGCTTCTCAAAATGGCAGAGTTATTAAATAAAGCTTTTTTTTTTCTGAATACAATACAATAAAATAAAAGAAATCTGGCATGGCTTGTGTGAACAGATTTTAAATCAGTGCAGGTTGCCCTTCAGTTCTGGTCCTTGGGGCCAGGGCAGGCAGGGGATGGTGCACTGAGCCCTTTAGCCAAGCTCTCACCTGAGATCCCTGTGGAGGAACACAGCAGCAGGTTCACTGCTTGTACAACTTCCAGTGAGTTCTCAGCCATAACTGAATCCAAATGAGTCAACTGAGGCAAATGTTACCTCTGAGGCTCTCAGGAGTTTGGCACTTCACCAAGCCCTGTCCAGCTTATGGGACTTTGTTTTTTATCCCTCCTTGGCAAAAACATCCCGTGCAGGGGCTTAGGCTTTTGTAGGCTCCTGTTTTGTGACATTGCAGCAAATCACTCTCATCTCCTGGGGAGTAGGGGGGGGGGGGGGTAAATATTTCGCCCAAAACACAGGCTACTTAGGGCTGAATAGCAAGTTGGCAGCTTTGGCTGGGCCAGGAGCAGCAGCTCTGTGTGTAGTTACTCCCACCCCTATAAATACTCAGTGTATGCTTTAACCTCTGTGCTCTCTCCCTGCTACAACTTCAGCTGAGGAGTTGGTGGTTGGAGGGGGTTCAAGGCTTTGTCAACAGTTGGGTGTAGGTGAGGAGGAAGAGCAGATTTGTGTAAAGTCTGTGGTTTATAACCCTCTGGTGAAGCTGTGATTGTTGGTGCTGTTCCCTCTGGAGCCATTGTTCCTTCTGGAGCTGTTGGTAACGTAGCACCGAGGTGCTGTGAGGGAAGGAAGGAGAAAGTCCAGGCAGGGGTGAGAGGCTGGACTTCCTCAGTGTGGTGGGCTGGAGGAATGGAAGTCTCTGTGCAGACGTTCTATTCGTTCCAGGGATGCTTGTCCCTTCCAGTCCCCCATCTCTGTTACCTTCTGGAGGACACCAAAATCAGTAGTGCAGCTGTACAGCTGTTACTCTCCTGTTGAAACACAGGGAGTCCAGCCTCACCCTCCTTCTGTGCCTGAGGAGATCCTCAGGTGTTGGGCCACCAGCTGCAGCCCAGGGGTGATCCAGCTGGGGTGTGCTGAGTGCTGGTCTCTGCAGGGTTGGATGGCACGAGCCGTGCCAGGCCTCAGGAGCTCCTCTGGGATGCAGCCCCAGGACTGTTGTTTGTGTGTTAGCAGCACGTAAAGCTGTAGTGGAGCAGGCTCACACCTCTAACCCTGCGCTGTCGCTAATACAGGCTTACGAGAGGCTCCTGAGCGGGGCATTGTGCTGCCTCTGTCGAGGAGTAATCCTCTTTGCTCGTGTATGGTGCTTGCTAAATACAACTTAGTACTGCTGTCATTTCCCATCCGAGATCTGCCAGCTGGATTTCGAGTGTCCTTCCCCTTCCCAGCAGGTGCACCCAGGCTGGGACCTGGTGTGGGGTGACAGGGGCCGGAGCACTGCACCTACCCCAGGAATTGTTGTACTTCCACGGAGAGCTGTTGAGTTACTTTAATACTGGGTGTGAAGCACATAAGCTCTTAGTGCTGAGAAGTTTGTGTGAGTAGCTTTTACATGTCGAATGTGCTTTGCAAATGTTGAATAATTCATATCTACTATAAAAATAAAAACAAGCGTAGGAGTGAGTGAGTGAGTTTACCTGAGACCAGTCTGACACCTCACGTGAATTCAAGTGAGACTTTGATTCATTCACTGCATTCCTGAAAGCAGCACCGTGATATTGATCTTCATCCTCAAAGGTCTTTCAGATATTAATTAATTTTAATGCTACTCTTTGGAGGAAAATAGGGTGTTTCAGTTCTGTGAGGGGGGGAACTTCCAAGATATCATTTGTTGGTAGGACTGGAACATTTAGTGCCTTCATGTGGCAGTGTCAGCGAGGCTGTAAGGCCTCTGTGAACTAAACTGGAAATTTTTCTGGTGTTTGTTGTAAAATATTTCAGTTTGAATCCTTAAATCTGTTGTTATTACTTAGTAATTGTAATATAACAACATGTAGTAATTATATAGTAATAACATACAGTAATTATATCATAATATAACAACATAGGGATTGATAATACCATGGGAATTGTCAATGAGGTAAAAGTGCAAACTGGGAAGGATGAAGAGAAAAGAACAGAGCCTGAAGCCTGTGACTTGGTTTGAAAAGTTGTTTCCTGCTATGGAGACAGCTGGAAAGGAGAAAGAGAAGTGTAACTTAAGGTCATTTCTACATTTTAATCTGAGACAGATTTCAGTAGCAATTCTGTAGTATAAAAGACTGATCAGCATTTAGTCTGTCTTTATCCCAGCTGAATGTTTTCCAATAGATTGATGGGCCTGTGGAGGAGGGTGTCAATGGTGAGTGAGATGCCAGAACATGGTGTGTGGAGCTGCTGGTGTTCCCTGTGTGCACGTAGCTCACGACGTGCAGCAGCCATGGGGAGGGGAGCAAGCAGCAAATGGGCGACTTAGTGACGCTGATTTTTGTGAAGGAACTGCGTGGTCCTTGCTTTGTTCCCCTGCTCCCCAGAGGCGGGTGGCTCCTGGGTTCCCCTTCTCCCGAAGCACCTGGGCTCAGAGCAGGGCTGCTCTCCAGCAGGAACGTGCAGTCTCCGGTCCCTGCAGCCAATACGAGAGTCATTATGCAACACCACTTATTTCCTATGGCATCAGATTATGCAATTTCTGAGCAGAAGAATGCAAAGCCCTGGAAGAACACAGTAGCATTTTAGCAGATCCAAAAATACCTTCTGCAGGGTAGAGGCAGCATTTCTGTGTGTAGTGCTGAAAATACGCCGTTACGTAAGGTGCTTATTTCCCAGCCGGCGCTTGGCAGGGCTGCCAGGTGAAGCAGGACGTGCTCTCCCTGCCACTGGAGAGAGGTCTCCCTGCACCACAGGAGGCTGGATGGGCTCTTTGTCTCTCTTCTTCACCAAGATGAATTTTTATTGCCTTTTTTTTTTTTTTTTGTTCCTTTTGATAAAATAAAAGAAGTGGGTGCTTGATTTCTGTTTCCAAATCTAGCACTGCTTCACCATCCCCCCCCCCCCCCCCCCCAATTTTGTGACCTTATGCTGAAGGAGGTTCTGGTGAAACATTTGTCTCATGGTGTTGGAGGTAGAAATTCATTCCTGTGCTGAGAGCCAGGGCAGATGCACACATTGCGTGTGGGGATAAGAGTCACCAGTTCTTTTAAGGTGAAGTCTGCCTTGGAAATCTATTAAATATCTTTGTAGGAGACAAGAGCATGCTAGGAAAGGGGATCTGGTTGATACAATCTGTTGGGATTTTGGCAGGAATACTTACCAGAGACTCTTAAAGAGACTAAGCAGCTATTAAATCACAGAGGCACCAGGCTGGCAGACAGATCACTGGTTAAATGATATGGAATAAGAGTAGGGATAAAAGGATGGTAATGCTGAAGCATTTTTCTCTGCTTTGGAGATGGCATTACTCATACTCTTCCCACCTTTTCTTCCCTTATCCAGATAGTTTAGGAATATTCTGTTTAGGCTGTGAAGACTGCACAAGGAAGGTGTTGAGGGTGATAACTATGGAGGCCACCTGCAGGGAGTACTGGAAGGCTCTAGTGAACTTGGGTGATAAAATATCAGTTCAATTTAGTGTTGATTAAGAACAATTCAGTTTTAACATCCTGTTGGAATTAGGCTTTTCCTGCTCAAGAATGAGATCTTAGGTTGTAAGAGACCCATGGAAGTTAGCTCAGGATCCTGAAGAACCAAAATGATCATTGTGCCTTTGTGCATTTCTGTGGCATTCTGTCCTTTTTGGGAATCCTGGCTGTGGTCTGACTTCCTCAGCTACCCAGAAAAGCTGCCCTATCCCTGGAAGTGTTCAAGGGCAGGTTGGATGGGGCTTGGAGCAAACTGGGTTAGTGGAAGGTGTCCCTGCCCATGAATCTTAAGGTTTTTCCTACCCAAACTATCCTGTGATTCTATGTTCTATAACTCTAAGGTGATCAAAGACTCAGAGCAGGTTTCATATGGTGAGTGAGAAGGTCAAATCAGAATTGTTAGACTTGAGAAAAGATGTTGGAGTGGAGGGTGGGATAGTTTTTAAACTCACAGCTGGAATTAAGGTGATAATAGGTTCAGGTGTCGCTGCAGCAGTGAACAACTGGCTGTTCGAAGAAAGAAAGGAGTTAAAGATGTGCAGAGTGAAGAGCAGCTGGTGTTACCTTCTACAGCAGAGTTAAGCTACAAAGCTCCCTGCCACAGCAGAGTGTTTGCCAAAGTGTTCTGGTTAAAACCATTCCTTGGCACATTTGCACAGGACCAGTGCGTGGTGTGCTGTGAGCTGCTGGCGCTGCTGGGGGAGCTCTGGCTGCCTGTGCACCCTTCCCTTGGCGCTGCAGCAGGAAAGGGGATGGATGAACCTCCTGAGCTGGTGTGGCTTCACCCCATTGCTGCAGCCTAGGGGCCACTTCTTTCTCCTCAGCCAGGCTTACTTGGGATGTGCAAGGTACCAAGCAAACCTGCAGCTGGCTTTGCACAGAGCCAGAATTTAGCCTTTATGGGTATTTCTTGGCTGGTACACGGTGCTATTTTTGTCATTGTCAGAAAGGGTTCAGGCCACAGAGCTAGACAGTGTTCTCTTTCTCACTGGTACAGCCACAGACAAAAGGATATCACAACTAAAATCACTGTTCCAAAAATGATGCATCCCTTTTTGGGGATAGATGGAATATACTGAATAAAGACTAAATTAAATCATCATGAAGTCAAGCTTTGTTGTGGTAACACAGACTGCATACAACATAGTTACATGTCTGTGCTCTCATGTGCTTAATGCCCATGGCTATGTTAAAATATTCTCTTAACATTTTAAAATGAGGATGAGGATGATAGTTGTGAGCCCTAAGCAGTTGCTACCACATCATTCAGGTGAGGATTACGGTGTCTCCAAAAGAAAGTCTCCTTATGTTGAGATGGCATCCAAGTATTTATTGGAGAGAGGAAGTAAAAGTATGTGTTCCAGTCAGGATTCTGCAGGAGGCGCAGTGTAGTGTAGTGTTTGTCTGACAACCTGAAGGAGCAGTGTACAGCACAAAAAAGCCAGTGTTACAAGAGTTCACTTTCCCAGGTAAACGTGCTGTTTGTTGTGGAAAAATGTTTATATGCAGAAATATAAACAGAGCTGTTGCAGGGATGGAAAATCTCATCTGGGTCAGATGAAGAATTTTCAACTGCTTCATGAGAAATTTATTGTGTTTTGGCAATATAATTGCAATATTTAAAGATAAGGCTGGGTTGTGGCTGGGCATTCATGTGGTATGAGATGGGAAGAGATGTGCTTCCTTGAAGGAGCAGTGTGTCTTGAGAAGGAGATTGATGCCTTGAAAACACCCAAGCTTTTGCCTTGGGCTACTCCATACTTGGCTTAAAGGTTTGCCCATCTCCTGGGCTGGGTTATACCAAGTTAATGTGGGTAAGCTTCATAGTGTGGTTTCTATTTTTACAGCCTAACGAAACAGATAATGTAACTTATAAAAATGTAATGTAATTAATTAATGTAATAATGTAACTTAAAAAAAAATTCAACCCTCCTGAAACAAGGAGTTTGCCTTTTGGTGATGTGTAACTCATTCCCTATAAATATATCTGCTTTTACTTTTTGTTTACAAAGCAGCCATGCAAAACACAAGCCTGTGTTCCGAGTAATGTAAAAAGTGTGGCAGAAGAGGAGTATCTTATCCACTCATGTAATATTTTCCTCATCTGGAGACCAGGAAAAGAAAGTGATGAAATCCTGCATAGTAAAACCACATGGTTCAAACCCCGAAGGTCAGAAGTGACAACCAAAGCTCTGGGACTTGCCATTTCAGCAGCTCTCACTCGTTCCTGTGCTGAAGTTGTACACAGATGGGAGAGGACTGTGCATCAACCTGTTGTAAAAATTCCCTGTAGAGTTTGAGAGAGAGTCCCAAGGGGCAGGAGAACGTGATGGCTGTGCTCTATAGACAGGCTTTTAGTGGTTTTGTTAGATTTTAGAACATTTTTAAAGCACTGTCACCAGCCACTAGTTGAGATGATACACGCATAAATTCCAGTTGTGTTATCAGTGAGGGAATGTGTAGTTACCTTGTTGTGCCCACTGTAGCCAGGAGGAAATGACACTGAGTACCAGGAAAAAGCAAGGAGACTCCAGGGCTTGGCTGTAAGTAGGGATCTGGACAGGAATCTCCTCTGTCCGTGGTAGTTCCATGTACCAGGGGGATAATTTCTGCCAGCAGCTCTGTTTCAGCCCCTAAACATGGATCAGACAGTTGCTTTTATTCCCTCTGCATGTTGGAAGTGCAAGCAGAGATTATGCTTCCCTGGCTAAGACAGAAATGGCGTTCAAGGAGGCGACCTTAGTGTTCCTGGAGTTTTGGGCTGTTGGGAGATTGAGTGGTGGCCTCTGTGCTTACACCACCTTTCCAGCACACGGACTTTTGGTTTGGTTTGTGTGCTGTGTCTGGAATGCTGTGTCTGATTTGCCACTCAATTTTTAGCACAGCTCTTTAAAGGAGAAACTTTAAAGGAGGAACTTCAGTAATGGTCCACGCAAGGCATTGGGTTAACTCAGCTGTGTCTGCAGACCTGACCATTGTGTTGACACTCTTGTAAATATTGAACTTGTATAGGCAGCCACGTGCTTTGGTGGCTCCGGGGGAGTGTGAGGACACTTCCTGGATGGCTGTTTCCAGGGACAGACACAATATCAGGCAAGGTGAGAGCGTGCCTTGGTAACTGATGCACCCACTTGGTGATTCAGGTAAACTCTCACTTTTGTATAGTTTTAAACTGCATTTTGGGCTCTCTGACATGTTGAGGTGCAGCCTCACTCTTCCCAGAAGAGGTGCATTTCATGCTCCTTTCGTCTGGGGGTGGTAGGATTTTGCCTGGAAAAAAATACTTTGCATGGAAATGGAGTCATTTACAAGAAGTTGTGATTGTACAAAATTACACCGAGCCTCGAATCCCCTTCCAGACAGAAGAGAAATTTGTTAGTGCAGAGTGCATGAACTCATCAAAACAGTTCAAATCCGAGGGTCTGCCTTCAAGTCTGTGTGTGCAGCAGCACTTGGTGAAATCTCAGTCTCTTAAATATGCACAGTCCTCCCACACATGGAGCTTCCAGCTTTTGACTGGGAGGCTGCTGCAGCAGGAGCATCACTAGGGTAGAAATAGCACAGCCCTTGGCTACGCCTTTCCCTGGAAAAGCTAAAGATGCACATGCAGATCATAGACATGGGATCCCAGGCTGGTTTGGGTTGGAAGGGACTTTAAAAATCACCCAGTGCCACCCCTGCCACGGGCAGGGATACCTTTCACTGTCCCAGGATGCTCCAAGCCCCGTCCAACCTGGCCTTGGACACTGCCAGGGATCCAGGGGCAGCCCCAGCTTCCCTGGGCACCCTGTGCCAGGGCCTGCCCACCCTCACAGGGAACAATTTCTTCCTAATATCTAACCTAAACCTGCCCTCCTTCAGCTGAAGGCTATTCCACCTTGTCCTGTCACTACGTGCCCTTATGAATACATCCTGAATGGCAGTCTGGATATAATGAAACTTAAAATTTTCAAGAAAATGTTTTTCTTTGCCTTTTATTGGGAAGAGTTCGACATGAAAAATCTCAGCCTTTTGGTACTAAGGTTAAAAAAATAGTGGAGGCATGACAATAAAACTTGGGAAATGCTCTTATTCCCTTGTTTGAAGAGATGGTGAGGTCTAAACCAACCTAATTTCATTGGATTAAGTCACATTTTGCTAAGGCAAGAGGTTGCACATTACAGAATTTACTGCAATAGAAGAGAATTTAAAAAATTCATTTCCCCAGCAAGTCAACACTGATGTGGTGTGGCAGAAACCACCTTCTCCCCCTCCCAGGGTTTCTGCACCACTTTGCTTCAAGCTGGCTTGATAGGAAGCTGTTTTAAAAGAAGTGCTGCTGTTTCATGCTCTCCAAACAATGAGTTTGCTACACCTCTGAAAATCAGGCTGCTTATGTAAGGCCCTAAATAAGGCTGTATCAGGCCCGTTTGAGAATAATTCCATAACTTTTGTATGCCTCCTCTCCCCATGAAGCACATACAAGGGCATGTAAAGTGGCAGGACACTGTGCCTAAAGGCTTTTTTTATTTGGAACATCTCAGTGTTGGAGAAGGCAATTTGATCTGGGAAAACAGACCTGACATCTCTGAGTCTGGGGCTTTGTTCTTGGCTGAGCTGTGTAGTGAAAAGCTGTTCATTCCCTGTTAAACCTCCACAATCAAACATTCCAGAGACAGAAAACTGCATAGAAATGTAAAAGCAAAACCTTACACTGTAGTAGTGTACTTTTGAGAGTCACATAGCAGCAAAGTTATTTTATCCTCCAAGTCTGATTTAATCCTTAATGCACTTCCCAAGGCTTCAATTTGAGATATTTTGGGACACTGTTGCCTCAAACTCTGGCCTTTACATTTGGGTTTCTTGCAGGACACCTGGCTGATGTGTTATTTGCATTGCTTAATACTCTGTGTTACAAAACCCAGATTTCTCTGTAGGAGCAGTGGTTGCATTTTGCTCTTGTTTAAACAATCACTTGTCACTCCCTGACTTTGGGTAATGAGCAGGGGCTGTGCCCAGGAACGCTGAGTTGGGCTTGGCCGGGTGTTTTTATGAAATTCTGTTCAGGTCTGAAGCATTTTCTTATCAATAACAAAATCTGCGATAACATAACAACTGCTGCTAGTAGTAATTGTACTATGAGGTCACACTGCAGCTTCCCACCCTGGGGAATTGGTCCCTGTAATGCTGGTCACTGGCAGGTCGGGAATAACCAACTTTCCAGCTTTTGTGAGTCAGATTCAGCTCCTGCACTGGTTTGGGCTGTGCTGCAACCTCTGCCTCACTTGCTGTTTTGCTTTCTTTTAAAGAACAAATTTTACAACGTAAATAAAGCTTTTATGGAAAGCCCATGTGATCAGGCAGGATACAGGAAGGTAATCCAGGTTCCTGGCTGTTCCTGTTTGCTGCTGGAGAGGGCCTGAAGCCCAGGGCAGGAGTTTTTCATCCTGCAGGCTGAAGGGCTTATCTCTCCTCTCTGCAGTGACCTCATCCTGAGGAGTTACAGCACTGAGCTGTTCCCTTGCCGTTGGCTGTGTCCTACCTGGCCACCTCTTTCTCCCTTCCAGTGGCTGTTTGCAGAGCCCAGAAATTTGCACCCACTGTAATTGATCTAACTTTTTAACAAAATACTTTCTATTAAGGCTGGTTTTTTTACCCCCTTCTCAGCTTCTTGTGGAATTTAAAACTGGACTTTGTTCCATGTTGCAGGCTGAGCCTGTTGCGTTAGAGCCTCTTGTTTCAGAAGGGACTATCCCAAAAAACTGTTTTTGCAGTGGGTAGCTCTGGCAGCACGACCCCCAGCCATCAGCCTGGCTCTGTGGGAAGGTAGCACCACCACGGGTTGTGGAAAAAGAAGGGCACTTCTTAAAAGGGATCCCAGCTCTTGTTTAATGTGCACCCTCCCCAAAGCTCATGCAGGGAAGAGGTGGAGAGCAGTGGTGGGAGATCAGCAAGGAGGGTCTGCTCTTCTGTGAAGCTCTCAGAGTTTTACTTGCTTATGACATGTGTGTGGTTAGAGAATTGAACATATCTTGCCACAATGGACATGGAGGGTCAATCAAAGGCCCAGGATGGTCATAACTAGGTTGGGCTCTGCGGGAGCAGCTACAAACCATCCCTTGGTGGACTCGAGGTACCTGTATCACCGGGCTTTGTTTCTCTAACACCTTGTCTCGAGGGTTTGCAGAGGGATCCTGAGTTTGTGGGCTGAGCCAGGCCCAGGAACAGTGGTGGGACTCAAATCATAGCTGAGCTGGGGCCAGCTTCAGTCTGATAATGCTGTGGGAATTCTCTGCAAAGAACCTTTCATGATTTTGACCTTTAGGCTCTCATTTAAAATTGTGGTGTTTGTTTACTGGGCAATTCCTGCAGTAGGTTACCGGGAGTATTGCCCGAGTGGAGTTTCTGTTGGAACCATTTATTTGTTTCTTTTAGGGCAGTAATTATTTACCAAGTATCAGCGGCTGTCTGGAAAGTCTAGTTAATTATCAGCTCACCTCAGTGAAACTGCACGTAGTGAAAATACTTAAATAAAAAATTGAAAGTTGTTCTTTTTCCTCTTGTTTCAGGTACTGGGCCCACGTGTCGCGTGTGAGTTGTGTCCTACAAATGCTCTGAGCACCCCCTCGGGCCGTCTCCTTGATGCACCCTCACGGCATTATGGCCAGCACTCAGGAGCGCCTGAGCCTGTCTTCCTCTCCCAACTCCATGGGCAAAGCGTTCTGTGAGGACAAAGACTTGGGGAGGTTCCCCGACGAGCACCCCGCTGCCGGGAGCCACCCGTCCCCCGAGCTGCTGGAGGACGTGCGGGAGCGGGGCTCGCTGCCGGCCGAGCTGCTGGAGGGCGTGAGCAGCCCGGGCACGGCGGCCGTGCTGACCAGCATCAGCGAGGACGCCCGCGACCACTTCGAGAACAGCGTGCTGCAGCTGCGGGAGCAGGACGAGCCCGAGCCGGGGCTGCCGCAGGGCACCCGCAGCCCGGGGGACGGGGACACGAACGGCGCCGCTGACGATGTGAAGGTCCAGTTCAACCGGACGGGCAGCGGCAGCGGCGGCTTCCTCGAGGGGCTCTTCGGGTGCCTGCGGCCCGTGTGGAACATCATAGGCAAGGCCTACTCCACGGACTACAAACTGCAGCAGCAAGGTAAGAGGGAACCACCTGCACTGCCTTGGGCTGAGAGGAGGGAAGGAGCCCAGGGCTCTTCCCCAGCTCTCCACGTGGCCGTTTTTGTCTCGCCCAGCCCTGTCACGGGTTTCCAGGGATAAGTCCTGCACTGTAGAGCCGACAGCCGTCATGTGTGGCAAAGGCAGCTCGTGATGGAGTCAGCACCGACTGCCCGCTCTGCCCCATGGCTTGGACCATTGTGACAAGGCCTGAACCTGAACTGAGCGTGGGGATCAGAAGGAATTGTGTTGAAGTACTTGGTACAATCCCTGTGTTAATTTCTGGAGGTTTTTTATGCCAGATGGAAAATACTCACATAGGCACTTGCACTTCAGAAGCTGCAGGTGAAGGCTGTCCCCAGTTGACCACCACATAGCGGGAGTATTGCTTCTCTTTTAAAATGACTTTTATTTCTTTTTATTCAGGAGTAATTTTCCTCTTTAAAATATCATTTAGTACTTGTCTTTCCAGAAATATGTTCTTTAATATTTATACCTTTTTCATTTAGATGTGTAAGCGTAAATGTGTAAGTGCATGTGAGTATAAATATATATAAAATCTGTAGCTTGGGAAAAAGTGATGTCCCAGTTGACTGCATATATATCTATACATCTTTCTCTATATATATCTTTAGGGAGTACTGAAAGCTAAAGAGCAGAGTATGCTCTGCTGTTGGTGTCTGATTTCTCCTCTAGCACAGGGGGAGGGAGGTGGCAGATGGGAAAAGAACAAGCTGTCATTAGAATTAAGGAGCTGAAATGGTTGAGGCTTATGGAAAATGGGAACAGCCTGGCCACCACAGTACCATGGGGCAAAGTCTCCTTTGAGCATCACTCAGTAGTAATCAAATGGCTTTTTGGCACTGACAAATTATAAAAGGTCAGAAACCTGTCTGAGTGGTTCAAATCTAAACCCCAGAGGGATGGAGAACAGCTCCTAATATGAGGGAACAGAGCTGTTAAATAACATGTTGGATGAATTTGCCTTGAAATAACTTCCTGGAGTCAGTCATTTCCAGTTCATAAGCAAGCAGGAAATGCACTTCTGCATTCCAGGTGCCTCCTGAGCAGCAGCCCTATGTTCAAGGGTTTGCTTGGTTTGAAATTCTCTTGCACAGTTGGTTCTGTTTTGTTTGCATGTTGTAAACTCGGTGTGTCACATGTGGTTCAGACTATAAATAAAAAACGTGACAGAAAGTTCCCTGGGGGATTAAGGCTGCTGGGGTGATTGCACAATGGGTGGACAGTTTTGGAAGGGGCTGTCTGGGTGGCGAGTCTCCCTTGGGAAGGAAAAGGAGGTTCCGAGCAGTCGGATGACATTCAGAGCAGCCATTGGGCAGTGTGTGTGTGACAGTGCTTTGGGTTGGGTGCTCAGTGTTTGTAAGTGAAGCTACACATTTCCAAGGAGAGGCCAGAGAGGCAGTGGCCACTCCCAGCAATTCCCTGTGTGTCCCACACCTGTCCCCACTGCTGCCTCTGAGCCATCCCGTGCTGGTGCATCCCTGTCACCTCGGACCGTGGCTCTGGGAGAGCTGCCTGTGAGACAGAGAGATCCTATTTCCCATATAACTGGGCCAGCAGGTGCACTGGAGACCATAGGGCAGCCTGTGCTTTGGTGGCCCACAGGGGACACTCGCTTTTGTAGGGAAGTCACCACACTAAAAGATGGAAGCACTGACGAATGAAAAGGAGCAGCTGGGAGCAGTGCTGGGGCTGGAGGGTGCACACAGAGCTCCCTCCTGTGCACAGGGTGTCTTGCTCTTCTCTGTGTTGGGAGCACGTTCAGAGCCACATATCCAGGGGCACACTGCAGCTTCTTGCTGGCATCAGGCCCTTCTAGAAAGGCAGATTTGAACTGGCTACAGATGTGGTAAGGCTGAGGATTAATTGAGATCAGCTTTATGTAGCCTGTGTGGTTGAGCTGCATTTTCAGTGTCTTCACTGTTAGAAAGGGGAGTGAAAAGAAGATTTTAAAAAAATTATTATTTCTTTTCTGGAGCTGCTCAGTTGTCTAGCTCTGTTGACATTTGTTACCCTGATGGCAGTACTACACTTCTGTTACTCAAGGATAAACCTTTTCAAACTGCTTCTGTGCTGAAACTTGAGGATTTTGTGAGAATATTCATGTTCTCTTTTCCAGATGATCTCATTCTTGCTTCTTGCCACCAGAAAATCATCTTTGTGTGCATTTCATCAGCTACATACAAGCCAGCAGTTCAGTAACTGATGTATGTGATTATTTTTATTTTTGCTGTCTTTTAGCAAGAGCACAGAGGATGCATGGATTGTGTTTGTGCAAGTGCTGTGTGACTGAGGAAATGTCTGGGGCTCTTTCAGCAGCAGGGAGAGGATTGTGGTGGCTTTTCATTTCCCTGGGAGCTGCTTTACAGCTTTGGGCTGGTGCCATGGATCTGTGGAGATGATTTTTTTCCCCCCCTTCTTCACGAGACAACTACTTAAAGCCTCATCCAGGAGTAATCCTTTGCACTGGGCTGAATCAACAACAGGGGTAGGAGTCCAGTTCGGGTCTGCAGCCATGTGGCCTTCCAGTACTTAAAGGGGGCTTATAAAAAAGAAGGAGAGTGACTTTTTACATGGGGAGGTAGTGATAGGGCAAGGGGGAATGGTTTTAAACTAACAGAAGAGAGATTAAGATTAGATGTTTGAATGAAATCCTTCCCTGAGAGGGTGGGGAGGCGCTGGCACAGAGTGCCCAGAGAAGCTGTGGCTGCCCCTGGATCCCTGGCAGTGCCCAAAGCCAGGCTGGAGCACCCTGGGCTAGTGGAAGGTGTCCCTGCCCATGGAAGGGGATGGGCTTTAAGATCCCTTCCAACCCAAACCATTTAATGTTGCCTGCAGGTGCTTTGTGGTACTTCTTGCTGCTCCCTGGTATCCCTGCCCACCTGCTTTGGCTGTCCTGCAGGCCCGTTCTTTGGGACATGGTGGTGGTGGTGTGGTTGCAAGTAGTGAAAGACAAACAGGCTTCATGTCCTTGAGCCCTTGTTACCTGTGAAGCTTTGGCTCATGACTTGGTGAAAGAGGGAAAAGATAAGAACAGCTTTTACATGATTCTACATTATCTTCTTGTTGAAGCTACTGATTGAGTGTCCTTCCTGACACCCAAATGGTCACCAAGAGGGGTGTCCCTGTGCTTCCCTGCAGATCAGGGGCTGGGCAGAGCATTGGTCAGCTGGGAGCTGCCACAAGCTCTGTGCTGGTTGACCAAGTGATGCCAATCGCTGCTTGGTGAGGAGTCATTCCTGCAGGGAATGTTTGCTTCTGTATTGTTCAGTGCCAGCTGATTATTAGAGGTTTAACTACTGGGGGTTTGACCCATAAAATCCCTCCCTCCTATGTTTTCCCAGTTGTTTACCCTGATTTCTAAAGGCTGTTGGTGAGTGCTTTCAGGGGGACACACTCAGTTCTTTAATTTGCATCTACCAGTTATTTAATTGGGATTGTGGGGACTCCAACACTTTAAAGCAAGACTTGTTTGTGTTTCCTAGAGACTCATTAGACATACCAGCCATTTCCTTTGGATTAAGAAGCTGTCTCCAGGAGCTGCTTTCACCTTCCCTTTCACGAGTTGTGTGTTTACTGTCATTGTGAGAGTTTTTGTGTGGACCTGGAGAGCAAGGTGCCTGTCGGAGGGTGCTTGTGTTGGGGGGGTTTGTGTAAACCTGAGATGCTTCTTGTCACAGTGCCAGTGCTGGAGAGCAGCCAGTGCTGGGAAAAACTCCCTCCAAATAGATTGGCTCAACAGCTCAGGCTGCTCCTGCGTTTCTTCCCCATGGGAAATAGATTCCCATCATTCTACTCAAATGGTTCTTAATCACCTCAGAAACGCAAGTTCTTGCGCAATTCCTGCTGCTATTACACTTTAATTTATTTAGGGGAAGTATCCCACTGGCTTCTTTAGGCCCAGAAGAGTCTGACTACTGCACTGTATGTTGCCTATGGTTTGGCTCTTTGTTCTTCTTGATATTCCCAAAGCTGTGGGATATTTCACTGTCACTACATTGAAACCTCTCTCCTGAATTGTGCCCCTGACAATCAGGATGCAAACGGGATATGGGAGAGGATCTGTGTTCCCAAATAAACACGAAATGACTTTGCAGGAGGAACCTCGTGAACTTTTGCTTACTTTGTTTACAGCCTCTCTCAGCCTTTGCCATTGCAGAGGGAATATTAGGGGAAGGTAATATTACCTGATAGGGAATATTAAGAGCAAACTAGGGTTCCAAGGTGATACAGTTATCCATTACTGCTCACAAACTGTAGATGCTTCATGGAAATGAATGTCAGTGTTCTGTGCCCTGTACAGGAAAGATAGACTTCCCACAGGTAAAGATGGAAAGAGACTGTGGACAAGGGGGAACAGCTTCCCACTGCCAGAGGGCAGGGATAGATGCGATATTGGGGAGAAATTGTTCCCTGTGAGGGAGGGCAGGCCCTGGCACAGGGTGCCCAGAGAAGCTGTGGCTGCCCCTGGATCCCTGGAAGTGTCCAAGGCCAGGTTGGACGGGGCTTGGAGCAACCTGGGCTAGTGGAAGGTGTCCCTGCCCGTGGCAGGGGGTGGGACTGGATGAGCTTTAAGATCCTTCCACGCCAGTCTATTCTGTGACTCTGTGAAAGAAACAGCTATTTCAGTACAACAGAATAGTTTCTATGTTGCCAAGTATAAAAAGTGTTCATCAACACACACAAAAATCACCTGTATGTGCCACCTCCTTTCAGAAGTGATGCATTTGTGAATTAAATAGAAATACAGATCTTTTTGATTTAATTATGAATGAATGAAGTAATTTTATTAATTATCTAATTATTTTCTTTATTTAAAATCTTTCAGTGTTTAAATGCCCAAAGACTTAAATCCCAGTTTACGTTCAGAGCTGTGAGCGGATCCATGAGTATGGAAAACAGCCTTGTGTCTGGGAAGGAACATGTGCTGGGGGTTGAACTCTGCCCTGCCAAGGCAGAGGGAATTTCTGCTGTGGATGAGCAGTGTTTTTGTTTCTAGTTCAGTGAGCAGAAGGAGCGCTGGGGTCTGGCTCCGGGGGGAGCTGCTTTTCCATGGCCGTGCCTGGGGAGCGCTCGCTCGGCAGGAGACAGCAGCCACTGCCTGCCTGTCGCAGGGAGGATCCCAGGGACAGCTTCCAACTGGGATCTGCCCACAGACAGTTAGGATAGACAAGTTTCCCTTCAGTGATGATGGTATCTAGAATGGACACTTTGGCATAATCCCAGCTGCAGCCCTGGGAACATCCCAAGGGCTTGGAATCTGGATGAGACAAGGACGCACCTTTGTAGTCTTCTGAAACAGGGATCTGTACAGGTGTGGCTCCCTTTTATTTCAGAAATCAGTGGGTTACTTGTTGGGTTTGCTGCTAAATAATTTATCCTCCAAACTTAGATCTTTATTGAATTACAGTAAATAAACAATTGCCTGCCTTTTATCCTGCTGTTTGTGAGATTTAAGGTAATTTCAAGGTGACTGACAGGAAACAAAGGTTTCTGTTCAGATGGGTGCAGCTCTCTTGAAGCAGTTTATACAGTGCCACTGGAGCACTCCAGCATTATCCCTACAAATGTGTGTGGATACTGAAGAGAAGGAATTGCTTAAGGTTGTTTTTCCTGTTTGACATTGATATACACAGTGTTGGTGTGGGAGAGACCTATTTCTGTGTCTGCTGCTGTTGGTTGATGTGCTTTGTGTTGGCTATCTTGGTGGTTGCTGCTCTGTGTTTTACAGCCTGCCACCTCTGACTTTTATTTCCTATTTTTGTTTATTTCAGGGAGTGAAAAAGACCCTCAATATTTTTTATATCACTTGTGAATGTTAAATGTTTCTTCTAATCTGTGCTTTTCAATGGAGTCATGCACTTTTTTCAGTGTCAGGGAAGAGGGTCTGAAAATTGCCAATCCAGATCCCTGGTATGGTAAATTGCTGCCTGCCAAGCTGGAGTGGCTCACCCAAGTGGTTAGCAGGGTGGTGAGCTCTGAAAAAGCAGCTGGAAGGATGGAAATGAGCAGGCTGGAGGTGGCTGGGATGGCTGGAAGGGTTGTTGGGGCTGAGCACGTGTGGTGTGTGCCTCAGCTGTGCCAGGAGAAGATGGAAATGTCACCTGCTCCCTCCAGGAGAGCCCACCCTGTGGTGCGGGAGGTGGCAGGTGCTGCCCTGGTGGGGTCTGACAGTTTCCATGGTCTTGACCTTTTCCATTATCCCGTTTCTCACCTGTGCCCAGACACGTGGGAGGTGCCGTTCGAGGAGATCTCGGAGCTGCAGTGGCTGGGCAGCGGGGCACAGGGCGCCGTCTTCCTGGGCAAATTCCGGGCGGAGGAGGTGGCCATCAAGAAAGTGAGGGATCAGAACGAGACGGACATCAAGCACCTGCGGAAGCTCAAGCATCCCAACATCATCGCCTTCAAGTAGGTTGTGACCCTTGTCAGGAACTCTGTCCAGGCAACAGCTGTTTGCTCAAGGTCTCCGGGAAGGTCTTTACAATCCAGGAGCTAAGCTGTGTCTGGGACAAAGTGGTGGTCACCCTTCCTGTCCAGTTGTCTGTCTGCTGCTCCTCACTGTGTGTTCTCTTTGACAGGGGGGTTTGCACCCAGGCCCCGTGCTACTGCATCATCATGGAGTACTGTGCCCACGGGCAGCTCTACGAGGTCCTGCGGGCTGGCAGGAAGGTCACCCCGCGGCTGCTGGTGGACTGGTCCACGGGGATTGCCAGTGGCATGAACTACCTGCACCTCCACAAAATCATCCATCGAGACCTCAAGTCACCAAAGTGAGTCTCAGCTGCTTAAACATCCCTTAGTTTGGGTTCCTCAAGTCGCCAAAGTTAAACATCCCCCTGTTGTGGTTCTTCAGGTCATCAGAGTGAGTCTCAGATGGTTAAACATCCCCCAGCTGGGGCTGTCTATTTTTTCCTTTTCTTGAGGAATAGTTTAAACTTTGGTCAAAAGGCCCTACTGTTTTTTCCCCCATGTTGACTCAAAACTAATGAGAGTGAAACTATTGCAACTTGTTGGCACTTTACAAGAGTGGAAATTTTATCTGTATCTTCCAAGATAAATTGCAGTCAGGAAATATTTAATGATTTGATGATACCTGGTCTTCTTGGAAAGTGAGTTATTCTGTTGCTTCCTCCCTTTTTATTTTTCCTTCTTATTCTCCTGTTATTTCCCTGGTTTTCTGGAATGTGTCTTCCTTATTTCTCTGTTGCTTTCTGACTAAAATGTTCTGGCTTCTCTGTACTCTTACTCTCTAGATGTTTATCGCTTCTTTAGCCTGTGACAGTGCATTAAGATAATGCTTTTAGATGATTTACAGCACAGTTTAAGGTACAGCTTTGCCTCTGAATCCTCAGTTACTTGTTAATTTGCAGTTTTATTGAGATTGATTTTTGACTCGTAGCATTCAGAAATGCATTTGAGGCACAAAACACAACCACCCAAAAGAGAGTGAGAGCTTTTATTGGGGAAAATACAAAATCTTTTCTTTTGTACTGCACTTGTGAGCAGCGCGGCCTCATCGCCTGGTGGTGTTGATTAAGAAGGGATTTACTCCAGTGGCTGTTGTGGTACAAGAAAAATCACAAAATGTGCTGATTTCTTTTTTTTTTTTTTTCCCCCTTCTCCAGTGTTTTGGTTACACACACAGATGCAGTAAAGATTTCAGATTT
Source organism: Coloeus monedula (assembly GCF_965178545.1). Taxonomy (NCBI): domain Eukaryota; kingdom Metazoa; phylum Chordata; class Aves; order Passeriformes; family Corvidae; genus Coloeus; species Coloeus monedula. Next base: position 1,401,167 of record NC_138790.1, read on the forward strand.
TGGTACGTCTAAAGAGCTCAGCGATAAAAGTACCAAAATGTCCTTTGCGGGGACGGTGGCGTGGATGGCCCCGGAGGTGATACGGAACGAGCCCGTCTCCGAGAAGGTGGACATCTGGTGAGTCGTGTTCATGGTCAAGTCTTTCACCTCCTGCTCAGTCACTTGGTTTCCCAGCACTTCCCATGTGCTTTCCTCATCCTGTGCCTGAGCATGGGTTGCTCTGTGGCGCGCTGTTCCTTTCTCCTCCTGCCTGGTGCCCTGAGCTTTGGTGGGCTCTGATGGAGAGGGAAGGGACACAGGTGTGCTGGCTGTGTGCTGGCTGTGTGCTGCCCTGCAGGTTCCAGCTGAGGCTCGGATCAGACAGTGTGTGTCTTGCAGGAAGCAAATGCAGAGGTTCTTCCCTGTGTCGTTATTTGGCCTGGAGCTTTCTCCCAGTGCTGTGCTCAGGGCCCCTCAGCAGCCTCCACAGCCAGGGTGGTTTTCCATCGCTTCCAGCCCTCTCCAGGGCCATGCTGGAGCTGTGGGGAGGCCCCTGCTCTGCTCCCCACCCCCTTGTGCTTCCTGCACGCCAGGCTGGCTGTTGTATGTGCAGCCCCAGGATTACAGCCCAGTGAATCCAGTTCTGGATCCAAGAGGGAGGAAACCAGGATAGGTTGTAAGAGTTTTTGAACCTGTTTCCATCCATGTGGAACGTGCTCTGTGTCGAAAGGAACACAAGGAACGGTTCAGTCTCTGTGCTATTAAAAATGCTTGAGAGGGCTCAGCCTTGGAGTTCCTTTGGGAAGCCTCTCCACAGGTTTCAGAGCCCTCAAGGGAACTGTATCTCTGTTTCTGCCTCATTATTTCTGCATATTAAATGTCAGCAGCCAGGACAAATGCCCTTCTCCCTGCTTTACAGCCAGGAGGGATTTTGCTTCCTGTGGTTTTTCAGCTTCATATGCTGTCCCTTCCCTGGCAGGGCAGGGAGCTGCCAGGCAAAGCCACGGGTGGTTCAGAGGGCAGTGGAGTCAGGCAGGAGCTGCTGCTGGAGTTCTAGCTCAGGCCTGGGCTTGGCCTGAAGGGCAAGATTTCCTGCAGGGAAGGTGGTGTAACCCGTGGTGTGCAGCTGCTCTTGTGGCCACAGTGTCCTGCGTGTTTATTTTGGATGTCCAGGCCCCAGCACAGCCGGCTCCTCTGAGAGGAACACTTGGGTTGTTCTGGAAAGAGAACACACCCAGCATTTGTCTGCTGAGCCCCTCCCTTTGAGTCACGGGATTGTGAGGATGAGTGGTGCTGGCTTTCCACCTTTGGTTTATGGTTAGGGATATTTCACAGAACCTCCTGGCCAATAAAACCTTTACTCCTTCCCTCAGTGACTTGGAGATGTTGCTCTTTGGTGCCAGTTTCTCTGGAGTTCACAACAGTGGTGATTGCTCAGACTCCCCCTTGCCATCCATTCTTCCCTCAAGATAAATAAAAATGATGTTCGTGAATGCTGCCAACAAATGAGAGCAGTTCCTGAGCTGCTTGTATGTCTGCTCTTGCTCATCTTCAACAGCATGCAGAAAAATAAATCTATAATCTTATCAGGAGTCTTGAAAATCCTTTGTCAGTTCTTAGGCATAACAAAGATGAAACCAGATGAGCTTTCCCTGCTAGTTTGTCCAACCTTCTGGATCCCTGCTTTCGTGCAGCCCACGAAAAAGGATTTTGAAGTGAAAAATATTCAAATTCTGCTTGGTTTTTTTCTTTTTTTTTACACATGATTTGAAGCCAGTGGGCTTTGAAAGTGCAGTGTTTTTCACATGAAGTTGTTTCCTGACTGGTGGTTGTTCAGACCTGGTAGCTTGTCTCTTAGAAGTTCTGTACTTAATAAAAGCAGCTGGGTATTGGTACAAGCCAGAAACAGAAACACCCTTCTCACCTTTCACCTGGCTGGAGCCTCCAGCTTGGCAAGGTCGGTGTCCCCAGAGGGATGGGACATGGAGTAAGGTGGCACATCTGGCTTGGAAATGGAGATGGTTGTGCCTCACCTGGACCACAGCCCAGTTGTTGATGTGCAGGAACGGTGGTGGTGGTTCTCAGCAGCATTTTGTTTACTCTGTATTGACTGGTTTGGTGTTTCTCTGGTGTTTTATTGGGTGATGATTGTATACAAAACAGATGTTTGCTGTTAAAAATTAAGGTTTTGGTTCTTTCTTGGCACTTCACTAAGGAAGAGAAGCGAAGTGAATTTTCTTACCTACATCTTTCAGTTCTTGTAGGAGGTTCTTTCCCAGACTGAGTTCTCTTAATTAATTTTTTTTTTTTGCTTTATCCTTGCTTTCTTCAGAACAAAAGGAATATCAGATGAGACCTCATGTGCTTTTGGTCCTGACAGTTATGCAAGTAGCATTTGTTTCCTAATTTCTGTGTTGCAGTAGTTGTAGTGCTGAGTCTCAAACCTTAAAACTCCTACCTGGGACTACAGGTAACAGCAGAGAGAGCCTTTGGTTAGGGAAAAGAAAACAAAACCAGTTAAATGAAATGTAAAAAAGCCACAGAACCTTTGTTGTGTTGTCTTTGTAAGACACTTGTCAGTCTGTGCAGTAGTCAATCATCTGTTCTTACCAGCAAGAACAGTCCAAAGTTTATCTGAGAGTAGACTTTGGAGTCTTTTCATTTAACAGAAGCAAGACTTAATCTGTACAGAAAATGTGCTTTCATGATCTTTAAAATCTCACAAAGAAGCAGGAAAGGGTGGGTGAAAACCAGTGTGGTTTTGTGCTCAGCCCAGTGCTGGAGCAGAGGAGTTCCTGGTGTGTTAAAAACCACTGTTGCACCTACTTGCAGTTTCAGACCAGACACCCGTATTTCCCTGTTTTGCCAATGCTTTTTTCAAGCTCCAGATGTTTCTGTTAACAGCTTCTGTGTGAACTCAGTTTATCCTGGTTTGTTTCTTCATCAGGTCATTTGGGGTGGTTTTGTGGGAGCTGCTCACGGGAGAGATTCCCTACAAGGACGTGGACTCTTCGGCCATCATTTGGGGAGTGGGCAGTAACAGCCTCCACCTTCCTGTCCCTTCCACCTGCCCAGATGGCTTCAAAATCCTCATGAAGCAAACCTGGTAAGAGCCTGAACCTCACACAGCACAGACCTAGGGCTGGCTCCCAGCAAAACCTGTGAAAGTCAGGAGAAAAAAACCTGTGGATGTGGAGCCCACAGCAGAGGGCTCTTAGATGAGCATCTCACACACCTGAGAGAAGTAAGTTTTAACATTTTGGGTTCTGCTTCCTTGTGGCAGCAGGCTTGGACCCCAGGACATCTTCAGGAGCCTTCACAGAGGGCGTTGCTTTGCTGTAGCAAAGCAGGGGATAAAAGGTGGCTCTGTGGGAAGACAAAAGGAACTGGAAGGAAAGTAGGGGTAAAATTCCTTGAGGCCACATCCAGAGTGAAGGGAACTGATTTTTCCCTCTGAAACCCCTTTGTAAGCAACTGGCTTTGGACTGAACAAAGAGAAATGTGAGCTTTCTGTCTGGAACACGGATTTTCCAGGTTCAGATATGGAAAATGCTGTCAGTTTCCTCCATGTACCAGATTAGAGTTGAAATTCTTTGTCTTGGGTTTCACATTAATGCTTTGTCTTTGTAATTACATCTTGACACAGTGTGAAGGGTCTTCCAGCATTTCCCACTCCATGGGTTTTAGCAGCCATCCTCCCCATGGCACAAAGGGGAAAACAGGCCAGAGCACGTGTGGATCTTTCCCAGTGGCTGTTTACCCTGTGGCAGCTTGTGCAGCTCGGTACCACAGAGAGTACCTACAAACAAACACTTGCATCCCCACCTAGTGGAAGGAGGTGGTTGGTAGGGGAGAGGAGGCTCAAGAAGCTGCTTTTGCCCTGTGCAAAGTGGATTCAGTCCTGAAACTCAAGTTCAAAAATCTGAATGTTTTTGTACTTGTCTGTGATCCTAAGGGCTGTTGAGTGCATTGCAGTACTCAGGCATGTGCTGTGTGACAACTCACAGACCTTCAGTGCTTAGAAGCACCCTGAATGGGAGTTTTCATTTCTACTAGATTGAGTCTTCCCATTACAAAATTTGGAAATTGATGGGACAACAAACAAAAGTATGTTTCTTCTTGGCAAGCAAGTTAGGATAGAAACTGTTCCTATCTTTCACTCTGTAGTTGCATTTTCCAGTCTTAAACATTTTGTACCTCTTTTGTTTCTTCAGAATGGGTCATCACAAACCACCTCTAGCACAATTAAATTGTAGAGAAAACCAGAAAAGCTCCTTTTCTCTAACCTGTCAGGTGCTTGGTTCAGAGAACAGGGTCTAGTGAAACCCTTTCAGAAGGGCAGCAGAGGCTGGCAGTGCTCACCCCTTGCCCCAGCAGGGCAGCAGAGGCTGGCAGTGCTCACCCCTCACCCCAGCAGGGCAGCAGAGGCTGGCAGTGCTCACCCCTCACCCCAGCAGGGCAGCAGAGGCTGGCAGTGCTCACCCCTCACCTCACCCCTGGCTGTTTCTGTTTTGTTCCAGGCAGAGCAAGCCCCGGAACCGTCCGTCCTTCCGGCAGACACTGATGCACCTGGATATCGCCTCTGCTGATGTGCTGGCTACTCCTCAGGAAACCTACTTCAAATCCCAGGTAACTGGGGAAAGGCTGGAGCCTGTGAGTGCTGGAATTAGCTCCAAGGATCTGATTTGGAGGGTGCATTGAGTAGAGCACATCTGGATACATGATTTCAGTTTGATTCTTGGGGAGGAGCAACCCGATGGGTGTTTGAAAATCTTTTACCCAAACTTTCCCAAGCTGAGACTTCTTCTGCAGGAACCAGGGCTTCAAGGGGCAAATAGAGTATCACCCTAGATAGGCATCATCACGGAGCTTTCCAAATCATGAGCCTTTCTACTTATTTTCGCTGCTGAAAGGAAAGAAAATGTTCTCTTAAAGAGAGAACATTTCAAGAACTCTGGGAATTAAAAAACATTAGAAAGAACTCTAGGAATTAAAAAAATATTTCTTAGAAAATGCAGATAATGTTTTAAATTCTCTATTTGGAGCACAATATTGTAAATACCATTTGAAAATGCTGGCACTAAATGTGCTGCAGTGTTGTTACCCAAAATAATTCAGCTAACAAAAGTACATTCTCAAGCCAAAGCTGTAATTTTCTGCAGACACAAAGAACATTGCCCAAGAATTTTTCTGTGGTGCACCTACAGATCCCAACTCTTTGTAAATAGCTGAAAGTGAATTGTTTTCCTAGGCTGAATGGAGAGAAGAAGTGAAGAAACATTTTGAGAAAATTAAAAGTGAAGGAACTTGTATCCACCGGCTGGATGAAGAATTGATTCGCCGTCGAAGAGAGGAGCTGAGGTCTGTTCACAGTCTTTTGTGTTACTGTTTGCTTTTCTCATCCAGCCTCCCCTTCCCTCAGCTTGTCCTCACAGGGCCTCCTGCTCCAGCCCCTGACTCTTTTTATTCTCCTCTTGTACTGAGGTTCCCAAAACAGGACCCGGTATTCCTGGTGGTATAAATTTGGGCAGCCTAAATTCCTTGTGAACCCAGAAACTGAAATTCCCATGGGCATGGCCTGGGCCATGAGCAGTGCTTGGCTGATGGGAAGCTGGAGAAAAGCAGTGGGAACTGTCCCTGCTCTTGGGCAGTCTCAACAGTTTGCTCCAGACAAGGTAGCAAAGGCGTGTGTGTTTCCCAGGGAATATTTCTGCCTGAGATTTGGCGTTTGTGGTGACAGCACTGAAGCAGATACATCCATCTCAGTGGGAAATCCATCCTGAGGTTGGCTGTGAGCATTTTCTGCCCTGATACTTTCTTTGGGTTAGTTATTCCAGAGAAGTGAACATACTTCATATGAACAGCCCCACTGAAATGCATTTTGAACATTAGACCAACTTAAAAATGAAAGCAGAAGGTTTATTTAAAGAAGGGAAAGTGTTTCCTCCTGTGATAAAAATTTGCAAATACAGTTGACAGAGAAACATAAAACACATAAGAAGCAGTTCTGTGTCAAACCTGAGGAGCCAAAGGGGCCCTTGGCCAGGCAATTTGATGCAGTTCAGTGTTCCCTGTCCCCAGGGAGCTTTGGGTGGTCACATCTTGTAGCTGTACTGGGGCTGTGGGGACACCCTGCTGGTAATGAAATACAGACACATGACATCTTTCCTGTTCCTGTAGAGGAGAGGTTTAGCCCCTTCTCCATGCAAACAGGATGATCAGGGCTTGGCCAGAGGGCTCCTGGGTTCGTGTGAGGCATTTGCAGCTCTTCTAGGGAGAAGTGTTGCCACCCTTTCAAGGCTATTAAACACTTTCTAAACCATACCATGATTTATTCCTGTGTCAGGCTCTTAATCATCATTCACTGTTAGCTGTGTCTGGGGTTCAGTGCAGTACATCTGGCAAATTTGACTTTTGAAAGGCCTTTTCCTAAAGCACCTGTACTTATCCTCATTCTCTTGGTCCGTGGAAGTCAGACTGGAATAAAGCCCTTTCTGCTTTCAGACATGCATTAGATATCCGTGAGCACTACGAGAGGAAGCTGGAGCGAGCCAATAACCTGTACATGGAGCTCAGTGCTATCATGCTGCAGCTGGAGGTGCGGGAGAAGGAGCTCATCAAGTACGTGTGTGGGAATGGCGTGGTGCACGTGGCAGTCTGCACACAGCAGAGCAGAAACAGCGCTGCATTTCTGAACTGGACGGTGGCACGTGTAGATTTAGTGTCCCCTGACAAACTCCAAAGGCTGGGGAATTGCTGGCCAGCAGGGAGAGAGCCCTGTGGAGTGAATTCCTGCAGACCACTGTCAGTGCTTACTGACTGGGAGAAAGGCACCTTCCCATTTGGTGCTGGCATTCTTTGGCCCATGAGTGAAGGGAACGGCAGTGCTGCTTCTGGACTGTGTGCTAGGGCCCTGTCCCTGCTGCCTGCAGAAGGAGTTTAGAAGTGTCTGTGTCCTTGCCCAGCAGAGCAGGTTGTGTTGCAGCCAGCCGTGGCTGGGAATCGGGCATGCAGCACGTTCCCTGCGGAGCCAGTTCCTGCCCAGCGGGAGTGGCAGGTGGGGAGAGAGACAAGTGATGTGGTTTTCATTTGTTTTTTCTTTCCCTGATGTTTCAGGAGGGAACAAGCAGTGGAAAAGAAATACCCTGGGACTTACAAACGCCACCCGGTCAGACCAATAATCCACCCCAATACAGTGGAGAAGTTGATGAAGAGGAAAGGGGTCTCCCATAAACCAGGCAGCCAGACCAAACGGTGAGAAGTAACAACCCAGTCCTGTGCCAGAGCCGGAGACAATTTTGGTCTGATCCCCACTGGGATGAGCAGGCAGTTCTTCCCTTTGAGCCTGATGAAATGCAGGGTGGGACAAAGGGGTGTTCACACTTGGGCCTCATCTGATCCTCAGAACCATAATTGTTTAATTATCTTAAGGTGAAAGGGATGAATCCTGCCATCCCTCCCACCTGGGCAGCTCTCTGGAGCCACAGAATCACAGGATATGTTGGTTGAGTGAATGAATTGTTGGTCTGTGTGATTTTTGAGCAGATGATGGTGCTTGGACAGGAGTTATCTCTTGTGTTTTCTCAAATTCCTAACTGTCCAAGTAGCTAGATCATCCCTGACTTGGATGGGAATAAGCAGGGCGAGGAATTGTGGAAATCAGCCAGACCTCAGGAAGGATGGATTCAATTGTTGAGGAATTAATTTGGGATTTGAGATTTGGGAATTCATGCTGTCCTTTCAGTTATTTCTCTTCTGCATGACTTTTAGATAGGGAAATTATTTTTTTCTAGAGGAGTTGTCTTAGTCTTTACTTTTTTGGGGATATCCAGGAGTTAGTCCTGATTACCAGTGAATAATCACTTCTGAATTAATATCCCCACACGGCTCTGAGATGAGCAGCCTGATCACCACCACTGTACACACACAGAGTGAGAGCCATGCTCTACCCCAAGGTCCTGGGAGGGAGCTATTTTGGGAGAGAACATCAAAATCAGAGCGGAAAAGGAGAGCGTGTGACAACTCCTGGAGAAAACAGCAAGAAGGGAGTGTAGAGCAGGGTGAGCTGAGTGGAAAGGACGTTGAGTGGAGAGAATCTCAGGGACCAAAATGCAGGAGTCAAGCAGCTGAAGGGCAGGGCAGCCTGTAGATTTTAGGAAGCAGAGTGTGCTTTTGCCTCCAGCTGCCTCTTCATCCTGGCTCTGGGCCGGTGTCACTTCTTTGTCTGTGGCTTGACATGTGCCTTCCTCTCCCTGTCTCCCAGGCCAGATCTACTGAAGTCGGAGGGCATACCCAGCACAGAAGCAGCATCCAATGGCTCCCCAGTCTCAGGAAGTCCCAAGATGTCAACCCTGAGTGGCAAAAGCCGGTACCGCAGCAAGCCCCGGCACCGCCGGGGGAACAGCAAAGGCAGCTACAATGAATTTGCAGGGATCTTGAAAAACCAGCCAGCGCCAGACGATGCCCCCCCGCCTGCCCCTCCCCACGCCCCCGGAGCGCCACAGCAGCCCGGCCACGGTGCCCACGGGCAGCACTCGCGGCTGCACGCCCACGGGCAGGACATCGCCACCTGCGCCAACAACCTGCGCTACTTCGGGCCCGCGGCCGCGCTGCGCAGCCCCCTCAGCAACCACGCCCAGCGCCGCATGTCCGGCTCCAGCCCCGACCTCATCTCCACCGCCATGGAGGCCGACTGCCGCCGCGGCCTGGACAGCAAGGACGGCACGGCCGAGCGCTGGCAGTGCTGCCAGGCGGATCCCTACGACACCTGCCTGCAGTGCAGGGACGAGGACAGTGGCCAGGCACAGATGGCGTCCGCTGAACCAGGGGGGAGCCGCCCCCAGTCGCCGGCGTCCGCGTCCCTCTACGAGAGCGCGCAGTTCATGGAGAAGCTGGAGGAGCAGGGCACGGCAGCGTCCGCCCTGGGCACTCCCCAGCACTTGGCTTCCTCAGGGCTGCCCTGCAAAGCAAGATCCCTCCAAAAGGTGAGGACAGAGCACTGGGGTTTGAAGATGTGGTTTTGGTAGGGCCTGGTTCTCTTACGTGCAGTTTCGCCAATTTTAGTTGGAGTTGCAGCTTGTTCTACTGAATTTTTGATGTTGAAACAGTCTCAAAATGCTTTCAAGCCTTTCTCCAAAGGAAGGGATAAATGCATTCTTTAAATTGTTCTGTAATATCACGTGAGAGTTTCTTTGGGAATCTGTGCTGCTGCTGTGTCTCAGAACAAGGATTCAACATTTGCCATGATCTTGGGGACATCCCTTTTGCTGCACCTGACAGAAATTGTCCCCCTGCACTGAAAGTCGTAGTTCCTCCTGTATTTTGTGAAGATTTTGCAAGAGTAAAAAAGAGGTTATGGCACAGTTGTACAGAAACAGCTCTTTGTTCCTCCTGCTTCCATCCAGGTGAGAGAAGAAGCAGTCTGAGTTCAAAGAGCAGGAAAACTGGGCCTGGCTGGAAAAGTCAAGGAAAATAGCATAACTACCAGAGTGTGGGTTGGCCCCAGCAGGAAGGGAGTGGGACCTTGTAAGACAAGGGGATGGCATGAAATAAAGACTGAAACTGAATGAGGGGATGACAGGTTGGATAGGATAGGAGGAGGCTGTAAAAACCCAGCAGTGTGGGGGTAGATTTGGGTGGGAGAAGGAGAATAAAAGTCTCTGTGCTCACTGAGGTATGAAACAAATCCCAAGTTCTCCTAGTTGGTGAAACCTATTGGCAAAGGCTGTGCCATCCTCCATCCTGCTCTATTGATGGGCTGCAGCAGAAGAGGGTAAAGCCAAGAGCGCCAAATCAGCTCAATAATTTATGTGGGTTTCCATGTGATACTAATTACTTGATTTGCTTCAGTGAGAATCTGGAACGTTCTGTGCTCCTTGCCTGCTAAAATACTCCAGTGTATTTCTCAGGCAGTCACTCCAGATTCAGGAATGGTGCCCTTGAGGCTGCCTGAAACAGCCTCCTGGTAAGATGACGTCTGAGTCAGTGTTCCTGACACACAGGCTGTTTTCTGGTCTGGATTCTTGCAACCTGTTGGCACAGTGACTTTGTCCTGGAGGACCAAGGGTCAGCCACGTTTGAACTTCCCCAAACATGACACCCTTTTTGTCCTTGTTTTCTGCCAGAGCGGGGACGAGTCATCAGAAGAGGAGGAGGGCGAGGTCGATAGCGAAGTGGAGTTTCCTCGCAGACAAAGGTAAAAGGTGAATTCACTCTAATCTCTCTTTGGTGGGACAAAACTGAGGAGGACAACTCTCACAGCAGCTGCACACCAGCACTGAAACTGGGGAAGGTGCTGGCAAAAGAATAGAATCCCATTCACTGTGTCACATCCACCCTCAGCTGATCCCTCGCTGTTCCAGCCCATCCTGAGATGTTCTCTCTGGCCCAGCTTTCCTGCTGCAGCCTGTTTGCACCACAACTTGATCACACTTGATAATGTTATTCTGCCTTTATAAATGAGCTGCTGCATCTGTTTCACCAGGATCACATGTAGTGGATGTGGGAACCCTTTGTGGGGCTCTTCCCAGTGTTGTTTATTAATTGTTGCTGCAGTGGGGAGGACTCCAGCCCAGCACCTTCATAACTGAATTCAGATAAGATTGCGGAGCTAAGTGACAACAGCTGATCAAATGTGATGGTGTTGCCTGTAAAATAAGACTTCGGGGAGTGTTCCTACATAAGCCTGGGGAACAGCAGGATTTACAGTCCTATGCTCAGGAAAGACATCATGGACTTGGTGCTGTAGCTTTATGAAAGCAGCTGCTTGAAGTGCAGGAGTGATCCAGTAGGCAGACAGGTTAAAGGTTTGATTCAAAGGAGCAAAGAAGAAAATAAAAGCTTGTCTGCTGTTGTGTGCATCCACAGCACACCTGAAGCTTAAATCCTAATGCCCCCTTCATTGCCCCAGCTCAAAGACCACAGTAAAGTTTGGAAAGGTACTGAGAAGTGTGACAAGAGTGGTTAGGGATGGTTTCCATAGAAGAGGAGAACAAATCCATGTGAAATGTTTCTCTAGCAGGAGGAGAGGCAACACCGGAGGTGCATGAAATTGTAATTTACGTGGAGAAAATAGACAAGGAATGATTCTTCACATTCATGGTAGGGGCAGCCAGTGAAGCAAACAGGGCTTTAAAGTGAAGAAAAGGAAGCACTTTTTCCATCCAGAACATTTTCAAATGTGGAGCTCATTGTCAAGGTGTGCTGTGGAAATCAGAGCATGAAGAGCCATAAGTGCAGAATTTCTGGAGTATGGATCCCTCAGTGACTGTTAGCATTGTCACTGGGTTTGCGCTTCCACTCAGAGGTCAGATGTGCTGAGTGGTACAAACCAGGAAGAGATGCCAGGAGAAAGCAGGCTCTGTCTGCATGCCCTGGTCTCATACTTGTCTCAGATGATTCCTTCCTGCCTGGGGTTGAAGGCAGAACGCTGGGCTGGATGAGTTATGTGACTCACACAGCTCCTGCGTGATGTTGTTTCCTCTGTGATTTACTAACTTGGAAGATAAGGAGGACAAACTGCCTGTTCCATGTGGTGCCCATTTGTGGGTCTCCTGGCATGGTCCCTCAACTGATGTGTTGCCCCACTGCTGTTGAATCCTGGCACAAGGCCACTTCCACGGTCCTCTAACTGTGAGTTTATTTCTTGAGTGGACGCTCCTAAATCCTGCCTGGCTTTTGGGATGGCTGCCAGGTGATGCAGGTATTCCCAGGTGAGTTAGCTTGAACTGCACAGTACAGCCTTGCCTTCCTTTAGGAAAAGGCACTGTCAAAGAAAAATCTGCTCCAGGGCAGATCAGCTAATATGGACATAGCAGACAGGACCAAATAAGAACAGATGAATTTAAAGATGCAGGTCTTGAACTAAATCACTCAGCAGAGGTAGAAATCTGTAGCTGCAGGATGTGGAAGGCACTCCCCAAGGCCTGGTGTAGCAGAGCAGTGAACACAGCACCCAGGAAGTTCCTGTGAGTGTGATCCAAGGTGAGCACTGAACTTCTCTCCCTGTTTGCAGACCCCACCGCTGCATCAGTAGCTGCCAGTCCTACTCGACCTTCAGCTCCGAGAACTTCTCCGTGTCGGATGGAGAGGAGGGGAACACAAGCGACCACTCGAACAGCCCGGATGAGCTGGCCACCAAGCTGGAGGATGAGCTGGCTGAGAAGCTGGAGGACATGTTGTCCCAGACTCCAGAGATCCCCATTGAAATCTCCACGCAGTCAGATGGGCTTTCTGACAAAGAGTGTGCTGTGCGGAGGGTCAAGACTCAGATGTCTCTGGGCAAACTTTGTGCAGATGAACACAGCTGTGAGGTGAGTTGGTTATCCCCTCGTCCTTCCACTCAGTGGAAAAAAACTACATAAATGTTATGGAAAGGAATCCAAGGGCCAGAAAGCTGGAACGCTGCCTAGGAAATGCTGTGGTAGGTGTACTATGGCAAAGCAACTGCTGCAATGCCCAATCTTCCTCCTGCTTGGCAGAAGAGTGGGTGGGGGAAAAGTAGCACAAACAAAGCTGAACATAATGTGCTGGTCAAGATGAGTGTGATTTTGGGAGGCCGTCAGATCTGCAGTTGCATTAAGTGGGATAAAAATAGATAATGAAATGGAGCGGATATAAACTGCCTCAGACATATCCATTGGCAGCCTTGCTGACAAAGCTGGAATGACTTTCTTCCTTTTGCTGCCTTTCAAGTGTTTGGGAGGGGAAGGGCAGAGCCTGCTGCACCATCTCCTCCTAACGCTGCGCTTGGGAGTGCTCTGACCAGGCATTTCTGTGCTGGCCCCTCTCTGAGGGGACACAAGTGACCTTTGGTGGGGCAGTCGTGTGCTGTGCCCTCTCCTGTGTGTGCCACTCTCCTCCTCTGGTGACCTTTGCCTGGCTGCTGTGACGGACTGGGATGTGTGGGTGATGTGCAGTACGGGAATGGTGCTCAAGTCTCCCCCTTTCCTTTTGTCTTGCAGAACCCACCACAGTTTGGAGAATCAGACTGTGACTCTTCTGAAGGGGAGTGTTCTGATGCCACAGTCAGGACCAATAAGCCCTGCAGCTCTGCTACTTGGTAATACAGATCTCCCCCAAAGCTTCCTGGTACTGGCATTTTGATTTCCCTGAGATTCCACTTCATTCCCCTTCATCACACTTTACAGGAAGAGAAGATGCTTCTCCTTCCCACCCCAGGAGTGATTTGCAATAACCCGAATCTCTGGAAAATGTCCAAATGAAATTAATTCTCTTTGAGCATTTCAATCAAGAATGGCAGGGATGTATTTTATTGAATAATCTAGTTACTGTAACATGGATATTTATTTTTTTGACATTTTAACACTTTTTACTGTAAAGAGTGGATTGTATTTATAGACACACAGACTTGTTGCAAAAAAAAAAAAAAAACCGTTCAGAAAGCAAGCACACTATGGAGAAACATCCTGGGAGTCCTGCCTGGACAGCTTTGTGTACAGACACGGGGGATTCTCTTGCTGCTTGCACAGGGGACCAGGCCTCGTGGCCCTGAAGATTGGAGAACAGATCAAGAGAACTAAACCACTCAGTCTTATCAAATGAGGAAAAGCAGAAAAAGACCTGACTGTAGGGTCACCTGTGAACAAAGTGTTTTCAGTATAACCAGCTGGGTCATTTTTAATCAGAAGGTGGACATGTTCCTGGAGAAAACTGGTACCGAGGTGCTAACATCCAGGGTCTTCTGAGTCGATACATCCCCAGGAATGTAATGGTGGGTTTTATTTTAAGGGTTTTTAGTTTCTTTTTTTAATCAGCATTTTGTTGTGAGATCCTGCAAATGTATTCTAACCTCGTCCTCTCGAGAATTGGTATCAGAGCACTTCTTACCACCGTCCTTGCTTCACTCTGGGAGTGTCAACCTCCAGCTGAGCAGGGAAACCTCTCTCAGATGCAGCGTGCCATTTCCCAGTTTACTTCCTCCTCTTACCTCCTGTCTGTTTCAGTCAGTCAAAGAAATCAATCAACTCAGTGTTGGCCAAGCAAGGACTTGCAAAGTGTGGAAAGCACATTCCGCAGAGCCCGAGCACTTCTGGGGAGGACACTGGAGACGCCTGGACTGGACTGGGAGAAGCAGCCTCTCACCTACAGCAGCATCGAGAACCAGCAGAGAGCTGTGTGTTGAGGGGGAAGACTGGGAATCACTGGCCTGGCTAGGAGCATCGGCCCTGCTCTGTCTCCTTATTCACTGTACATTCTTGGAAGCATTAGCAGCTGCCTGCCCTTCGTGGCAGGCCTTGTGCAGGGAATCTTGACATGGCCGTGGCACGGCTGTGTCTCGGGCGTGCCCCAAGGCCTCTGTTTCTCCTCCAAGCTGAAACTCTGCAGGTGCAAGTGAGGATAGTACTGGTATGTGACAGGCCGAGGCATTGGCAGATGAGAAAAATTTGTTTTCTGATAGAACTCATAGTGCCTTCCCTTCAAACACTACTCTTCTAAAATAATATTGAAAGAGAACAAAATGATAGAGCACGTTCCCCCCCTTCCTTAGTTGATGTCCCCCTGCAAGAGCCCTCCCTCTGCCCTTCCCAGTGCGCTGGCTGGCATGGCCAGCCAGAGGTGAACGGCAGGAATGGACCATGGACAGGTACTTCTGTTGCTTTGTTTGTTTACATTTTATGTTAAAATATTGGTTTGAACTTAACTGTGGTAATTTATAGCCTCATGGCAAAGTGAAGGAAAATGTCTTACTTATACAGAGAGCAGTATTGTATGAGTTAAATTATCCCATATTTTTAAATTTTTGTAGCTGGACTACAGACAGATCTTAAGTTATAATGTTATTTTATTATTTATTATCATTTCTGTAGATCAGAAGGTTGGCTTCACCGCTAGCACAATTGTAATCTCTGTGTGTGATGTTACCTTCTCCCTGCTCGCCGGAGGGGTGGGAGCAGAGCTGGGCTCAGTGGCTGTCAGGAGTTGCTGCCTCTCGTGATTTCCAGGGATGCTGTTACCCCAGGGCAGAGAACAGAGAGGGCGCTGCAGTCAGGTTCCTCGTGGGCAGAGCTGCAGTTTCCTCACGTTGCTGGTGGTCGGCAGCCGCTGAACTGGTGGGAATGTGGGAAGGGTGGTCAGGGAGTGAGTGGCTTTTGAATTGATCACAAAGTGAGTAACTGTGACAAGATTCCCTGGCCAGAGCATCCAAAAGGACACCAGGGAGGAGGGCAGCTGCCCCGGGCAGTGGGTCCATGTGGTGGATCACCTGGGCAGGACCAGACAGACTCCTGGAGAGGGAGTGACCTGCTCACCCTGCTCTGGGCGGAGGCAGAATCCCGTGAGGAGTGAAGCTCTTTGCTGGCTCCTTTCCTCTCTCTTCCCCCCCCTCGTTTCTCCTCCCCAGTGTTCTTTATCTCTCGGCCAGTGGCAGGAGGAGCTGGCAGGGCCAGAGATGGCTTTGCTGTTGTGGGGTGAGAGGGGTTTGGTGGTGCAGGTGGTTACTCAGGAGACTCGAGACCGAGGTGTGGGAGTTTAGCAGTGGAGAACTGTGTGCATGTAACACATTGTGGTGTAAAGAGGTGGAGAGCTGCCATCAGGTGTCCCCAGCAGAGGGTGCCAAGCCCTGTGCCCCTGGGGAGGCTCTGCTCAGACCTGGCAGGCTCTGGGAGACCCCTGGGCAGCACTGGTATCCTTGGGCAGTCCCACAAACAGCCCCGAAGCAGAGCTGCCTCCAGCTCAGGCCTGTCACTGTCCCCAGGGCCTCCAGCCTGTGGTGATGCAGTCCCTGACAAACAGATTCCAGAGGGGCTTGGGTACCTGCAGTCTCTGCATAGGCTCCACCATGGGATGAAGCTCCACTGGGCTCGCAGAGCTTTGGTGTGTCTGATTTCGGGACCCTTCTGGGCCAGCTGTCCTGGGTGTGTGCTGATCCCTCCCCATCCTTGCCTGGGGACATGCTGGCCCATTCTGCAGCCTGGACAAGCAGAGCTGCTCCCTCCAGGCTGCCACATTTAGCTCTATTCTCCTCACACCCCCGGGTCACTGCACTGTTAGTCCAGCGTTGCTGCTCCCACCCGCTGCCCCCGACGCTGCATCCCTCTGGGAATGCCACTAGGGCAGCCCTAGTGGAGGTGTCACCCCAGCCTCCCCTGCACACACGTCCCACAGCCTTGCTGTGTGCAGGCAGAGCTGGCTCAGCACCCCCACATTCCTGGGATGGTTGCTGTCAGTTCTGGGGGGGTTATATAGGACTTTCCTTAGTGACACCTCCCTGGGATTGCACAGACACAGTCCCCACGTCGCTGTATGGGCACCTCTGCTGCGGTTCCTCGCACTTCCACTCCTGGCAGGGTCTGGGGTTGAGAGGTGTAAGTGGGCCTGCTTACTCCTTGTAGTAACACTGCGTTCCAGGGCTGGAGTAAACTTTGTGGGTTCCCTTTCCAGCATCCTGAGTACCCTGATCCAGTTCTCGTGGCTGCTGACAGCTCCTGAACACTAGCCTAGATTTTCTCCCAGAGCTGAATGTTGCCCTCCCCGCTGTCGTGTTAAGTACCCATTTCATCTTGGCCCTGTCCAGTAGTGTTCATCCCCTCCTCCCTGCTCTGTGGATTCCTGAGACAAACTTGATTTTTTTTTTTTGTATTGACCAGTGTACAGTGATGGAAACAAGAATGACTATCAAAGCAAACAATGCATGGAATAAAAAGCCAGTGTACTTCAATGCTGCAGGCTGGTCTGGTGATCTGGGAACGGGTTCTCATGGACTTTGGTATGATGTCATGAAGCCTTGCTCTGGGGTCTCACGTCTGCCCCCTTCCATACCATGAAGGTTACTTTATCCTCTAAGTGGATCTCCTCATGGAGAGCAAATACCAAAACCCCAAGAGCAGAGTATCATCCCTGGGGAAGGAGGGTGCTGAGGCCCTCGCACAGGGTGCCCAGAGAAGCTGTGGCTGCCCGTGGATCCCTGGCAGTGTCCAAGACCAGGCTGGATGGGGCTTGGAGCAGCCTGGGATAGTGGAAGGTGTCCCTGCCCCTGAGAGGGACAGGATGGGCTTTAGGATCCCTTCCAACCCAAACCATTCTGGGATTCTGTGCTCTCATAGACAGAGCCCACCTCTTTATTTGGAATCCTCCTAGTTATACAGGAGCAAATGTTTCAAGGTGCTTTTCAAGGACAAATCTCTGCCAGTCAGGCACATCCATTCCTGTCCTTTTTCCCTTTAGTCTTTATGGGGAGTAGCAGCCACTGGCAGACCAGAGAAGCAATCTCAAGTATTCTGACATGACTGATTCAGGCATGACTGATTCAGGCAGCTCAAATCCTGAGCATTGTGCTGCAGGGTGTGCTGGTTTAACATGGGAATCAAAGAAGAATGTTCTACAGCTGCACCCTGGAACACCATTATTTTCTCGAGTTGGTGCTTGTACAGCTGCACTGGAGCACAGGGCTCATCATTTTAGGCCAAAAATGCTAAATCTGTCGAGTTGGAGGGAGCAGGGCCTGCCTACTGCCGCCAGGGCTGTGCTTGGCCAGTGTTCCACAGCTGTGTTCTGGTCTGCCTTTCTCACAGGATGCCCATACTCCTCCTTTGATTCCCCAAAGCCTCAGGCACAGGAGACTGATTTAAATGAAACAGGCAAATTAACTGAGTGTTCACAAAGCCCCTGTATCTCTCTCTCCGTGCAGACACACGCACAGGTAAACATTCATTAAAAATAAGAACTGACACCTCCTCTGACATGAGAAGGATGATTAAAAATTGCCACTGTCCTTGGTGGCACAGAGCATGCAGAATATAACCCCTGGGAACAGAGTCCTGCAGCTTTCACCCCAAAACTGGGGCACCTGAGCCATCACAAGCTCTTTTTGCCATTGAGTGTCTGAACTTGCTTGTCCCCATTCAGCTTCAGATGTTTCTTGCTGTATTTCTTGATGAGGGTCCCTGGAATCAGCGCTGCCACAGCCATGGCCAGCAGCTTGAGCAGTGTGTCCCAGGAGAAGATGGCATCCAGAGAGGTGATTTGGGACAGAATGGCCCCTGTCTGCACACAGATGAAATTATATGGTGTAAGGCCTGAAGGAATCAGAGCAGAAAAAAGCTGTTAGTACCCCCCTAGGGAAAATGAGCTCAAATATGCCCAAGGCCAGACACAGAAATCCCAGAACTGTTAGGGTTGGAAGGACCTCTAGGGATCATCCAGTCCAACCTCCCTTGCTAAGGCAGGGTTACCCAGAGCAGGTGACACAGGAATGTCTCCAGAGAAGGACACTCCATGCCCTGTGTGGGCAGCTGCTCCAGTCCTCTGCCACCCTCCATGGAAAATTCTTCCTCATGTTGAGGTGGAACTCAGTGTTTTCATTTACAGCCATTACACAGACACAGGGGTCTGTGCTTGTAGCAGAAAGAACCGGGTGTAAAGCAAAATTTGCAGCACTTGGGACACCTGTTTACAGAATGCTCAAGGGCAGCACAGAGGAAACAGACCAAGGGTCAGAGTCCCAGCTCTGCCCCCCCGGCTCAGGGATACCAAGAGCAGCAGTGTCACACTGTCCCCTCAGGCTGTGTCCCCAGGCCTTACCAATGAGGACGGAGAGGAAGAATTGGGATATGGGGATGTTTAAAATGGGAGCTGAGAGGTTCAGGAACCAGTTTGGTGTCATGGGGAACAGCCTCAGGAACAACAAGAAGAAAAATAAGCAGCTCCTGTTCTCTTCTACCTGCCAAAAGAAACGTTCCACATTATTCCTGCTCCTCAGACAGCAGTAACATTCAAATGGCCACGATACTGGAGTGGATTTAGGTTTTATTCTAACATGCCACTGCATAACATCAGTTCAGAGCTGATGGAAAGCAGCAATATTATGTATGTATGGGAGCTTAATGGTGAGCCAGCCCTCTTCAAAGAAGGGATGGAAATGAGACCTCACCTGAACCATAGATCAGGAAGTCAAGAGCAGGACCACCTCCAGCATACAACACAGCATGGATGGAGGCAGTTCTGGAGCACAGGGGCTTCCCAAACACTCCTTTATTTCATGTCTGCTTTTCCTTAGGATCTGGGATTTTCCTGGCAGCCTCTTTGCCAACAGGCTTGCTCCAAGAGAGCAGCCTGCTCCTAGACTGTGCCCTCAGCAGGCCTCATGCATCCCCTGCACACACTCATTTTCACTGTCACCCCAAGAGCAGCCTGGCCCAGGGCCACCCTGGATGTCAGCAGAACTGCCAGTTCTTACCTTCCCTTGCAGCAGAGCCACCTTCTCAGGGAAGAAGTGGACGATGAGCTGCTTGCCAAAGGCTGCAGAGAGCAGGTAGCAGAGGGTGGCTCCCACAGACGTGAGCACCGAGCACAGCACCAACCCCATCCATGGCCCGAAGAGCGCTCCAGCCAGGACATTCTGTGGGGACAATGTGGAGTGAGGCCTGGGGGACACAATGTGTCACAGAACCACAGAATTGTCAGGGTTGGAAAGGACCTCTGGAGATTATGCAGTCCAAATCCCCTGCCAAGGGAGGGTCACCCAGAGCAGGTGACACAGGAACAAGTGGGTTTGGGATGTCTCCAGAGAAGGAGACTCTGCACCCTTCCTGGGCAGCGGTTCCAGTGCTCTGCCACCCTCCATGGAAAGAAATTCTTCCTTATATTGAGGTGAAACTTCTTGTGTTTTAGTTTATGGCCATTGCTCCTTGTCCTGTTGCTGGGCGCCACTGAACAGAGTCTGGCACCATCCTCTGACACCCCTTGGAGATATTTATATGCATTAGTGAGATCCCCTCTCAGTCTTCTCCACTAACCAGGCCCAGCTCCCAGTCTCTCCTCATCAGAGAGATGCTCCAGCTGTATGTCTTTGTGGCCTCTACTGGACCCTCTCCTCCTCACCTCTCTTGTCCTGAGGAGCCCAGAACTGGAGCTGGCACTCCAGCTGTGCCTCACCAGCAGAGGGGCAGGATCACTCCCTGACCTGCTGGCAACGCTCTTCCCAGTGCACTCCAGGATCCCACTGACCCTCCCGGCCTCATTAGCCACCAACGCTCCCCGATCCTTCCCAGCAGAGCTGCTCTCCAGCAGGTCAGCCCCGACCCGTACTGGCACTGAGGGTTACTCCTGCCCAGCTGGGAGACCGCTCGGGTCCCTCCGGCTCCTCCTGCCCGATCCGTGAGTGCCCTGGCCCTCGCCGCGCTCCCGTACCAGGAGGCTGGAGCCGGGGATGGCGAAGCTCTGCTTGTACAGGTACGCGCCGCAGAACAGGGCCAGCGCCGCGCCCCGGTGCTGCCGCTCGTAGTCCCGCAGCGCCTCGGCCAGATCCCGCAGCTCTTCCAGGTCCGCCGGGAAGCGCAGTGCCCTGCGGGGAGGAAAGACACGCGGGCAGCCCCGGGGGAAGAGAGGGACACGCGGGCAGCCCCCGGGGGACAGACGGACACAGCCCCGGCCCCCCACACCCACCTGCGCGTCTGCCCCGCGCTCAGCCGCACCGACAGCAGCCACAGCGCGGCCGTGGCGGCCGCAAAGACGAGCAGGAGCCCGGCCGGGCGCCGCCACATCCCGGGTCGGGGCCGCCGTTCCGCCGCCGGACCGACCCGAGCGAACGCGGCCCCTCCCGGCCCGGCCCTGCCGCCCTCAGCGCCCCGAGCCGGGCGCGCACGCGCGAGGCGGGGCCCCCGTGAGGGCCGCGGTGGCGGGCGCGGCGCGGGCGGAGCTGTGGGGACTGGGTGGGATCTGCTGCTCCTCAGGGCTCCAGGCTGGCTCAGCCGCCAACACGCACTGTAAACCCTCGTTTTAAACCCACGCTTTAAAGCCGTGTGCCGCCATGGTTTTATTGTCGCTTCCCCAGCCTCTTCATACGCTGTGCGGGGCGAGCGGGTCTCGCTGCTCGGCTCCCGCAGAAGGCGCCCGGGCCCCGCCAGGTGAGTCCCCACACGGCGGTGAAGTGTCTCTGCCCCGTCCAGGCACAGCATCCGCGGGACTCGGCCCCTGCTTCAGCACGGGATGGGCTTGAAGGTTTTCTGGGTGTTCTCAAGCAGGACCAGGTCGTATCGGCACAGCTGGGGTCTGTGTGGAAACACGGCCAAGAGTGAAAAAACGGCGCTTTTTTTTCTGTCATCTCCGCACGTGCTGGAGGCCTATGTAAAATAAGTCATCTTCTCAGGAGAACTGGCTCCAAGTCCACCTGCAGTGAGGTTGGTTTTAAGACAGGGATACCTTGAGCATTATGCCACTCTGTTCTATTTGCTTGTGGAAAAAAAGGAACAAAAAATCCAGCAAACAAACAGGCACTGGCTGCAGAGTCTGTGCTTACCTTTAAGCCAGTCCACACCTGTGTCCACCAAACAAGGTGGTCCTTCCAGTTCATCTGCTTGTTCCTGCCCCTTCCCTGCTCCTGGCATGAGGAATTCTGCCACTGCTCTGACCTGGGTCCAAACGTTGGTCTGGTTCAGCCAAAAAATCGGAGGAAATACTTGGGCTTTCACTGGGGAAATATGAGCATTAGCCCTGGCACAGGGAAGGGGAGAGGCGATGACTGATTAGTTGAAGTGTTGAAAGTCCTGAACTGTGCTTATGGCCTGTGGCAGCCCCTCCTCGGGGAGAGAGGGCATCCTCTGATTAAATATTTAGGGCATTTGTGTCTACTTTTAAAAAGACTAAATGTGTAGCTGGGACTGAAAGCGACTGTGGAAGTGTGGAAGAGACAGGGAGCGGCAGCAAGGGAGAGCTGCAGGACTTTGTTTAGTAGATGTACACAATCTTTTCCTTGTTCTAAGGCTAGGATAAGGGTAGCAGACCTCATGAAATGCAAAGAAACATGTTCTGTAGCTCTGTATGTCTTTTTGCTTTGCTCTCCTTACCCTGTGATCTTCCACCCTTGTTTTAACCCAAGTTTAAAGCACAGTGTGGTGTCCACATAGTGTCCTTGCACACAAGGTCAGCATAAGAGATTCTGTACTTGCTGAGCTCAGGCAGACCTCCCAACCTCCAGAGGTGGGAAGCTTAAGCGTAGGACAGCAGAGCAGACAGAGGTTAATGAGGTGATAGAAATCTCATCAGCAATGGCCTGGGAGGTACCTCCTGATGTTGTGGGTACCAGCCAGGGCTTTGGGGCAAAGCAGCCAGAAGCTCCCAGTTGCTGGAATTCCAGGAGTAAATTAATCTCCCTGCCTCACTGGCTGTAGAAATTGGCTGGGATATAAAATGTGTATTTGAGGCTGAACATCTGTTCTTCCCAGAGAGCTGCATTTCCCTTCATCCCAGAGTTCAGGCCTGGGCAGCTTCTCAAAGGTCATTTTCCTGACCAGAGGTTAAGGTGTCAGGCCATGTCAGAGTCACATCACATGTGACATGTTCCCAGTGCAATGACAGCCTCTGTGTTCAAGTAAATATTCAGCCGTAGGATTCCATTAAAGAGGAATTTATTCCCAAGATATGTGTATGAGAATTACTAAATGTAAAATCTAATTCTTCTGCACAAACTGCACAAACTCAGCCAGGCCAGGAATCTGGGAGATTCCTTTACTTCTGTCCAGTCTGCACCCACAGAAATGGTTTGTTTGTAAACATCCGCTCACCTTTCTGGGTTTGTCAGTGAGCGGAACCTCATTTGGAGAATCCTGAGCTTGAATTTTGGGCCAATGACAGATCCCGTGGAAAATGTCAAGGAAATTCTTTCCACAGTTTCAAGATCCTGGTCAAACCCAATGAGCAAAGTGATTTGGTTGTACTGCTGGAAGGTAGCAGCTTCTCTAGAGGTAAAGCAGACGAGAGAGAGTGTCAGAGAGTCACCAAGGGAATAGCACTGGTTCTAATGTAGTCACTGTAGTATTAGAAACAGGGCTGGGGGAGGAGGCCTGAACTTGTGATTAGTTTCTGATTTACAGGAAATGGGTATGGATTCAGGTCTCCAGGTGTCAACCTGCTCAGCCACTTCTGCCCTCATTTTTTTGGGGTGGAAGTGGGGACACAGAGGTTGGATACCATTTGGCCCCAAACCAGGATTTTCACTGTGATCCTGCTTTGGTCCCAAGTGGACTAGACCCAAGTGATATTTGTACCTGGCTGGCTGTGCAGGTCTGAACACTGAGGAACCTTGAGATATGCATGAAATCTGCACTGGCCTTGGTGTGGGAGTGATGCTGATTGCTCCAGTGCAAGCAGATAACAGATATGGCTGAGGGAATAGGCACTTAGAGAAACATGGGAAAACTGGTTGTGCAGGTTTGTTTGGCTGAAGTGTGGTTAAGATCAATCAGGAATTTGCATGTCACATAAACACCAGTCATTAATTTGTCTCTCTGAGTGGAATGAATTGGTTTTGGATGAGACATATTCAGGCCCAGGTTAATCCCCAGCTGTCTTGGGCACTGGGAACTGGAACAGAGCACTCCCTGGAAGAGGAAGGAAAGAGAGGGAGATGTTTTTCCTTCTGTTGTAGTGGAAGCCTAGGGAAGCTGTGCTGCTGGCTGATATTGTCCACTTCAGTCCTTAAGATGACAGAGAAGGGCCCAAACCAAAAGGCTGGGCTGTCAGGGGCTGTGTGCTGGGGGAGGCTGTGGAAATTCCATAGGGCCAGGAAATCCCATAGTCATGGGTACCAGGAAGTGTCAGCAGAGAAACTGGGGGAGGATGTGTCACCTCCTCCCAGATGCAGTTGTACCAAGGGATGCATGAACACTTAGAGATGCTCAGGCCAGTAAGACTTACGGACTGACTCTTGATTCTGCCTTCCTCCCAGCTTCATCAACTAGCATGATGCTGAAGGTGCCTCTCCTGGTGTCTTTGTTCCATGTGATAATATCCACCAAGTAGTGATAGACTGAGGGGAGAGAGAGTGGGTGGGGTTAGACCCTGTGGGTTCACTCTGCTGTCCAGGCTGTGCCCTGTCTGGGAGCAGAGCTGCAGGTGGAAGATGGACACAACCCCTGCAGTTTATCTGGAAAATCCCTTTCTCCTCCCTGCTCTCCATCTCCCTTTGCAGAGATTTCAGCCAGAAACACTAGGAGGTGTCAGGAGAGCACTACAGCAAGGGTTATCCATGCCGGATGGCCTCTCTGTATGGTTCCCAGCACACTGCCTTTCACTGCCTGCCTTCCCCCTTCACTTCCAGACTGTCTTTTCTTTCTTCTGTCCCTCTCTGAACCACTCCATTTCTGTTCTTCATACCTGTCATTTGTCATCTCTGTCATGGAGCAGAATTGTCTGTTCTTTGATCTGTGAGTCTGAATTCACTTGCTGACCAGCACTGGAGCTCAGGCCATAATCCCTGCCCATGCCCTGGTATGTTGGCACTCACAGGGATGAGGAGAAACCTCGGTGAAACCTTTTTTTCCACAGATTCTCCCCCTCTCCTTTTCTCTCTCACTTTTCTCCAGGGTGGCTTTTTCACCTGTACAGCCTGTCTTTCTCTTTTATCATTTCCACACACCTATTACTTTCACAAAAGAATGGTGTGTTGCTTTGAAACACAATTTGGGAACTTTTATACTTAATTTGAAAGTTCTCAACCAGTTTCCTAGAACTGTAAGCAAGTTGGCTTTCCCAGCACTGGGCAGGTTTGCAGGTAAGGAAGGTCATGGCAAACCACAGATGGACACAATTCCATCCAGCAGCCACTGGAGTTTCTAAAACGCAAATAACCATCTCTGCTTGGCTGCTGCTGAAGGAGGCAATGCACAGAGAAAAATCATCTCAGGAATCTCAGTCACTTACTGCAAAATGGCTCTTTGTCCGCTGTATCGAAAAACATACTTGTCACTGGATGGCTCTGTTGTGTTAAATAGCTTTTCCACTCATGGGCATAATAACCTGCAGGTGACGGTTTGAAAATGAAAAGGAGTTACTGCACAGGTAGGTGAGCCACTACATGGCTGAAAACAAGCACATATTTAAGAAATAGTGCATTGTGTTCCAGCTGCCAGGTAGCACTGTGACACACATCCTCCTGTACTCCAAAGGCTTAGGACTGAATATGTCTGGTTTCTGTTCAGCACTTTCTTGGAGCTGATCTGTTTCCACATCTCTATCCGTGGTCAAGAAGGATTTCATTTTGCAGTGCAGAATGAAAATCATCCCCTTGACTTTGTCCATTCCTTTCTGGAAGTGTCAGGTGTTTTAGCATCAACATTTCATAGCTGCCAGCCTGAGGCTGGGCTGGCTGGGGCAGACTGGTCCAGAATCCCCTTTGTCCACCTCTTTGCCATTCCTTTTACGGCACAGAGGGGTTTGTGGTGCTGGGAATTTACTTGGAAATCTTATTTTAGCAAGAACAGGCCCCTGTCCCTCAAACTCTGCAACTGAGAGACTTTAATTCACTTTTTCTCTGACTTTAGTGTAAAGATCCCAAGTCTAGTTTTGGCTTTTCTAGTTCTGGATCCCTTACCTGTGGATTTCTGTTCTAGATCATAACAGGATGTGACATTACAAGGAGCAGGCCTGAGAGACCTCAAAAGACCTCAGTGGAAATAACTTAGATGCTTTTACAAAGCACCGTGTTGTAGTAGTCCTTCAGCAAAACATCATCCTCCAAGTGACAGTGATGAAAGGCAGCTCAGTATTCAGGATGGGTTGACATTCCCTGGATCCTTACCTAGGATGGGGCACGGCAGGGGCCAGAAGGGTTCGCAGCTGGTGCATTTGCCATTCCTGTAATTCCTGTACGAGTTGCATGGGTATGTGGTGATATTGCAGCTCTGTGTCAGGGAGGACAGGAACAGGAAAACAGACCTCTGGTGGTCACATTTAAAATACTGCAGTCCTTGATCGTGTACAGGGAAGAAATGTTTCGTTAGCAATCCTTACGGCTCAGGGAAATGGGATTAATGCCCACAGGACACACCAGTGGACAGTCACTGACCAGTCTGAACCCAACAAATTGCACTGGGGAGCACTGGGCTGTGGCAGAACAGTAAATGGGCAGCAGCCTCTCCCTTTGAGTGCACTCAGCTCTGCCTGTGTCTGCTTTGCTTTTCTTCTTGTCTTTTTGGTTTTAAAAGCATTTGTTCATGTGGTTGCTGCAGTTCCAGAGAATCCAACTATGGATCAAGTTCTGTCTCTGGTGCTCTCCTCTCCTCTCTGAGCTCAGGCCTGACAGCTGGATATTGCTTTTAGCTTTGCACATGACCTTCCATTTTGGTGTAAAAAACTCTTCAGAAAGACATAACTAATAAAATGAGTTGTTGCATGAGCAGCAATATGAGTGAAGCCTCATTTCCTAGGGATTTTTGGCTCAGGCTGGTCCCCAATGTAGATTCTCTTGGGTCTGATAAAGGTTGAGTTCACAATACTGCATTTCCTTCTGTAAGGTATCTTCTTCAGCCAGCTTTCATCAAACCAGTTCTGCTGCCAGGCTGAAATGAAAAAAGCTTTCTTGTGTTCAAGACTAGGGCTGTGCCTTCCAGACTGCACCATCTGTCACTGCCAAGGAAGGTGCCTTGGCTTTGGGATAACTGCCTGCTCCACATTCATCTTGAACCTGTTTTCTGAACAGGTCCTTGCCACTGCTAGTCCTTGGGCTTTTGTGTGTTACAAGTAATTAGAAAAAAAAAATCTCACAGATTTTCTGGACATGGACACAAAATGAAGGCACACATCTACCTGATGACTTTTTGCACAGAGGATTAATCCCACTTGCACTGTGACAGAGGCACAGAGATGTCACTCTGACTCTCATGTCTGCCTGGTGCACATCAGCTAAACCCCTGTCACACCAGTGCTGAGAAGAGGTTGCTGCCATGGCTTTCCCAGAGTATGGATTTCATGTATTTTCTAAGCAGTGATGATTATTCTCTGGCTTTCTCCTCTTTTTCTGATTGGAAATATTTTGTCAGGGTTTGTGCAATTCAGGGCAGGATTAATTACCAGAAAATATTGTAAGTGGACAGCCTGGTTGGTCGGTCCCGCCGTTGGGATAGAAGTCAACATGGCCCAGTGCTTCTCCGTATCCCAGTCCTAGCAAAAGGGAACACCAGGGCTCAGGGAGGGAATATTAAATTGTAAAAAGCACAAGAAGGAAATACTGTGGAAAAAATAGTAGTTATTTAGCTCTAGGATGCCTGCTTGTACAGCAATATTAATGTCATCCATCTGTTTAGGCAGCAGGCCAAACAGTTGTGACCCAGCTGGGTAATTTTAGCAATGGTATCAAGTACCTTAAATAAGTCCATGCACGCAACAGTACAAAATGTGGGGGTTTGTGTCACTTGTGTGCAGGAGAGGAAAAGGGATGTGAAACCTGGCTATTGCTGTGCTGCTGAAATCTGACTTCCTGAGAGGGCTGGAAGAAAAGAGGCAGCAATTAGGTGGGAAAGCCAAGTGTTAGGGATAGGGTGGCCGTGGGAGCAGCATGGGGGGCTTGGCATCGCACTGCTGGCCTGGCTGGTGGGTTTGGAAAAGGACAGGGCTGAGGGAGAGTCCAGATTTGCCCTAGAGGAAGGTTTAGCTCTTAGGAGATGGGATGGAGACTGGAAGCATCATGCAGGGAGCCATGGGCTGGGGATAACTGATCTGCTGTGCAAGGCATTGAGCTGTGGGACCGGCTCTGGAAATGCAGCCTGACCCTGGGGTGGGATGTTGGTGTGTCCTGCTCTGGCAGGATTGTGCTGCAGGACCTCCTCTACCGGTTCCTAAGTCCTTGTAAGGCGTGGGCCAGGAGGTTATAACTGCTGTCAGCAGCAGCATGTTTTGAAATGCAAATAAACCAGCAGCTCCTGAGGGAGTGCTGGGAACAGCGTGGGCAACACAGCGCCCCAGAGCCTCAGTGAGGGAGTCTGCTGTGCTCCTGGCCAAAGGAGCGGGGACCCCCAGCACCGGTCCCCACCAGCAGCCCCCCTTCCCCGTGCTCCCAGTCAGGCTCTGGGTTTCCGTGTAAAGGAAAGAGGTGGAGTGTCACGTACCGTCGGTGTCGGAGTGAATGACATCGACAAACTGTGCGTCCGTGGGGTCCAGCCTCTCGCTCGGCGCCGTCCCCCGGTACAAGGGGCCCGCGGGGTCAAGGCCTGCAGCACAAAGCCATGGCTGTGGCATCGCCTCACTCAGGGCTGTCCTTCCTTGAGGCAAGAGGACTGCTGGAGGAAGGCTTACCTGTGATTCTTCCCAGCATGCCATCAAACATCTGTCCCACAAAGCCAGAGATGTGTGCTCCCAGGCTCACTCCTATCATGTGCATGGAGTCAAGGGACGCTCCATCAATCTGAGATTTAAAAGTACTCGTGGTCATGCGTTTTCGGAAAATAAAAAATTGTTAGGAGGAGGAATGTAACATCTCCCAGAGCGTTCCACTCTGTGTAGATAGTCCCACAGAGCAGCCAGCATTCCTGTTTGAGGCCTATACCTCAGAGAGCTGTGATGAGAGTAGTTCAGGCAATGGTTGTATTTTCCTGGGGCAATGACTACAGGTGTGGACGAACCACTGATGGAACCCAGCAGTAAAATTCCAGTTGCCCCACATGTGGTGCCTGCAAGGAATTAGCAGACACTATGATCCTAATGATCCAGCCTCCTCATTGCCTGTGCTAGAGCTTAGAGGAGCTGTGAACTGTAGCTGATCCCCATAAGCTGCCTTTGGATGTATAGAAAGTGGAAGTAGAGTTTCTATGTATGGGAAAACATGTCTGGAGAGTTTTGTACCCAGAAATGTAGAGAATTAGAGTGTAAACTGAATATTGCACCAAAATACCATTGTACCAAGTCCAAGGGTAGGATTTGGCACTGCAGTATACATGCACTTCCAAAAATTAATGTATTCCTTTTTGAGGAGTTTCTATTCCCAGACATCCTGCTGGTTTAAGCATTTCCTTTGTGCCCTTTACATACTGTGCCTTAATGACTGTATCATAGCATGAGTGTCCAGCTTACCAACATTTCATCTATAAGTTTCTTCAGAATCTCAGCAACTCTTCTGCACTTCCTGGAAGCATAACTGTAGATGAGAGTCGTTGCCCCCTGGTTCCAGTCCACAATGATGACGTTCATGTCCTCTACAGAAAGCAGGAGACGCACCAGGTCAAGGATCCAGACCGGGGCAGAGCCTGTGGGTCGGTACCCGTGGATGATGAAGGTGGTTTTCTTGGTCACATTGAGGTACTTGGAGGCTGTAGAGTGGATCTCCTCAGCACAGGTTGGGTTCTGCCGGGTGTAGAGCAGCAGCTTCACTTTCAGCTCTGTCCCTATCAAAGCATTCCCGAAGCTGAGGGCTGTGAATGCAGGACATGTCTCCTGAGGATCTGAAAGGAGCACAGTGGCAATTGGAGTTTGGCACCAAAGGGTTTTCTTTAGCCTGTTGTACCTGCTAACCCTGCACAGGGCAGGGAAATGTGTTGTGAGTTGTCTGAACACAGGGGCTGCTCCTGTCTCCTCTCTCCCTCTCCTCTCTGTCATGCTTATGACTGAAGTTACCTTGGAACTTAAGTTTTCTTGCCATGTTGGAACAAAGAGAGCAATCACACCTTTTTGGAGCAGCATTCCCTGAAACACCACAGCCCAGCTTCCTGTGGCAGCTAGGAGCTGGCAGGGACTCTCTCCAAAAATCTCACTGGTGTGAGGAAGGTATTAGAGACTGACAAGAAGGATGGTTGCTGTATTGGTTTGTGAGCACACCCAGGTGCTCTGGACAGGTTCTAGGCTAAACAGGTGTCCTCAGGGTTGGTTTCTGGAGCTGCCAAGCTGCAGAGAGTCTTGCCGTGGTGAGGGGCAGCTCAGTGCTTCATTTGTATGTGCAGATGCAGCCTGCATCTGCAGGTATTCCAGACTGCAAAATGAGGCACCCTTGACTGTGTGAGATGGCAATATACACAGCTTTATACACAGCTGAAGTGTAACTGAATTTGATGTAAGTGCTGCTTGATGGGATGGCCTGTGCCATTGGAAAGCCTGTCTTTGTTCTTTGCTTTTCCAGCAGAACACCAGCTGAGCCTTCAGAGCCCAATACAGTCTCCAGCAGGGCACTGGCAGGGAATGGAATAACTGTCTCCAGACAGACACTGCTTATGAAGGCCCTCCCAGGTTTAGTAGCCTCTTCCTGGCTCACAGTCCTTTCCCTCAAATCCTCATAATCTGATTGAAGAACCTTGTGGGGGAGAGTGTCTCTCTCACACATATGTCCTGGGCTGCAGTAATTGTTCAGCCTACAGCTTCTAGAGGAATCTTCCTGATCTTTGCTGCTTAAAGGACTGTGCAGTAGGTAGCAGGGTTTAGAAAACCTGCAGCTGTAAGGTAATGATGCTCTAGCAAATCTCCAATGCTCTGTGCATTTTAATTTCTGAATGATGAAACTCACTGTTTCTATGAGCAACTTTCCCTTTTCTCCTCCTTGAGAAATCAGGAGCATGAGAGTGATATAAATGCTATGTGCCCAGCACATAAAACAATCTGCTCAGTTGCCACAGTTCTGCTAATTACTTTGTAGAAGCCCCAAGAGCTCCAGAAATAAAAGTTAATAGGCTAAAAGGATGTTGCAGTTAAGTCCAACTGAATATTTTAAATTGCTACCATAAATTTAGAAATAAATTTTAACATCTGAAATCCATGGAGTCCTTCCTGTATAAAGCCTATGGTAACATATGAATGGTGTGACAGGAGTGGTGGGAAATGAGCCCTCAGCCAGGCCCAGTGAAATCAGGGGCCTTTGAATGGAGGGTGTCCTGCCTCTGTAATGCTTCACTCAGAGCTCCCAGAGCAGTGTGACTCTGGGCCCTGCTCCCAAGAGGAAAGGTGAGCTGGGTGGCTGCCTCCTGGCCAGCCTGCTCTCAGCTCATTCTTACAGTGCCAAGATGCTCCAGGGAAACAGCAGCAAGAGTTCTATGACACTGCTCTTGTGGAGATCCCAAAGTAACTAGCTGAGAAAAATTAACATTTTTTGCTCATGCACACCAGCTCACACAGTGAGACTCAGTGACTGTCCTCTAGGTGCTACTGCAGCATAAAAAACCACAACTGTGTGTTTTACTAATAACTAGGCATTATTTTAGTTACTGTATAGTAGCACTATATAGTGTTATTAATTATCTACTGCCACTGAAGCTGTAGCAATACAGGCAGAAATGCCAGGCAAGAATTGCTTCTATATGGTGCAAGATTGCACCAATTGCTGAATTTGTCTCTGTATCTCCTGCACTGTGCTTAGGCTTGCCCAGAGGAGCACTGTTTGTCATCAGAACAGCCCAAACCTTCTGGTACAGAAGTGCTTTCAAAGAGCTGGTCAGCATTTGCTGATACCTAATACGGGGTCTGTATAAAGGGCCTTGTTATATCTGCACCAGGTCTGTCAGATTGGTTCTGTTTTGATTAACAACATCAAATCAGTGCTAATAAGGGGAGGAAACCTGCCAGCTTCTCTTCTGGCAAGCTGGTGCCAA
Source organism: Coloeus monedula (assembly GCF_965178545.1). Classification (NCBI taxonomy): domain Eukaryota; kingdom Metazoa; phylum Chordata; class Aves; order Passeriformes; family Corvidae; genus Coloeus; species Coloeus monedula. The sequence goes on from NC_138790.1 coordinate 1,432,444, forward strand.
CCCCAGCCTCATCCACCATGTGTTCAAAAACTGACAAATGAGGACAGCCAGTTATCCTGGCTTTGCTCTTCCTTCTGCTAAGCACAGTGACTCCTACCCAAATGGCTGGAAGTGTCTTTGAAACTCCAGGATGACTGGGGCAAGTGGCTTATTGAGATTTACTCTGCAAGCAAATAGGTGAGGTAGAAACATCCCCTGGCACTGTACTTAACCCATGCCTAACAGACCACTTCCCTCCAGTAAAGGAGAACGAATATGGCCATTAACCCAGCATTCCAGTAACTCATTTCCAGCCCTGCCTTAGCTTGCTAGACAGTCTCTGGCAATCCCCATTCTCGTTCTGCTCCGTTTTCTGATATGTAAAATAGTAGGCAAACACTGTTCTGCTGGGCAAGGTGCTCTGATCTCCCAGAACCTGTAGCGGGGAGCATAAAAATGTGTTAAATCCACGTACCTGCCTGGGAACTGGACATGTTTGGTCTGGAGCCTGAGATCAGCCTCAAAGGTGCTATTGCAGCAGTGTAGGTATCTTCAGAATAACTTGGTTCTGAAGTTTATATATATATATATATATATATATATATATATATATATATATATATTCTGAAGTTATATACTCCCAGGTGGGAGTGTTGCAGTCGTGGGAACAGTCCCAGGCAGACTCCTGGTATTTACTGCAGTCAGTGCTCTTAAGGCCTGCATTCCCCTGGTCTCTCTCATTCCTTTCTAGGAGATGATATTTGGAGGCTTTTTGTTTGATGGTGATCCTATGGACAGGCAGGGTTTGCCATGCTGGTGTTTTGGGGCTGTGGTACCTAGCTGTCTGCATGAGTAAAGTAGCAGCTGAGGTTTTTACCAGCCTGTCATCTTGCAAAGGGAAGTTCCAACAGATTTTTCACCTCAGTGGGTCAGTGGTCACTTGGCTGGATGTGTGGCTGTCCCGGCTGTGGTCCTTGGGACACAGAGCTGCTCGCCCAGTAAGCACCTGCGTGGAGCTCAGGTGAGCGTGTCGCCACTTCTCTGTCTGCAGGAGCTCTGGTCCTCCAGCCCCTGCCACCTTGCCTGGTCTTTGTGCAGTGTGTGTCATCAGACTGGTCTTAACCATCAGCAACAACTTTCCCCATTTAAGCATACTTCACTACCACACCACGAATCTCGGGAGCATTAGTGCAGATTTCCATCCCTTTTCCACAGAGAGGGTGTGCCCTCCACTCTGAAACTGTCCTCAGTAGCTCACTGCATTTCATCAGTGCCTTCTCACAGCATTCTCTTTCCCCACTTCTTGTGACTGCATTTCCTACAAAATATTAAACAAACCAAGCAAAGGCAACCCTGAGATTACTCCAGAGGACCCAATGAAACACATGTTAGTATTTAGAAGAACACTGGGTCTTTTTAACCCTCTTTGTTTTCCCTGCAAAGCAGAGAGCTGTAACTTGCCTTGCTCCCGTGTGTATGCTAACACAAGGCAGTACATTTGTTTATTTTTACACAGGTTGGTTCTTGTAGGGCTGTGAAGCTATCAAATGGATCTTACTGTTCATAAATGGTAATTCATCCTTCACCTCTGTCATACATGACACCCCTGAGAAGAAATCATTATTCTCTGAAGATTTCAAATGACATTTTCAGTGTCAATGGATAGTACTTATATAAGAGAAATGTTCGCAAAGGGAGGAAAAGATAAAAAATACTTCTGGTTTTCCATTTGGAACTCTTAGAACTGACTACATTCATGTAACCAGCATAATTTGCTTTGCCAAAATAAATAATGCTAGTGAGAAACCCTAGCAAGTACATTCATGTTGCCGTAAAACACAAAAAATGTGTTATATGTGACAAAAATATTCAAAACAAGCAGTTGAGTTCTTACCTGTTTTCACCCCATACAAAAGGTAGATGAACACAACACACAGCCTCAGCATATGGACTTCCTCATGGAACTTCTAAGGGTAAGAGATTTGAAGGATCCCACAATTTCTCTGGCATGTGTCTGCTGGCTCTGACAGCAATTAGCTTGCTTTTTCTTCTGCCAGTAACAGTAGGTGTGGTGAAAGGAGGAAGTTACCAGCCAAGAAATGAAGACCAGTCTTGGGTTATACAACTGAAGCTTCTTCTTAAGAAGGTGGGGCACCTTCTATTCTAGCAGGTTTCCTTAATTTAAATATTGTTTGCCCTGGGGGATGACTAATCAAAGACACAAATGGGTTGGTATCACTCTGTGAGCAGCAATTTGACTACATGTGTTGAAACTAAGGAAATTATTGCCTATTTGTCTTTTGCAAAGAATGTCAGGATGGTTGTAGGTGTCTGCAAATCTGATAAGCATCTGGGCGGGGCTGGCGCTTGGTTTCACAGGGCCCTGCCTTTGGAGAGCTCATGACGATCCCTAATCTCCCATGTCCCTCCTGCTCTCCCAAGTGCCACGGTGCAGAGTCCCTTCCACAAATCCTGTCACCACCTCAGACAGGAGACAGGTGACAGCACTGTGTTGTGACAAAGGGAAGGTACCACTTCAAGGTGTCTGGCTCTCCACTGGGCTCCCAAGCAACTGCTGTCTTGGATAACACACAACTGGCATTCCCACATTTTCTCACAGACCTGCTGTGTGAGAAATGAGACAACTCTTAAAAAGATTAATTTATTGAAAACAGAAAAATTGAAAAATTACAGAAATCAGAAAAATATAAAAATTTGGGATCCTATGGCTCAGTAGATGGTATGCCCCAGGAGCGCAGGGATATGAGATCTTCTGGCTGAGACAGCACTAGACCTCAGGTAGAGAAAAAAAACTTGCAGTGCTGGGTTGACTTTAAAAAATTACTAAAAGCCCCTTAAAAGGGGTAAGGCTTTGAATGCCCCAGCACCGATGTCTCCCACAGCTAGTCTGGAGAGAGCAAGAGGAGAAAAGAGAAGAGAGCCCGCCTCTCGGCTTCGTCTTTTTTATAGTTTTTGCTCCGCCCCCAGTCCGCCCACAGCCCGCCCCTTCGGTCCAAGGCGATTGGTGCTTTCCCTTTGATGGATCATCTCCGTCCACCAATGGCTCATCGTTGTCAAGGGGGGTTGGTGGTATCAGTTAGAGATAAGGGAAAACAATACCTTCATTAAAATTCACGTATTCAGGTTGCCATGGAACTTGCCTGCAGAGTAATGGCCGTGGCTAAAAAATAGCTGCTGGCTATTAAGACTGGGTGGGGGTTTTGGCCTTGGAATCAAAATGCAAGTGAAACACCTACAAAAAGTATTAAAATACATCCAACACACCTCAAAACACTTGTAAAAGTATACAGTAAACACAGGAAAGGTAACTCTTATGGTGTATAGGTGGTTTGAAGTTTGGGAAGGGACAAGTTTGTGATTTTTAACTGGGAAAATTTTAACTGGGAAGGGTGCAACTCTATTAATAAACTACTTCAAACAAATGAAAACACTGATAATGGAACTGGATTTTTGTACCTGGGCTGATGGGTTAATTGTAACATTCAATTTAAAAATAATTAACTCAAAATTAATTAATTAAAGCACTTAATATGCAAAGACCAAGCACTAATAGGGATTTCATGTATGACATGCTGGAACCTCATGAATTCAGCTCTAATTCAAGTAAGGAATGCTTTTTCTTTCCTTGCTGGATGGGAGGAAGAAGACGGCCAAGGAAAGACAACTGTCAGGGGCAGGAAAGGTAGTCTGAAATTGGAGCTGGAAGGTATAGGCCAAAATTGGGAAAACGAGGGTGGTGGGGAGTCTGTAAAGGGATGAGAAGGGAGGGAGCAGGGATGGCTGCTGGATGGAAGTTGGGTGGTAGCTTTGCCTGGTGTTTTCTTAGCAAATTCTTCTAACATAGGCCAGGGAAAGGGAACGTGGGGTGGATTAGAAATAACTCATTAAGCCCAGGCTCTGTTTTTTTTCCCCTGGTGATGACCCAAAGAGGAGCTGAACTATTACAGCTCCCAGCTGCATAGCTGGTTCTTTGGTCCATGCTGTACTTATTAAGTTTTTTGACTTTGCTAATTCTCAGGTTAATCCTTAACTCTTCCTGCTGTCTGCAGCTCCTTCTCGTTCAGACAAGTGTGTGCTGCTCCTCTGGTGCAGGCACGGATCACACTTGAAGCAGAGCATGTGCCTAGCACGATTCCTTCACAAGCACCTTGAGCTCTTCAGCCTCAAGCAGCTCAGCAATCTGAGTCTCACTGAACATGTGCCATGCTGTGGTCCCATTTGAAAATCACCCAGGCAAAAGTTGGGGCCTGTTATTTTGAATAGGATGAACACTGAGAAAAGACACCAAATAACTTCTGCGGATCTGGAAGCTCCAGTGCTTTTTTTTCTGCTGCACTGGCAAAAGAATATAATTTAAACATTGTTTTCCTTCCAGCTCCTTTCTCACCTCTACCAGTAATCCTAAACTCTGTCAAAATATTTTCTCCTTAGCAAGAAGTTCTGCCAATGGTGAGACGGAACTGGTCCAACAGTGAAACATGAAGAACAGAAGGCTTTTACCTGTTGCAAAAGACACCTGAGAATCAGAGATAAAATAAGGTAAATCGAGAGGGCCTTGCCTTTCATCTCAATACAAAGAGAGGTAACAATTTGCTGCCTGAAGCTAAGCCCTACTTGTTTCTTTTTTTTGTTTTGGATTTTCATTTCCCATCTGAGGTTGCTCATCCGAGTGGCTCTCACTTCAAGAGGCCCTACACTGGGGCTGGCAGGCTCTTCCTTGGAACTCTCAACCATCCCTCAGAAGACCATGATTTTGAGTAACCACCATTTCAGCATCAATTAGACTGTCTGTTCACTGTACACATTGGCAAGCATTCCCAGGATGTCAGCACTATGGAGTAGTGGAAATGCTGTCCACTACTACTGTCAGATCCTGAGAGCAGGAATCCAAGTGCTTACAGGCTACTCCCCGCTCTTGATTCTGCTGACCAACCTTTCACACCTGCCCCACACATCCTGCCTCAGCCACACACTTGTTAAAGATGGCAACAACTCACAGCTATTTGGGTTTTGTACACTGAACTCTAGACAATAATCCCACTGTGAGCTTTGAAATCAACTGCAATTTGAGACAGTAAAAACTTTTTAATCATGTGTAGAAAACATTTAAGATCAGAATTAAGAATAATTTAACAAAAACCATGAAATAATCTTATAAGCATGAAACATTTTGCACTTGGCTGTGACATGTCAGAACCTCTGCTATTTCACATTCAAGAGACAAGCATTTTAAACTCTTCTCTGTGAGCAGAACCACTGTTGGAATCTGGAAATTTCAGAAATGTTGTTTCCTCCTTAGGGCAGCTTATGACAGCAATGGTCAGCTAAAAAGTATTTTTATGTTGCATTCTTGCATCCACTGTATGAAATCCCACTGATTCACTAATTTCCTGTGGGTGGAATATTTTCATGGAGATACTGGAGAGCCAAATCTGTCCACTTCATTTCTTGCTCTTTCACAGACTCGGTGGTGCCGCCGTTGTCTTGCTCTGGTTCAGGGAGCTCATTCTGAGAACAAAACACAGGTACAATGCATTCCACATGTAATACACCTCCTGAAAGCAGCAGGTTGTTACTATTTGTATGGATAGATATAAAAACCCACAAACGAGACCAGAGGGTGCAGCTGAACAATAAATATCATACATACTGATCCACTTAAAAATATTGCAGAGCCCTGTCACAAACAGTATTCTTTTCATTTGAATATGGTGCTTAATCTGAAAGGTAAATTGTTTTCCAGGATCCTGGGGCCTTTCTATACACTCAGACTGCACACACAGTGAGGGAGAATATACAGCAAATGCAAAGGAAGTAAATAACAGTACAATGCAATTATTCCATTGTTTGTTTGCAATGTGCTGCTTCTGCTGTTGCCAAGAATACAAATACTGCAGACAACTGGTTCTGTAACTTGTTACTATCCTATGGCAGGTGAGAAGGCCTTCCTGTCTGTGTGCTGGACTCAGGTGTGGCTGTGCTGGATGAACAGCAGAAGCCAGAACCCCCTGCCAGGTGTGCCACTGAGCTGCTCACAGCACAGTAAGGGGAAGGAGAGTTTAACTGAGATTTCATTTTCCTTCCTTCTATTATTTGTTCTCTGTCTTGCTGTATTGGTGTAGTCACACTGAGCATGTGCTATTCTGCCAGATACCATTTGGGCTGGAATTCTGAGTTCTAGACCTCTGGAAATCCCAGCGTGAGCTAAATAAAATGTTTCAGCTTTGAAAACAGTGAATGATTCATGCCCATTTGAGTTCCCAGAAATGTCTCAAGTGAGCACTGGGGCAGATTCTCAGGACAGGCTCAAATACCACTTTCACAGCCATTCTGGTTGCTCCTTTGCATTCTCCCTGAGTAAGCCCCCTGTGAATTCATGCTGGTCTTTCCATGTGATCAGGGCCATTCCCATCTCTGGGGATCTTTATATCCACAGCCAGGCCTTTCTTTCTATTCTTAGTTGGTGAGGCTTCCTTCTCTGGGGCTGTCATCTGTATGTCACTGTAAGCCATCACAAGATGGCTCTAAGGGAAGAAACAATAATGTTTCGACTCAGGGTGAAGGCAATTGTCAACAAGGAACCTGTTTATGATACTCAGCTTACTTAATAAAGGTTACCCGAAGCAAAGGAGGGTTTAGGCTCTTTTAGCTGAGAATCACACTTCTGCAAGACGCTTCCCTCAAGCCCAACTCTTGGCAGGAAAATGTGTGCTGTACATATGGATTTTGAGTTGTGCAGCTGCTCCTCGCCCCCTCTGAAAAGCCACTGGTGGCAGGGCTAAAGCTTGAGCCACGTCACAAATTTGGAAATCTCTGTGCTGAAAGAAATCAGCACCCCACAATCCCCATGGCTGCTCTATCTGTGCTAGCTGGGGTGAAGCTCATGCACCAGAGAGAACAAGGAAAGGGGAAATCCTCAGCTACCTCCCACTTCCTTGGAAGTTTCAAAATAGCTAAGGAAAGGTATCACTGTGGGAAATCTGAAGCTTCAGCTCTGGGCTCTGTGGGGTCAGCAGGAGCTTTTCCCCTGCTGCCCCTCTTTGGCCTCGCAGCTGTACCCTGGATGAAAGGAGAGGTGCCATGCCTTGGGCACAGCAGTGCAGACAAGAGTCCTGCTGCACCTGCCAGCCCTTCACTGCTATCCTGGAACTGCCAACAGCAACACTGTATCTGGAAAAGACTGCTTTGAAACACCTATGGAAACCTCTCAGCTTCTTTTAATAGCTTTGCAGGAAGTGGAAATAAAGTGTAACTAAGACTGTCAGTGCGAGACTGATACCAAACACCAGGAACAACAAAGCAAAGCAGAGAGAAAGGATAATTCTACTTCTTCCTGTTGCCAAACCCAGGACAGTGCAATGGGAAGGGCACTCCAGTTCTGAGAAGATTCAGCAACTGGTCAGGGGAAGAGGGACAGAAACCTCCATGTCCATGCACACAGGAATGACTGGCATAAAGGGCAAGGAAGGGGTCAGATCCAGGAGCCTTTTGTACACCACGAGCAACACTGTGTCTTTTCTTGGAAGGGGCTGTGATAAACACAGCAGCCTTAACTCAGATTGATAAGTAGCAATTCACCTACCAGAGGGATGGCCACATCCTCGTAGGGCAATTTATCTTCCCTCCATGCATCATCGATCAGGTCCAGGATCCTGCCATCCCTCTGCACCTCGCTGTCCATCGTCACAGAGGGTCAGAGCAGCTAAATCTGTGACACAAAGCAGATGCTGTTTTAACAACATCCCCAGCCAAGGAGCTGCAGTTTGGACTACAGGCTTGCTCCAGGTTTGATGCAATCCATATGAAGCTTAAACTTACAAGGAAAACCTTGATTTTCCTAATCTACTCAAAAAGGGGTTAGAACCACAGGAGAAGAACTTAATCTGAAAAGAACTCTATCAAAGTGAATTGCAGATTGATATGCATCAGAGATGAATATATACAACCAGCTGGTTATTGTTAATGATATTTACGTTCATTTATATCTACTGACTGACTTTTAGAAGTCTTCATTTGAGTGAGTTTGAGCACCTAGAGCTGCCCAGGACCCTTTGCTGCCTGCTGGCTTACAGACCCTGACCAGTGCCGTGCCTCACCCACACCTTCAAACGTCTGGAAGTGTCACAACAAAGGACTTGAAAGTACCCAGAATCCTGCCCGAACCTGAAGTCCAGTTTCCAGTGAAACAAACAGAAGCAAAACGAGACCTATCTTTCAGCCCCAGCTACTATAATTACTCCAGAGTGTTTCATTGTACTCTGCCCTCCTTGAAGGGTCACCTCAGGCCCTCGCCCCGGTGTGACCCTGCAGGGCAGCAGCAGCAGGCGGCTCGATCCGGGGGGTACGCGAGAACTGACACTCATTCAAAAGCAAGCCAGGCCTGGCACTCGCCGGCTGCCGGAGCCGCGATGTGGGCGGCGGTGGGCGCGGGCCGGAGCGCATCCCGGCCCCGGGGCGATGCGATCCCTGCCTCTCCCGGCCAGCACGGCTCCGTGACCGCCCCGTGTCCCCCCGGTGTCCCCCCGTGTCCCCCCGCGGGCCCCTGCCCGCCCTACCCTGCCCATCCCCGGGGCCGGCGCTGCGCAGGCGCCGCCGCAGCGCATGCGCGGGGCTGCCGGCGCGGGGCCGCCGTGCGCGCCGCAAGGGTGGGAAAGGCGGGAAGGGGGGAAGGAAGGAGGGCAGGCAGGAAGGAAGGAAGGAGGGCAGGAAGGAAGGAAGGAAACAAACAAACAAACAAACAAACAAGGAAGGAGGGCGGGTCGGCCAGCCAGCCAGAGCTGGGGTGCTGGGCAGCCCGGAGCGGAGCTCGGCCCGGGGGCTCGGGGCTGGTCCCCGGGGAGCGGCGCTGGAAGGGCCCCGGGCAGCGAAACTCTCCCGCGGCGGGTGCGGGGTAAACACCGTGAGGGCTCGGGAGCGGGGAGGCTCCGGCTGGGGAGGAGCTGCAGCAGCGGGGGAGCCGGGAATGCTGCCGGAGGGCAGCTCCGGTGGCTGTGGCGGGGAGCACTGCCCGGGCACACTGGCCCCGGCTACTTCACAGGCTTAAGCTGCAGGTCTGGATTGGACATCACGAGGAATTCCTTCACAGAAGGGGTGATTAAATATTGGAAGGGGCTGCCCAGGGCGGTGGTGGTGGAGTCCCCATCCCTGGAGGTGTTTAAGGAAAGACTGGACGTAGCGCTCAGTGCTCTGGGCTGGGTGACAAAGTGGGGATCGGTCACAGGTTGGACCTGATGGTCTCAGAGGGCTTTTCCAGCCTCAGTGATTCTGGGATTCTTGCCCTGGCGAGGGGTGATTGGCTCCGGGCTCCTGCCGCTGGTGCCATTCCTGCCGCTGGCAAGTGGAGCTTGTCTGTGGTATTGCGTTTGGGAGGTTCTTGCTCCTTTCATTGCAAGCATGCTTCCAGCAGCGCTTTAAGATTGCACCTTTCTATGTTTTTAAATGTGAAGTAATCCCAATCTTTTCTCATGGGCGCTATTCTTAAGTCCTCCTGCATATTATAAAGTTCTCTCCTCTTGACTCTACTACAATTCTGCCTTGAGCTGGGATGCTAAGCCTTGTTTATTTTTAAATGTGTTGTTTTGGTTTGGGCTTTTTTTTTTTGGCCCCCCCCCCCCTTTTTTTTTTGCAAATACTTCCATTTTCTTCATTTTCAGAAGTGATCAGCCAGCTCTCCTTGCTTTAGCTGTAGTTTATGAAGGAGATTGTTTCCTCTTGTGGGTCTTTACTGAGGTGCCTGTAACTTGCACATTGCAACTTGCAAGCATGAGAGGCCAAAATTTAATACTAAATCAGCAAACCTTATGTAGTATAAAACTGGCTAGAGGTGTCTGATTTTAAGGCTTTCCCCCAAAATCTGGATATGCCAGCAAAGTAAGCAAAGCTGGCAGTCTGTGAGGGTGGTAAGGCACAGAGAAGCCGTGGCTGTCCTTCCGTGGAGGTGACCAAGGCCAGGTTGGACGGGGCTTGGAGCAATCTGGGATAGTGGAAGCTGCCCCTGCCCATGGCAGGGGTTTGGCATGAGATGGCTTTAAGATCTCTTCCAATCCAAACTGTTCTGGAATTCTATGCTGTCTGTCTCCTCATCTCTCTGACCACTGAAAATTCATTCTGTGTTGGTGTGATTAGAATGTAAGAGGAGAGCTGCTACTGTCTAGTGGCCGCTGTTGCCACCTGGAGAACTCTTGGAATGCTGTCAACAGCTCAGGGGGTCTGCTCATCTGCTCTCCTCAGCACCCTGCCCTCAGCAGAACCATGAAGTTGTTCTGCATACTGATGGGGTTTTGTTAAGCACAAAGAGGGCCAAAGACAGACAAAACACTATCAGAATAGGGAAACAGTTTTTTCTGTGTATCTTTTATATGCTTGTGTTTTAAAACACAGCTCCCAAGGACAGGTTTTAAATTGTGAATTGTGTTTTAAAGTGCTGTAGGAGCAGGATGGAAGATTCTTCAGGAAGGAGAGCAAAGCTGAGCCTGCGTTTGTGGAAGTCTCCCTTGCTGTGACCTGCTCCCCTTTTGCTGATTGCTTAATAATGCCTTGTTAATCTTTGAGGGAAGGTGTTGGAAGGATCCATCTTCATGTTGGAAAGATCTACACATCTTGGAAAGTGTGTAGATTTTGGAAACATAAGTTTGTGTTAATAGCTCTGGATGAGTCTAATCATTTTTGTGTTAGCTGCAGCTTCATGAAGGAGACATTGAAACAAATTCTGGCTTCCTGGCTGTGGTCACTTTATTCCCCATTTTTGGCTTTAATGTAAAGCCTTCTTGCTTTCACCAAGATGTGAAATTTCTATGGGTGTGCACGTGTTTGTGACTTAAAACGTATAATTTTAAACTAAAACAGTGTACTGCTGCTGTAAAGCTGTTCAACTTATTTTCATAATTTAAGGCATAATTTAAGAGGAATTTTTAAGGAGTTTGTGTTTTGTTAAAATTCCCACAACCATTTGTACAACCAGTGTGTTCTGAGTGTGGTGGGAAACTGCACAGTCTCTTTAACCTAGTCTCTAATAAGGCCTGGAAAAGATGTAATTTATGGATGAATTCTTACTGCTACTTGCTTGTGTTTTCTCTCTGAAGTGACAAACTTCCCCATCAGACGTGGATCTCGGGCTGACCCCTTTGAAGCCCAAATGTTCCTGTTACTCCACAGTCTGGTGCTCTCAGGACATCTACCAGTCCCTCTGTATTGAGTTCACACAAGTGCAGAGTTGCTCAAGTGCAGATTCTCATTGCTCCTCTCTGAATTTGTTAGATCACGTGAGTCTGGCACTGCAGTTTGGTGGTGCTGGGTGATAGCATTGGATATATTTTTCTGGTAGAAAAATCTGTTTTCCTCTATTTGGCTTGTAAGTTCATGAAGGTGCCATTGTTTTCCTCACCTCAACTGCATGCTCCTGGTATGTTTTTTAACTTCTTTGCTTTGTGGGCTTCTGCTTGTTCTGCAGTTGGATGGAGAAGCAGCCTGGTTTGTGCACTGCTTTCCTGTGCTTCCCTAGTACTGAAGCCACCAGGATTCAGTGATGGAGGCTTTGCTGGAAGGAATGCAGAGAAATGGGCAGGGGAGGTATGTATGCAACCATACACAGCAGCCATTACAAATGATTTTAGCATTACCCTTGCCTCTTACTCAGAATAAATCCTCTGGTATCAGTGTGCAGTGGCCTTCAGCTGCTGCAGGAGCAAAGTCACTGGGTGGGCTGGATCTGCACTAATCCCTGCTCAGGTATTATAGCCTTAGTTGTCAGAATTTTAGTTCTACATATTCCTGAAACCTTGCCTCTTCTTCTTCTGTTGTTGTAAACTCTTCTTACTGTCCAACATCAGGAGCAGTAGTAAGTAGAGCTGTGAATAAATATTTATTTTGTAACAGCCTTGCAAGGTTAATGAGATGTGACTTTGTTATCTGATTTCATCTGAAAACATCTGATTATTTCCTGCTTGCGTTGAAACTGCAGAGTCCCACTCAGCTCTGAGGAATTCTTAATGCTCTGTCTGAGGTGAGAGCCTCTAGACTTTTCAATCCCCGAGAGACACTGTAGTGACAATAACAGAACAAAATGTTTTATGTGTTAAACAACCGTGAAGCAAAAGTCACCGATGCCATTTTCCTAGTCATCCTTGAGAATGTGACTCAAATTTATTTGATACTGTATCTTCTTCAGAGAGCTGGTTGCAGAAATCAAGTTTAGAATTTGCTACATATTAGCAGCTGCTGTGAAGGAAATGTTCCTGCTCTGCATAATAGCTGCTAATTTTTGGTTAACTCGCAGGACAGGGTGAACTTCAAATGTGACTGATTTTGGCTCCTTTAAGAAGTATTTCTTTTCCTATAGAAAAAGTGCCAAGTCGTGAAGTGTGCATATGCCCTGGGGGAACAGAGAAATTTCCATCCCTTAACCTATTGATTTCCATTTCTTTTCAGTTCTTCCCATTTGACAGGCAAATTAAAGGGGTAGAGATCATTATGGAGTTTGCCACCCTCTAGGGCTGTGTCTGGCAAACCTTAATATTGTCCCTGTCTTGGCAGCTTGGGAAGTTTCAAAGGAGTTACTTGAATTGGCTTCAATAATTACTGCACCAAATTAGAAATCTGGGCGTCGCTAGGGAGCTTGTGCTCCCCGATGGATTGCGAGGGTTTGATTCTTCATTATCATGTTGTCATCCAGCCCCCTCTGCTTCAGGGTTTGTCTGCATTTGTGATAAACTTCTGTTTTTGGGAGCTCATAGCCTGGCTGTAAGATTCCTCTGGTGACTGAAACCTGCTATAAAATGCCTCTGCCTGGAGAGCAATTAAGGCAATACAAAATATGAATTAAACACGCTTTGGTTTACTTAGGTAATGCATAGTACCCAAGGCAAAGGGATGAATGCCTGAGTGTGAAGCGATGTGGTTTAGCAGGCATGGATGGTGCTGGGTAAAAGGCTGGGCTTGATGACCCTGGAGGTCTCTTCTGACCTTAATGATTCTCTGGTTCTATTTCTGTGCAAGCTGATTTGAGGAGAGTTCAAAGCACTGCATGTGCAGAGTCGGTGCCCTGGTACCAGTCAGTGTGTTCTGCTGCCTTTGTTGGTCTGGGACACGGGACCTGTTGGGTGGGACCTGCTTTGTAACTCCAGGCTCTCTCCCTTCCAGCGGCGGGTTCTTGACCTCCTGCGAGGCTGAGCTGCAGGAGCTGATGAAGCAGATTGACATCATGGTGGCTCACAAGAAATCCGAGTGGGAAGGGCAGACACAGGCTTTGGAAGCTTGTCTGAGTGCTCGGGAGCAGGAACTTTCCTCTGCCAAGGCAGCTCTGCAGGAAAAACAAAAGGAGGTACCTTTGTTTCATGGTGTTTTTTGGTTGGGGTCAGTAGTGTGTTTTACCTGTTAGAATCAGGAAATCAGGAAGAGAATTCTTAAAGGACCTGTTGGAGCAAGGTGTCTGGTTCATAGTTCAATCCAAGTCAAGTGATCAGCTCCCCTAGGGTTGGTGGAAGCCCACATACTGAACTGTTAGAGTTATTAGAGAGAACCCAGAGACACTGGTTCTGGCTACAGCAGTAATGGACAGCCCAGCAACCTGTGGTCATTGGTAGAAAAAACCCATTTTCTACTCTATCAATTGCACCAAGAAAACCATTTCCTACTGTAAACTACACCAAGATGTTGCTGGGAAGCTTTCCACGGGCAGTTTTACAGAGCTCTGGTTTTGTGGTCCTTAATTAAAGGCCTGAAGAAAGTGCAAAAGAACTCTGTATTGGTGGAAAATTATCAGTAAGTGAAGTTTTTGTGCAGGATGTGGACCATAAGATGCAGTTGAGCCACAGGATTTTAATTTGCAAGAATGATGATTTTTATCATACAGGTTATTGTTCTTATTATCAATTATGTTTTCTCAAAACACTTGAAATGTTTCTTACCACCAAAAGCAAACATGAATTTCAAACTGAACTGTAAAGTATGTTCGACGTCTCTGCTGGAGTATATTCATGCTTTTGGTTTAGTCATATGAATTTTCTGTGGGTTTTCTTTTAATTTTAATTGGTTGGCTTGTCGACCACTCAGGTTGTAGATGGGAAAAAGATGGGAGGAAAAAAAAAAAGGGATAAAAATGAGTCACAGGAGCAGTTGAATCAGGGCCAGGGAAGTCTTTTCTGTGAGCTTCAAAACCCCATTTCTTTCTTTTTCCTTGCTATTAGGAATCTCTCCTTTGCCTGAGGATAGTAAGATAATGACATGGTCAGCTTTTCTCTGGGTAGATAGCTTGAAATCATAATGCATATTTGTGAAGACTGATGAAAATACTGGAGAGAAATAGACTTTTGGCACAAACCACATATGTCAGCTTTGTCCCCAAAAGTGAAATCCAGAAACTGCCTCAAAACAAGAGGCCGGAACAGAAACAGTTGTGACCCCAGCCTACCAAAGATTTAGGCACAGCCTCCATCTGTTTCATAATGAGGGACCCCACTGAAATGTCCATGTACCTACTGACAATGAAGGGCACTTCTGTTGTTGTTATTTGCTTTTTATCCCTTTGTTCAGGTCGGCATGTTGCGTCGCCGGGTCGAAGACGTGGAAAAATCCAAGCAGGACATGGTTAGAGAGTATGAGCAACAGCTGAAGAAATTCCAGGAGGAGGTGAGTTGCAAAAAGAGAAGTTCGGTTTTTAGTTCCTACTTGATGACGGGTCAAATACCTCATGTCATTGTTTTTGTTTCAATGCTGTGGTTTTAAAACTCCCCACTCTGTTAGTGTTTGTGTGCTTACCAAAAAGAGCATTGAGCATAGATAAAGTGACATTTTTATGGCTCACTTGGCCTGTTTTTTGCGATTTGGAGGAACTTGGTGACAGACAGAGAAGTGTTGGAGTAGGAATGTTTTCATATGTTGGACATCTGCAGAAATTTACTGCAAGAATGTCCTGTGTTTGCCCATCCCAGTCACCACAGTGCTGGTTCTGGAGCTGCCACAGGTACAGGCAGCAGCAGTTTGTTCTTTCAGTATTTCTGAAATTCAAACAGGGTGGAGATGTAAGTGGCCTGGATTGTGTGACATCAGGAAATAACAGTTGCCTGTGCTCTCATCTTTTTGCCTCTGTTAACACTGATGACTTTAGTAGAGATTTTGTACTCTCAAGGAATATTAGTCTTAATACCCTTCATAAAAACCGAGTATATTTAGAAAATGCTGGTTTACAATAATATCAAAGCTTTCATCTCAAAGCCTCTTGCTCAGTGCATAGTGGTACCTGTCCTGCAGGTGGTATAGCAGCATTCCAGGTTTATGCCTGAACTCTGCCTGTCTCCACTTGCCCGTAGCAGGGACTGAACTGGCATGAGCAGCTCATAGAGCACTGACCTGTTTTCTCTGGAGGGCTGGACCTAGTTCCTGCTCACTGTAAACCATAAGTGAAATTAATTTGGTAGTCTCTGCTGCGATGACAGAAGGCATCTTTTCTCATTTAAAAACACCTCACTATTCCATATGACTAACAGTCTTCATTCACTGGGTGTCCTCACTGGAATTGTGGATAAGCTGCAAAGCAAAGCTGAGGTGCATTGGCAGATCAGCCTAAATTGCTAAGGCTGAAATACACCCTGTGCGTTGGGGCCTAAATTGCAGTTTGCGGGTATTTTACCTACACAGTATTAATGCTGATGGCGCCGAGCTTCAATATTCCTCAGTCTTCTGTTCTTAGTACTGTTTGGGGAAATTATTTCTGTCCCTGTTTACCACCATTTCCAGTGCAATTACAGGTACAGTGTCTAACTTACTGACACTGTTGAAAGAATAAACCTCTTATCTCCTGATATGTTTGGCAAAAGATGTTGGTATTATCTCTAAGCCTGAACATCTGTCCGTTCCCATTGAACACACCAAAGTACTGAGTGCATCAGGTCTTGAATAAGATATTTTTTCTTCTCATGGTCCTTCTGTTCATCCACAGACTTGGTTTTGCCCATCAGTAAAATGGCAGTGATGGCTTCTCAAATTCGTGTGGCTGTTTGGACACCATTTGTTTAATAGTTGAGTCGGGGGGAGCTCATCAGGTGAAAAATTCTTTGCAAGTTGCAAGTGATTATTTGCATGGAGGGTCATTTAAATGTCAAGAGTTTTTTCCTCATTCCTGCTTCTGATACGACTTCAGCATCCTAGCAGCAGGCGTAGGAGTGATATTTTCTGTTGGCATTCTCCACTCATTGTGAAATACACAGTGTATCTAAGCAGAAAATGACAGATGAAGTGGTGTTGATATTATGGATAATGGCAATTCTCAAACCTTCTCCCACTAAGCAGGAGAGTTCCAGTTCCCACCTGAGCTGCACCAGGGTATTTTGATCACACAAGAATTACCCACGTGTGGTGTGGTCCTGTGGGTGAGATCAGCCACAGGCACTGCCGCCTCTTCTGGGGCTGGGAACCACCTGTAGAGAGGGGGATGCTGTGCCCTTGCTGCATTGACAGCTGCATGTACACCTCCATCTTATCAATATTTCAGTCATGCTTTAATTGTGGTAAGACAGAGCTGTAATTAAAGCTGCTGATGTCATGACTTCAGTGGCATCTTGCTACTCTCATACAACTCGTGTGTTTTGCAGTGCTGTTGGTATAAAAGACTCATTATCCAAATGGAAGCCTTCACTTGGGAGCTGTGCAGCCTTGATGAGGGCTTTGTTTGTGTGAACCACTTTGTGTGTCTTCTTTCAAAGGGCTGTGTAATTCTTGCCTTGGGGCCTTGAGCAAAGCTCTCTCTTTCACTGTATCCTGCAGTTATCCCGGCTGAGGAGGAGCTATGAGAAGCTGCAGAAGAAAAAAACAAGAAGCAGAGGAGAAGCTAACAAGGGACAAGAGGAGGACAAGTTTGAATTGAGCCGACTGACCAGGAAGCTGGAGGTATGTGGTAAAAAAGGCACGTGCTGACCAGCTTGTGTGTATTAACTGACTTACTGGGCTTCACTGGTGACTGAACAGTCTGCTAGGAAGTGGGCTGAGTCCTGCTTAAGGAGCACTGCCCATCCACTCTCCAGGTGCAGCTCTTCTTAACTGCATGTGTAATAAAGGCAGTTTCATGTCTTGGGGTCTCTGACTGCACAGCATAAACCTTAGTGCTGTTCTTACCCTTAGACTAAATAAAAGGAAGAAGGTGCTGGAAGAGTAACTAATTGTGAGAATGGAATGAATTCCAGTGTGAGGAGGTTGTATTCTCACTTCTTTGAGGAGGAGGGAGCTACATGTCAAACTTCTTCTCAACCCTGTCTCATGTTCTAATCTTTCTGCTCTGCTGAGCTCAACCCCACCCAGTTTTCTCCTCCTGAAAGACGTGGTAACAGCACACACCTGACTGATGTAGTGCCCAGTTTCTGGGGCAGAGATTAGCATTCAAATTCTGTATTTAATTCTTGTCATCTTGGTGATTTCAATAGCAGCATGTTTTGGAAGCTAAAGCCAGTCTGAATTGTTAAACCCCTGACAGCAAACTCATGAACCCAGCCACGCATGTGTTGGCACTTAACATTTGTGAGCAGCTTTACCTCTGGAGGGGAGCACGGTGTGTGAGGGCTCTGCACTGCTGAGCTTCTGCATCAGGTGACTGGCTAATGGTTTCCCTGCTGGGGGAAAGGTGTGAGGATATGGTGGGGAGAGAAGGCAAACGTGGATGTGAACTGGAGGGGGATGTACTGCTCCAAGCCACCCCTGCTGTCCTTGCAGGAGTTCCGTCAAAAATCACTTGACTGGGAGAAGCAGCGCCTGCGGTACCAGCAGCAGGTGGCATCGCTGGAGGCGCAGCGCAAGGCTCTGGCAGAGCACTCCGAGCTTGTGCAGGTACAATTAACATCTGCTGAAAGTTTCTGCTTTGTTTGTGGGAGGGAGGGACAGGCTAATGAAGTCTCTGAGGCTCCCATCCAGTTCAGATTGCCATTGAAGTGACTTTTAATGTTCTGGCGAAATAAGGTTTGCTTGTACGAGTGCTGTATGGAAAAAAGATCTGGAGTCTGTCATCAGAGATTAGATAAACCTTGTGCAGCTCTCCCTGCCATCCCTCTGTTTAGCAGGGAAGACAGTAGGGTGCAGATTTCCCTGGGAGGCAGAGACCACAGCATATGACACTTAAAAGTATCTGTTACATCATGTTGTCTAGTTGAAAGCTGTGTACCTGCCAGCAGCTAAGTACGTACCTTGTGGGTCCAGCTGAGAGGGTACTGTTGGAAAACAGTCTTCCCCTACAATAGAGAATTTCACAAAATACTGAAGCAACAGCAGTTTTCAGCCCCCACACCTTTTTATCAGTCTCTCAAAGGTAAGGAGTGGTGGGGCTGCTGTTCTGCAAAGCTGATGGCTCGGTGAATTAGTGGTGCTGCAGCAGAGCGAGATGAATTGACCTAGAGCACAGCTGTGGAGTCACACAGACACAATCACAGCCGACACTGATAAGAAGCTCTTGCTGGGACTTTGCACTTAATGGGCTCCTGAGTTGCTCTTGAGTGGAAGCTCCTGCGAGGAGGGAGACTGTGATGACAGGATTGAAGCTGGCTCTGACAGGGGCTTTGTGAGAGGCTGACACCAGGAGATCTACAAATGCAGAGAGAGTCCTTGAGCAGAAGGTCTTGCTGCTCTGCTGTCTGTGTGTCGTTGATAGCTCAATTGTTTGGGAACAGATGTGTCCTTGGAACGCAGGCTGGGACACTGGGGCACAGAGGAACTTGTCTTACTGTGCAGCAGAAAACCAGGAGGTTGGGGAGGTTTTCCCAAAGCAGCATAGGTGCCTTAGGTGCACAGGTACTGTGAACACACTGCCTGAATCCTCAATTGCTTTGAAAAGCCCAGCATGGAAGTGCTAAATTTTTCCCCTTAGATGTTTCTGTACATTTTATGTGCTTAGTTGTCTTTCTAGCACCAAGGTCAAGTTGAGATCCATGACCTTGGAGTACTTCCCCTCTCTCTCCTTTCATCTGGCTTCCCCTCATCTCTTGCAGAGCAGCTTAGGGAAGCCTGGAGTTCTTCCCCAGTACAGACCACCTTCTGGAACACCTGCAGCCTTTAAAGTCAGCCTTTCTTAAAAACCTGGAATTCTCTGCTGGCTTGGATGTTGTGTGGCTGGAAATAAGAGACAGCTTAAATGTTTTCTTAATGCAGAAATAAATACTCAGGCAGTCTTGTACTCCAGCTTCTTGGGTGAAGAAAGGCTGTGCTTTAAACTCTCGGCCCTCTTGATTACCTTTTCTGTCGTGACTATTCAAATAATAATAAAAGGCTGTAATCAAAACTCTACCACAGCCTTGCAAATGAGCACTTCTTATAGTTTGAGTAAATCAAGGCATGTGGTGATTCTGAAGCTGGCAGGCATTGCTACTCTTTCAAACTGGGAGTATAGGACTGCTCAAATATTTTGTTCCAGCCTTTAAAAATTCAACGATTGTATACAAAAAGGGAATATATGAAGTAGATGTTCCTAGAAGCTTATGTGAGAGCTGGCTTGTTAAATTTCACCAGCTAGCTGCGTGGAAAGAAACGCTCTGCAATAAAGTATTGTGCCTATAAATAATAGAGCAGGTATTGTCTGCTTCTTGTACGTTCCTTGTAACTTTTTCATCTGCCATTAAAACACTGAAAAATTCCAAGTGAGCATTCCCCCAAGCTGCTGGAACCTGGTATTTACTGCAGAGAGCAAAGCAAATTGGCTGTTATGCCTGGTTTGTTTTGGGGCTGTTTGGTGGTTGTGGTTTTTCCACTGTGCACCCAGAGCTGCTTTCTGTCCTGGTGTGGAATTAATGGTTGGGTAATCTCTGCCCTGTACATGGTTTACAAACCTTCTTACCCGCAGCCATCAGTCCTGGTCTAGTCTTGGGCTCATGAGCAAGAAATAGCAGGAGGCTTTGTTCTTAGACAGATCATACTCGGGCAGCAGGAGTGATCTGAGATTCTCATTTTCCAGATTCTCTTTGAACTGCTTTTGGAATCAAAGAGTCCTCTCTTTTTTCATTTTGTTTTTTACTTACTCTGTTTGCCTTTGGAAGTTTTATCCATCACGTAACCCTGGAACAATGCTCTCCCTAATTCCCTGGAAGGTATTGTTGCTCACTCTGAGAATGTGGCTCATTACACTAAGAAATCAGTAGTTGTGTTGAATGTAGCTTTGGTACAACTTTTGTGTTTTTGCAATTTAATACTTTAATGCAGATGATTGCTGTTGGCAGACCCAGCTGGCCAATCGGAAGCAGATCCTGGACTCGGTGGAGCTGGCGAGCCGCTCGGAAATCCAGCACTTAACCAGCAGGCTGGAGAGGGCCAATGACACCATCTGTGCCAATGAGCTGGAGGTGGAGAGGCTGAGCATGAGGGTGGATGACCTGAGTGAGGACAACCGCATGATTCTGGAAGATCAGCAGAGAGTTCAAGAAGAATTAAGGCAGTCCAAGAAAATGTTAGAGGTCAGTGGAGGAACTCCTAGGAAACGGGGTCTAAAGCAGTGCTGGTGAGAAGTGGTGGGAAGGCTTTTCATCCTGGAGTTGTCTCTTTCTAGAGCCTTTGTAAAGTTCCTGCTTGGCATCAAAATCGACTTCGTAGCTGTGTGCTGCTCTGCAGTATTTCCAAGGGTCATAAGAAATCTGATCAACCTCTCATCACATTGCAACAAACTGGTTTGGTCCATCTTGCAGCAGTCGTTCCTTCTGCCTCCTGTGCAGGTGTTGCAGGATGAAAAGATGGAACTGAAAGCCACCTTGCAGTCTCAAGAAGATTTCATTGGCAGCTCCAAGCTGCACCTGGAGCAGTTACAGAAAGAGCTGGCCAGGATGACTGAAACTCTTCACACAAAAGAATTCCTCATCAGGTAGCATCTGTGCCTTGCTGGTACTTTGGCTTTTCAATCCAGATCTATATTCCAGGTTCTCTCACTGAGGACAGCAGCAGCATTTTCATGCAGCTGGATCTGTACTGCTAGTATTCAGAGTAGTGCACTGCAGTTTCTCACAAGCGCTGCGCTGCCTTGCAGCATTTTTCAATTTGCATTGCTCTTGAAATTAGCAGATAATCAGTGGAGAGCATGGAAGGAATCCACTTTCCTCATCTGGGTTTCTGGAGGCAGCACAGGGCTTTTGAGGGTGCTTCTCCCAGGCATTTTCAGCCAAGTGCTGGAGACCTTTCAGGGTTTGATAACGTGCTTATTAACCTAGGCTAAAGTTCTCACTGACTGGGGCTTGGTGAGGTAACTACAATCAATGACAAAATCATCTTGGCCTTCCCCTTCTGCCCTGGCCATGTGCAGAGGCTGTTGGGTTCTGGTGGCCGTGTCAGAAGGTTTGGGTGTTGGTCACCTACCAGTCTCTGGCAGGAAGGCCAACATCAAAATAAAATGAAGTCTTTTTAAATCAGCCTGAGCTCAAGCAGGGGCTGTCATCCAGCAGCTGTGTTTGCTTACTCACCCTGCACGCAGCGGTCACCTGCTTTTAGGTTCTGTGCATTTTCCAGAGAATTCCAAGAAAACAGTAGTTATGTTCCCTGTACCAGTGAACTCAGACATGATGTTTCTGTGCTGAGATAAAAGCTGCTGTTTCTGTGCTTAGATAAAAGCTGCTGTTTCTGTGCAGGGCCTTGGAGGACCGCTTGCAAGGGAAGCTGTTGTCCTCTCCAGGGTTGGAGCTGGAGCAGGTGCTGCTGCAGCTGGATGTTGCCCAGAAGAAGGAACAGCACTTGCAGTCAGAGGTGACTCGTCTTGAGAACAGGTAGCCTGCTGCTTGCTCCCTCTGGAAGTGCAATTAGTCTTGGAAAATAATACGACACCTAGTTGTGTTCATCAAGTTAACCAGTGGTTTTTGTAGGCTTGTTTTAAATATCAAAGGGCTAAAGAAATCAAGTGCTATTCATTTTGCAGTGTAATAGTGACTGCTTTGGTAATTGCCTGGCTGCCTTCCACTGCACACAGTGGGTGTTCTCAGTGCTCTAGCTTGCTTAGACTGAGCACCTTCACTCCTAATAGGCTGAGGAGTCTTTGTTAGGCAGCTGGTAAGAACCAGATCCAGACCTTCCTGTGAAGTGAGGATTATAAACAAATCTGTCCAGGGAGATTGTGGACTCTCCATCTCTAGAGGTGTTCAAGACCAGGCTGGATGGGGGTTGAAGCAACCCGGTCTAGTTGAAGGTGTCCCTGCCCATGGCAGGGGGTGGAACGAATTGAGCTTTAAGGTCCCTCCCAACCCAAAGCATTTTGTGATTCTATGATTCCTCTCCAAGTTTGTGGTTTTCAGACTTGTATTTACATAGAAGTTTTGTAATCTTAGTTTGTAAAGAAACAAGCAAGAAACAGCTGTCATCTGTTAGATCAGCTTCCTGATCTCTTGTGAAATGATTTTGGAAAACAAACCCAAAGGATTGGTAAGGAACTTGTAGGCTGAGTTCAATTTCTGTTGTAATGGACATAAAGGACTGCCTGGAAGATTAAAGTTTCTCTGACCATTTTCTCCTCCTTGGGTTATTCTAATCTATACTTTTGCATTTGGCACCCAGCCTGGTATCTTCAAATGCCAGGTGTGTGCAGCTGAGTGAAGAGCTGGGTGAGAATATCAAAGAGCTGCAGTCCCTGGAAGAAGACCAGACTGAGTCAAGGGCAGAGATTAAAAAGGTAACGTGGCTGTGTTCCCGGGGAGGGGGATGGCCCTTGGTGGAGTGAGCTGATCCCTGTGTGCCACGTGCCTCAGCAGTGGGGCCAGGGCAGGGCTGCTGTGCAGGCAGGGATCTGCTGGAGGTGAGGAGCACACCTGGCAGAGGAAGGGTTGAGAGGACACCTGTTTGCAGGTGTCTGAACCTGCCTTTGTGAGCATCTCCTGGGCATCCCCCAGTACTTCTGTACACTGTGGAGATACTTGAATTAGTGCTGGAGGGGCAAATATGTGAAGAAATTAAGGTCTGGAATCCAGAGTTTAAGCTTAATGCAGGCTCCCAACAGGATGAAGAGCAGACAAGGAATGAGTTTGCTGTAATATGTCCTTTCACACTTGAGACAGGACTTCAAATGTGTCCTGGTCCCTGTGTGAATAGGGGAGCGTGTTTCAGGCTTGACAGCTGGACATGAGGGCAGGGGCTGGGAGGAATGGAGCAGCTCACCTGCCACGAGGGGCTCACCCCAGAGCTCTGAGCACCCAAGGGGGGCTCTTCACAGTGGTCTGCGTGAGCTCATGTGAGAGCTTTCACTGGAGCCTGGTAGAGTGGAAGCCTCATTGAACCTGAGTGAAAAACCTCACTTGTGTGGAAATCTTTCATCCTTTATTCTGAACATACAGAGGTGCAGATCTTGCCAGAGATCTGTGCTTGGTTACACATCTAAACAGCCACACAGTAAATGAATCTCCCACAGGCTGCTGGGGAGGAAGGAGAGATTTATGAAGGCTGTTTCTGTTTTATATACTTGGGAGGCATTGAGGTGACATGGAGATAAATCACCGTGTGTACAGTATTTACATGGGTAGGCAGAGATCATCTGGTTCAATTTTCTAAAATGCTTGTAATTCTCAGAAAAATCCTAGGTGTTTGGGTGGTTAATATTTCTGACTAATGGAATGGAGTCTGGGGGAAGGAATTATGCTGCTGTCGTTCTGTTGTGCCACTGAATAAATATACAGTGTGCCTACCAGAATATTGTATGTGGTGCAGGTCTGCCACCTCAAAAAGCATTGAATAAACCAAGATAAGGTATGGAAAAAGATGACCAAAAGGATGGAGTGGTTTTTGTACAAGGAGCAGCTGAATGGAATAGGACTTACCCAACTGGAAAAGAGACAAATGAGATTGAATGGACTAAAAATAAAATCATGCCTGTCATGTGGAAAGTAAATAGGGAATGATTATTCTCTCATAATGCAGGGACTAGTGATCATCACACAGAGTTATGAAAACAAAGAGATGTATTTTTACCCCGTGCATAGCTGGCTGGGGGAAGTTTGCCATGGGAAGCTTTAGTTGCTACGACCTAACATTGATTCAACTCTAATATCGATTCAAAAGACTTCGGGCAAATTAATTCCTGGAAGGAATATCTGGCTTGAGCTATTTAAAGTTCCTATCTTTCAATACCTCCGGAAGGCAGAGTGGCAAATTGCAGGGTTATATTTTCCAAGAGTTACTGTGCTTCCTCAGTCATGGTGAACCTTTGGCTCTCTGGTTTTGGCTACAGAGGTTGAATGATGAGCTGAAGAAGCTGTTGGTTTGATAAGTTATGGGTCTTCTCACGTACTTCATGGCATGAAACTTCTTTCAGTTGGCAGTGTATGGTGTGGGAAAGGATTGGGATGAGGTGGCTTTCAATCAGGAAGGACAAGCATGTGCAGAGGGTTTGTTACATAGAGCTTTTTTGTTTCCCAGGACTGAGATTTCATGTTACCACATGCCATACTTTTGCTTTTTTTGCTGAAATGTGTTTTAAAAGCTCGTGGGTGGTGTGTGCATGTCTTCCTCCAGCTGAAAGAGCAGCTCTCTCGGGCTGAACAAATGCACAGCAGTGAGCTAGAAGGGATGAAAAGGGAGATCTCCAGGCTGACACAGGAGCTGCACCAGCGGGACATCACCATTGCGTCGGCGAGCGGCTCCACCTCAGACCTGGAGCAGCGGCTCAGAGCAGAGATTGAAAGAGCAGAGAGGAAAGCAGTGGAGCACAGGGTAAAAAAGGCACAAGGCTCTTATGCTGTCTGTTCAAGGGATCTGAAGGCTTGGAACACCATCCTGCTTTTTAGCTACATTAGTACTTTCCTTCTCTCTTTAGCCTCTGCACAAAAACTGAGACCTTCTGAAGGAATCTTCTAATGATGGTGTTCACTGAATCTGTCTTGCTGCTTCTTTTCAAACCAGCAGCCTACAGTCCCTCAGAATTCTTTGGGATCATTCATGCTAACTAGGCCAGGATGGATGACATCTTTGAAAACTGCATGATTATTTTTGTAGCCTTCTCTGTAGGGTCCTTGTACGACTGACAGCCCAAACCTTGCTTAGTACTTGAATCTGAGGGTGGAAAATGCTTGGAGGGTGTTTTGAGCATGTATTGTGTTCTTTTTCTGAGCTTGTTTTTTGCCTCTGTCTCCTCAGGTAATTCTGGTCCAGCTGGAAACCTTGAGGCTGGAAAACCGTCATCTCTCCGAGACTCTGGAAAAAACAGAGTGTGGTCAGCTGAAGGTATGCCATGAGGACCAGGGGCTGGGAAGGGGCTAGCCTAGTGTTCCTGCTTGGGAATAGTCAGAGTCTTTGCCCAGGCCTCTCAAAATGGGGGATAGAGCTCAGTGAACTTAAAACCCAAGCAAAAGGGGCAATTTGAGAGGAAATAAGGTGCAGAAATATCAAGCTTTTGTTCAGTCAGAGAGTGGTGAAGAGAACTGCAGAAGCAGCCATCATTTCCATTTCTTCTGCATGGGCTCTGGCCCACATTTTTTAGTACATTTCATTTCACTTCCATATTAAACCAGTTTACCTCAAACCTTTGATTCTCAACCTGTGAGGTCCTTTTGACCTGTCCTAGAGCTGTAACTGCTCTGGCCCTTGAAAGACTTGGGGTGAGAGCGTGTTCTCCCCTGTTGAGGAGCCATTCAGCAGGGCTCTCCCTTGCACTCCATGGGCAGGATGCAGGCTGGGAATATGGGCTGGATGTGCTGGGGCAGTGTTCTTGGAAAGGGCCCTGTGGTGGGCTCCTGCAGCTGAACAAAACCTCCAAAAACACTTGAGGCAGAGGGGAGAAGAGGAGCCTGTGTGGAAGAGGTACAGCCTTGGCAGAAGTAATGAGCTGGCTCATTTTGTGAAGGAAGAAGTGGCTGGTTTGCAATTTCTGTCTCACCTTAAGCAGAATGGATGCTTCCCAGAGGGCAAGGGCTGGATTCAGACAGCTGACAACCTCATGAGAGTACATCAGAGCTTTTATCCTGTTAGATCTGTGAGAAGGAAATACTCAGCTCTTAGTATTAGTTTGGAGTGATTGTCAAATGTGCCAAGTTCCTGGGAAAGTGCTGAACAGAAGCTTGTGGCTGGTGGGATGGATTAAACCCAGAGCTTTCTGGGGGGCTGATTTGAAACTGAATTAACCTAAGGCCCATTACTTTCTGCTTGAAAAGTAGCTGGTGGCTTTTGCCTGTGTGAGTTCCCAAAAATGTGGTGGCAGTGTGCAAAGCAAGAAATCTGCCTTAAAAAAAAGCCCCACAGCCCAAGGCACAGGAGCTGGATCTTGGCCTGGGGGTCCTAATGTACATTTGGAAAGACCTTAGATACAGAGGTGATGAGAATGAGTTAAGCATCTAAGTTAAATAGAAGTGGCAAAAAGCAAGTGGGAATGTCATGGGAGTAGAAGCAGTGGAAATTACACCCACCTGGCCTAGTAAGAGGAAGATGATGGGAAGAAGCAAGTTGTTCAGAGTTTCAAAAAGGCCAGAGGCAGGTGCATCTCAACTATCCTAGGTCCATGTTTAAAAGGAATCCAGTGGTGAGAGAGACTGATCTTCCAGGCAGATCAGCACGCTGGGTCTGGATGCAGGCCCCATAAGCCATATATGTAATTCATTTGCTCCTAGGAAAGTCTTGAAGGTTTCACCAGTCAGAATGAGCTTAGGGGGTATGCCTTAAGGCATCTCTTGCTGGCCCTTGCTCTGGATGTGCCTGTGGTGTCTTGCAAACCAGAACTTCGGACTTCTGCCCTTCTTTGTCTGTTAGGGGGACGATGGCACCCTGAGAGCACTGAGGGAGGACTACACCACTGAGCTCCAGAAATTAGTATGTGAGAACCAGCAGCTGCGGAAGGACCTCGCAGAGACCAGGGCGAAACTGGGGGTCACTGCACAGGTGTGCCCGGGTGAACCCCAGGGCACTGCTCAGCAAGGGCAGGGCAAAGAGCCCAGGGATGTACAGCACAGGTGAGTGACCCTGGGGATGCTGCTTCCTCAGGGGGAAGGAGGGCAGAAGGTGTGGGGGTGTGGGGGGTTTAATGGCATGCTGTGTCTCTCTCCAGTGCATCGTGTGTCTGGGAGAACGCAAGGACTCTTTGGGAATCTGCCTTTATGCCTTAAGCAGTGCAGGACTTGGAGTCCCAGCTGGTTTGTGTTCTGCAAAGCCAGCAGTGTTTGTCTTTTGGCTGCCTTTGCCTCTCTCTGGAGCAGCAGTCTGTGCTGTTTTTGGTGACAGGCTTGGATGTGACCCAGGCAGCCGTGCTCCTTTCTGTGCTGTGCTAGGATGTGCAGGCTGTGGTTTTTGGTATCTACAGCAGCAGAAGAGAGAATTCTCTACAGGGACTGGATGTGCATCTGGAAGTGCTATGGAAACAAGTTTGGATTGCCAGGGCTGTTAGTAACATCTATGTTAATTGTTGCCTCTGTGTGAATTTTTGCTGGAGTTCAGCTGCTAAGAAACAAACTCAGTTCTGTGCTCAAACCTGCCTTCCAGGACAGCTCGGGAAGCACAGCACGAGCAGGATGAACACGCAGGGAGGACACATCTCCAGCCTGACAGGACTGCTCAGCATCATCACAGGGAGTCCCAGAGGTGTGGGGCTGCTGAAACAGGAACTGTGACCCCCGAGATGGGTGAGCCGCCCTCCCAGAGCAGCAGCAAGAGCTGCAAGGAGTCACGTGCCTGGCTGGGAGCGGAGTCTGTGCTCCATGCAGTGGATGAAAACAAAGATTTTGCAGATGAAGCATCTAAGCAGCCTGCCTCAAATCATCACAGAGAATCTGTGTTTTTGGTAAGCAGTTGTACAGGAGCTAGTTGCTGCTCAACAGCTGAAAACAGAGCTGGGTTCTCATCTGGCAAAAAGAGACAGGCTTTTGAATGCATGACCTAACTGCATGTTGTGTGTGATCCTGTATGTAAATCAAGTGTTAAACAGGGAGAGAAAGCCACTGCTGGATGGTTAAGACTTGGCCAGGGGGATCCACATGGTGGCTCTTCTGAGCTCCTTGGAGCAGAACTTTGTGTTTGTGTGCTTGCTAAGCTAATTCCAGGAGCTCATGGTTCTCTCCGTGCTGGTGCTCTACCTCAGTGTGTACCAGGACCTGCTCGTGTCCCCTCCGAATTCTGCTTCAGCTTTTGGCTTGGGTCTGTAGTAGAGGCTCAGTGTGGATGTGGAGTGCTGGGTGTGTCTGTTTCACACAGTCTCTGGCTGCCTGTTGCTGCACGTCTGTAAAGCACAGGGTCGGTTTTACCCCTTTCCATGGAGCTGCAGCAGTCAGCACACTGAACCTAAAGCTGCTTATGCTTGCTGATGGAAAAGCCTGAAATCCCTGCTTCACTGACAAGGGGAGCCTGCTCTTTTTCCCAATTGCTGATGATACTTTTTTCATAGGGGGCAGTGTTGGCACTTTCTCTGTCCTACCTCAGCTCAGTTGCTGAAGCACTTGACCAAGATACAGAAAATTTGCACTGAATCACTTCTTCCCCTGTCGTGTTTGGGGAGGGGAGAATGCTGAGCACTGGTCCTTGCTCCAGACGTGTTGCTCTAGCAGTGCTCAGAGCAGTTTCTCCTCTGTTTGTGTGTTGGTAGCAGTGACAACTTTTAAACTATTAGCTATCTCTTTGTGGGAGTCCAGAGATGAGGCTCTAAAGCTGGTGCACAGATAAGTGGAGGCTTGTCAGGTCTGTAGATCTTGGTGCAGTTTACTACCAAGAACAGGTTTTGATTGTTTCAAGACTGAAGTAGCTTGTGCACACACCCAGGAAACAGTGTTGGGAACTTAGGCAGCTGCAATATTCTAAATGGAAACTCTTCAGGATGCAGGATTGGACCTAAAGTGTGAACAGTTCCACTTCAGGGTCTGAGAAGCTCTAGGGCTTGATGTTTAATAGAAGAGAATGGGCTGCTTTTTATTCTGAGAGGTAGAAATAAGGTTTCTAAGGAAATGCAGATATTTGTCCTGGTGTTGACTGGAACTCCCTGCTCATGGTCAGGCTCCAGTGTCCTTAAATCAATCCTTTTAGCACTAAGAGTGCTAAGAGTTCTCTTCAGTAGGCAGTAGTGGGGTGGGAGAGATTGTTGTCTGTAGCCTTTTCTGTTTCCCTTTGTTCCTGGCTGTTGATAAGACCTGAAAATGATGAGACTTCAGGATTTGGAAATAGCCAGTTGTCTTCTCTTGCCAAGACACTGAGACAACTTGTCTGTAATGGATAGCAGCCCTTTAGTAACCTTAATATTTCACGTGCCAGCCCCTGTGCATGAGGCTTCTCTTCATCAACTTGTACATTAAGCCTAGTTCACAGTGTTGTTTTTGTAAGTTAATAACTTGTGGGTAAGCGATGTGAGGAGCAGGAATAGTTCTTGACTGTAAAGGAAAGAATCTGGAGTAGTTTGTTGACTGTTGCTGGCTGAAGTGCTGTTCCATGAGCTGCAATGAGATTTGGCCTGTACTTGCCTGTGGGATTGTACCAGGAGCCCTTTACTTTGGGGAAGAAGAGGAGAGGTATATGAAAGAAAGCAGAGATATTCCCAGTGTGGAATATCTGGTGAAATAATTACCAGTCTGGCAGTGCTTTCCCTTCCCTGGACCCAAACTCTGTGGTGCTCCCGCTCACTGAGATTTTTATGGAGACAAGGAGCAGGATGTAGACCTTGAGTTGTACTAACAGCCAGGACAAACCCCTTGGTATTCCATAGTGACCTTCTCTAGCCCTGATTTTTTGGTATTGACTTTTTGGCAGTGTTGGCTTGGTGCAGCAATCATTGCTGGCTGGAGGTGTTGGGAGGGACATGACCTGTGATACAAGTGTGAGGCCTGAGTGCTTAGTCTGCCCACTAAGATGGAAATGAGCCCTCTAGGAGCATTTTCAGTTGTGTGGTTTGCAGATCAGGGGTGTTTCTGGCCAAAGCTTGGAATGAAGGAATACCTGATAATCCCTGTGTTTCCCTTTAGTGCCCCTTGCCTACAGCTTCTGTCGGATCCATAGCTGCACGATACCTGGAAGATGAAGAAGCAAGATCCCAGCACATCCTGGAATGCCTAAATGCTCACATTGAGGAACTGAAAAAAGAGAGTGCAAAGATAGTGAGACGATTTGAACACCAGGAATAATGTTTCTTGTGGAATGGGAATGCTGGTTACTTTATGTGGTTCCAAACTGTGACTGGGAAGGTGCCTATATCCAGTTGGTATTGGAGCTTGGGTGAGAGGCCATGTGTCCCAGCTGGAGCTGAATCAGCAGGATGGGAGTTGAGAAGGAGCTCGTCTCTACGTGCTTGCTCTGCTGAGGGCTGTTACACCACAAACATTTTAGGCAGCTTGCTGTAGGTCAGAGGCCTGCATCAGAGCTATGTGCTCACTCACAAAGATTATGGTGTTTTTTAAAAGCAAACCGTTTGCTGGTTTTTATGTGAAGTATTTTAAGTATATTTTATACATGTAAAAGCATTGAAATAAATCAGAATGGCAAACACCTCTTTTCTTGTTCGTACAAATACACAAAGTGACTCCTGTGGCTTATCTTCCCTTCTCATCAGGAACTTGGATCAACACCTTTTCCATCACAGCATAGCTATGTTCTTCAAGGACCAAGGAATGTAATTCCTCTTTCCTTTAGGCTATCTGTATTTTTTCCAGTTAATTTGCCCTCAGTGGAATTTCTTAATATTTCCTGGTTCTTGCAGCTTCTGCCCTTTACAGTTTGTGTAGTATCTGGTGTCTTTATCTTGCTGTACAAGGTACTTGGAGTACTGCAGAATAGCTGAGGAATGAGTGGCTGAATTCTGGTTGTGGTCACAGCTGTTGGAAAAGAGATATGGAAATAGGAAATGACACTGGATGGGAGGAGAACCCACAAGCAGGTGAGGTTCATCCACACGTCGTTGCAGCTGCCACATGAGCTGGTGCCAGCCTGGTTTGAATCTGAGCAGTCTGGTGGAACTGCTGCATCAAAATACATCTGTGACCTCTTTTGGGGAAAATATTCAGTCTTTCCTCGAGGGAAATGTGTTGTTAGTGAGTAACAAGACTTGTTTCTATGGACTTGTTTTCTTTTGGGGTCTCCGCAGTGCTCCTGTGGCTGAGTCTTCACAGCCTTTGTACAGGCAAACCTTGGGATGAGGGCATTCCATGTCCATAAGTTTCCTGTTCTTTTCCATCAGCTTCCCCTTATGTTAGAGCAGGTTAATGCTGTCAAGGAACAGGGATTCAAAAGCACCTGGTGCACCAGAGCCCAGCCATTGTGTCAGGCAGGTGAGTTCAGCTAAGGGGATGCCTGGCTGCAGACTGGGGCTGTGCTTGGGCATGCACCTCTGCATGCCAGGGTTTAGAAATGTTCCAATCCAAAAGTCCTTGTATTTTGGCTTTCTTGTGGAGTTGTTTGCACGAGGATGAAACCTTCAAATCCATTCTGGATTCTCATTGTGCTGCCTTTGGAATGGGGTGCTGAACTGCCCCCAGCTGGGGCTGGGCTGTGGTCGTGTTCTGCACAAAGTCAGCAGTGGCCTCGGATCCTCTGCAGAGCTGTCCATGGGGAAGTGTTTTTGGAGCATCTGCCCTGTCTGTCCAGATCTCGGGTAAGGACTTGTTGGTCGTGGGGCATTTCATAAAATCTGAATAGCAGAATACACCCAACTGTTTCCTCTTTGCAGATGACCCTGCACATGCACCGAGTGTGTGACATGCCAGAACCCTTAGGGATCCCTCACAGCCTTCAGTGAGGCCACCAATTTAATTTTTGAAATGATACCTTGAAAGTAGTAGTATATTTCCTGAAGATTTGTTAAGTTAGTTACTGAGTGTTGCATCATGGAGTTGGTGTTTTCAGAAGTTCAGGAGACATTTTGCCTTGTTTCTGATGTTCTCTTCCATATCCCTTCAGAGATATTTGGCAGTTCATGTTGGAAGAAGGGAAGAGCAAGCTTGAAGATGATCCATTTGTTTAATTAGCAGCCGTAATCCTACAGTTTTATCAATTTCTAATACCTGTAATAAGCTGCTTCATTCAGGGAGTAGCCAAAAAATTGGAACTAATGTGATCCAAAGTAACATCTGCAGCAGGGGAACTGCTGAGTTACTTCCCTGTGTTGGTGTGTGTGTGCTCTGTCTTTCCCAGCTTCTCTCTTTGCAGATGCCCTGAGATAACTGAAAAGTCTGTTCCAGAGCTGTTCTCCTGGTGTTGGAGCCTTGGCTGTGCTGAAGAATGTGCATTTTTTATGAGGGGGAGGAGAAGGAGCTGTGTTTATCCTGGAGGGGGATGTCACAGCAAGTGCAGACTTCTGAGATGCTTTTATCTGGGGCTGCAGGGTTTCTCAGGCATTCTCTGCCTTTGCAGTGTCAAACCTCCCTTGGACTAATCACCTGGCCCTGGAAGCTTTATAATTAATGAAGCTGGAGAGGGGGTTTGTGTCTTTGAACTTATGCCTTCGATAGCACTAGAGAATTTCTTGCACATTTGCAGGGCAGAGACAATGTTTGTTTTCTGTTTGAGACAGAAGTGTGGAACTTTATTTGCATCACTTCCTGTTGTCCATCTGCAGAGGGGGGAGCTGTGCAGGCTCCATCTGTCTTTAGTATGTTACAGATGTTCTGCTGTGGGTGTGACAGTGCTTGGGGTCACTATGAGGGGTTAAAGACTCTGGGACTCTGTAGATGCGTGGAATTGCAGCTGCCTGGGTTTTGCAGAGTTGGGTTGCAGGAACAGGGAATACTCCCCGAGGTCGTGCTAGGTAGGGGGCAGTAGTACATAAACTGTCCTCTCTACTCTCTTGGGGTAAGTTTTTGTTCCCCCTGCCATCTTGAGACAGAAATAGAGCACGTGGGCTTAGAGAGAGGGCTTGTGGAAGTGAGTCATTGAGACAAGGAGCAGGGACCGCGCTCATAGCGGTGTCACCTGCGGAGAGGCTTTCCCAACGTGTCTGTCTGTGTGCTTGTGCCTGTTTGTGTGCGTGTGAGTGAGCATCAAATATGTGGTGCCGTGAAGGGCCTCTGCACTTCGGTATCCTTGACCCTGTTCAGTGGAAGGAGTTGTTTTCTTTAGTCACTAAGCTCTCTGGGATGCTTCCTTATCCTGCCATTGTAAGAAGTGACGTATTTGACTGGATCAGCTTGACCTGTGAAATGAAAGCTACTGCAGTGTGTCCTCCTTGATCTGAAAAGTGGGATCTGAGAAAAAAGAACCGTTCTGCCAGGCACCAAAATAAACCAGGGCTGTCTGTGCTGACAGACAATACTTGCTTTAGCCTTCAAGGTCCTTAGGCAAACAAAAGATCCCTGAGTCTGCCTTGCATCTGTGCTGCTCAGTCTGTGCTGATGCCCAGGGAGCGGGTGCCTGCTGGGCTCCACGGCTTGTTAGTGTTCCTGCAGGGAGGAGCTGCTGCCACCAGATTTTGAGGGCAAAGACACTGAGCTGTTTGGGGGAGGACTTAAAACCTACTTTTATGTCGCATATGGAGCATCTTGTCTCCAAGTACAAAAAGACTCTGAAGCTTTGCTG
The DNA here is from genome assembly GCF_965178545.1 of Coloeus monedula. NCBI lineage: Eukaryota > Metazoa > Chordata > Aves > Passeriformes > Corvidae > Coloeus > Coloeus monedula. Next base: position 1,465,834 of record NC_138790.1, read on the forward strand.
TGCTCCCAGCTTACCCTAGAGTAAGCCCTGTTAGCTTACATGTTGTGTTTATGCTGGCAGCTTCTGTCTGCAGCAGCCTGCATCATCACAGAGAGTGCTGATCCTGGAATATGGCTGCAGGTACTCAACCCGCTTAAGTGGGAACTTAACCCTGGGTGCTGCGGTGGAAGGAGTAATGTAGGAGTGAGCCTGCTGCAGGTGGGCAGCCCTGTGAGTGATTCCTGCCACCCAGTCACTGAGGAGGGAATGTAGGAATAACCCAGCTCTTTTGTGTGGAGAATACAGCAGCTTTGGGAAGAGAATTCATATTGTTTGGTCAATGAAACAGAGTGCAAAAACATAACAGGTTTATTTTCAATCCAAGCTCAAACAGAATACCTCTTGGGTCATGCTAACACTCACAGGCATCTGAATCAGTTATGAAAATGTTGCTCCATCTCAGGATGTGCATTTGTGATAGGGTTCAGTAGAAGCCCCCCTTTGCCTTGTGAGTGGAGGCGTTTTCCAAGAGAACAGCACCAAATGATTTGTTACAAGATAATAATGTCACTCAGCCTGCTGTCTCACAAAACCCAGTCAGTTCATAGCTGCAGTATTGCATAGACAGGTTGGAGTAAGGAGTGATTTCTGAGAACTTTTTTCTCATTTTTATGGTCATTTTGGTTATTTGGAAACACCCATATGCTTCAGATATAATTACAGCAGAAAAAGTGTCTACAATACTCTAATATAAAAAGGTAAAAATGATTTTGTTTATTGTATTTAAGAGTCAGTGTAAAAAGTATTTTTCCAGTATTATTGAAATCTGTAAGACAGTGAAGTGCACAAGGAAACTTCATGTTGTATGCTCTTCCTAACTCCTCTTTCTCCTCAGATGTATTTTGCAACTTGACTAAAGTTATACAGAAACTTGGTTTAAATATCCTGAAGTTCCTCATGTCCAATGTTGCTGCTCAAAACCAGGGTGCACTTTCTTCATCCTGCCCCATAACTAGGTGAATTCTTGGAGTAGCCCTCGTAAGACTTTTCTTATGGTCCATAACTTGGAAACCAGCAATCCCTGCTGGCACAGAATTCCCTGCAGACAGTCAGTTGTTTTCTTGTAAGTATTTGCCTGGACAGTGTTACTGAAATACAGGCAAGGGTTTTATCTCATGTCTTCCACTGCTGCTCCTTTTCTTAACAGGATTTTCTGCTTCCTTGACCATCTTTGAGCCCACGGTCTTGCAAAAGCCTGCAAGTGTTATCCTGCATTTGTTGAAAGAACAGATTTGGTTGAGAGAATGAGCAATCTCCAAAAGGTGCTTTGGTTTGGGGCACGCTGGGGAGGTTGGTTCATGCAGGTGAGTGAAAGAACAAGGAGTGGGTGTTACTGGGTCTCAACTTTGTATTTGAGGACGCTTGAGAAGAAGTTGTGGTTGGCGTTCTCGTGCACCATCACAGACACCTCTCTGCACCCCGAGGTGTTGCAGGTTCCCTCCCAGCAGTCCCTGTTCTGGGTGAGAGGGTGGATGTCCTCAGCCCGGACCATCACCTTGGCAATGCTGTGCATTTTGAGTTTGAAGTGGACGTTGCAGTTGGCCGGCAGCAGGCCCGAGAGCGGCTCCAGGATCTCATAGTCTTGCAGCCACTTGCCGTAGCTCTCGGGGAAGGCTGGCCACTTCACCTCTGTGTTCAGGCACCTGATGAGGTAGTTGAAGACGTAGTCGTAATTACCAGGGTCCGACTTCTTCTTGGAGTAGATCTTGAGAACGAAGCTCCCTGCGTGCGGGAGGTGGACCTTCAGCTCGACCTGGTTCCTGCGGTGGGTCTGCAGCACGTGCCGCCTGCCCATGTCCTCGTCGAGGCTGCTGCCGTCGGTGTGCAGCGAGGTCAGGACGCTGATGTCCTTGCTCAGGGTGAAGGTGAGGGAGCAGCGCCCGTCGTTGGTGTGCAGGATGGGCTCGCGGTGTGACGGCTGCAGGAAGCCCTGGCGCTCCGAGAACCAGCTGGGCCCGACGGGCTGGTGCAGCTCCTTGGGGAAGCACATGGCCCTGTCCACGGACTCGCACTCCACCACGTACTCCACCACGCACTTGTAGACGTCATCTGAAGCCTCGGCATTGGAGGACTTGGCAAAGATCTCCAGCTTGTGACTCCCTGTCTGCTGTGGGTAGACATCCAGCTTCATTCCGTGTTTTTTCAAAGTCATCAAACCGTGTTTGTCTGTTCCCTCCAGCTTAAACATGAATAACATGCTGGAACGGCAGTCCACGGATACAGAGGCTTTTCCTTTTACTAGGAAATACAAAAGAGAAGAGGCTGCATAGGAGTATTGGTACAATTTTTGCATGTACCCCCTGTTCTGGGAAGGCTAATCTGGCCCAGTAAATTGCTGTTTCTCTAGCAGTAAAACCAAGAGCTGCAACTGGCAGGTCATAGCTTGTCAGCTGTTTGAATAGACCAGTGTCCCTCAGAAAGAATGAGAGTGGCCTTTGTTTGGGAGATGTGCATTTATCCTCTTCTGATACACCCTGACATGGAGCTGTGGTCTGATAGAATGTGAAAGCCTGTGTGAAACATGACTGAAAGTATGGGGCAACCTGGTCTAGTAGATGGTCTAGCCCATGGCGGGGAGTTGCAATGAGATGGGCTTTAAGGTCCCTTCCAACCCAAACCATTATGGACTTCGGTAATTCTGTGATCGTCAAGGGCTGAATTAGAGGTGATTAGACCCAATTGCCAGCCCAGGAGCTTCAAAGTGCAGGAACTCTCCAGTATGTGGATATGAGATTAATCTACCTCCCTGTGAGCCTGTTCCCAAACAGCTTGAAGTCTTCATTAAGTCCTAAAATGTTGATGTCCTTAAGTTTTAACTCTGTTCTTAGCATTCACAGATCAGCCATCCAGTTAAATTCCTGCAGCACTTGGAAAATCCAAGGAAAGGGGATCTTAAACGTGGGCCTTGTCATTCAGTCATGGCACCTGAGTGGCTTTATGTTAAAGGAGCTGCTGCACTCAGGTTGCTCAGTATTGCCCAGAGAGGTGCCCAGTGGTGTGTGCTGGATGTGGGATGCAGGAGGGAAGATGCTCCGTGGCCTCTCCGTTACCTGTGTGGATGATGGGAGTCTCGGGGTGTGCGGCCAGCAGCCCCAGCGTGTAGAAGTTGCTGTTGTGCAGCATGTTGTTCTCAAACTCCTTCAGCGTCAGCGTGGGCTTAAGAAGCTGCCAGTTACTGTTATCTGGGAAGTGATTGTTAATGAACAGGGCCGGGTGAGTCAGAAAGTAAAACTCATTGTACCTGGGAGAAGGGAGAAATTAGGGAAAATGAGTAATTACAAATAGTGAATTCTTCCCCCGCACAGTGGTGGTGGTTTCAGCAGGAGGATGTTGGAGTGGTTTGAGCTGCTGATAAACTGAGATCCGTGGGTTTGAAATTCCCCAGGCAGAGAAGAAACCTGAGCTCTGGTCTTCTGTTTCCAGGGCAAATGCTGAGCTTTGGGATAAACCCTGGGTATTTGCACTATTCCCTTGCACCCACAGGCTTCTGGAAAAAGAGGGAGGCACTGGGTGTTGACTCCAATCGATTCACAAAAGCTGTGAATCGAGTGCCACGGACTGTTGCCTAAACTGAAGCTGTGATAAGCAAACCCAGTTGGCTTTTGGCAGTTTGTGACTTGCTGCTCAGGGCTGCTGCCTCTCTACAGGCTGTGCCCCATGCCTTGTGCAGGCAGCCTGGGTACCTCGCTCATGGCTTTGGGTCTTGCTGTGGTACCAAATGCACCTGTTTGGTCCGCCAATCCCATCAGCTTTCCTTCTGCCTTTGTGGAGGGTTTATGTACTAAGAGAGAGGGGGTTCTTTACCTGTAGGTGAACCTGGTGAAGGAATCATCCACAAAACCACTCCCCCAGGTGCTGTCCAGTAAATGCCACCTTCCCTCAAGGTAGACGGCGTTCCAGGCATGGTCAGAGTCCCCTGTAAAGGTCTGCCCTGTCCTGTACCCGTGTCCCTTGGCATGTCCCGAGAGCTTCTTGCACTGAATCCCTGCAAGACTGGAAGGAAATGATAAGCTGCAGCAGGAGAGTCCTGTTTTAAACCTGTCAGGTACTTCTGGGGAAGGAGAAAAGGTGATGCTGCCTGAGGTGTTGGGTGGGGCTGTTTGTTTTTGTAGCCTTTGCACAGAGACTCAGAGAGCCCTGCTGGAGGAAGGGCCTTTTCTCTCCCAGTTTTTGTGTATTCCCAGTCTTTTTGCCTGATGCGCCATCAATTCAGCACTGTTAGAGGATGACAAAGATAAAGTGTGCTTAATTGCTCTCTGTCTTGTTACTCAGTGGAATCCCTTTGCTGCTGTCCACAATTAGCCCATGTAATTATAAATTAAAAGCACAGGCTGTTCTCTCCCCGTGACTGTGGGCCTGGTGTTTGACACCAGCTAAGGTATCTCAGACCTCATGGGATTGTGGATGCTGATTTAGTTTCCTGAAAGAATGAGCTTGTGCTTGCCCAGGGTAGAAATGATTAAATAGTCTCTTTCTAAAAACATGATGAATACCTGTGTGGATGTGTAAATAAGATTTAAATAAGCACTGTGTTAATAAGCTCTCTGCTGATGGATTCTAACATTGGCATCTTATTTCACCATTAATCTAAAATTGCTTCACTTGGAGCGTTGTCTTTTGTGTAGGACAGCACTGACATTTTTCTTCTTCATTGAGAAGTGTGCTAAATGGAACAACTACCTTAAGTAATAAAATGTGCAGGCTTCTAGAGAGAGATTGTCTGCATCATGTGGGTTTAGCTCAGGAGAAAAGTGATATTTATGGGGAAGATAATTAGCATGGTTGTTAAGAAGTGGAGGCCTGATAACAGATACTGGCTGACAATCGGCAGTGCAGTGGAGCTTGTAGGGAGGGCTGCTTTTTCCAGGGAGAGGATGCTGGTTTCCAGGGGAGGTGGGCACTTGAGCAAAGGAGAGGATGGAGCAGTGATAGTGGGCACTGCCTGTTCCACGAGTATCCAGAACAAACAGGCCAGGCTGGAAGGAATGCCACGGAGAAACCTGGTGCTGCAGGTGGTCTGGAAAGCCCTTGCCAGCCCACAGGCCCCTGTGAGTCAAATTCTATCGTGGAGCTGGGCAGTAAATCTGGAACAACTCCACTGACAAGACTGGTGAGAGCCTGGATTTGCATGATGTAACTGAGACTAGGAGCTGGCCTGGGAGCTTTAGGGAAGATTTGATCCTAGGAGTTTCAAGGAGCTAAGTACCAAATTCCCACTAATTTCATGGGGATTGGCATCTAATCCTTCTAGGCTTCTCTAGACATTCTTGTTAGCTGGGATATTCAGAGGGAACATTAAGGGACAAGTTCTGCTCTCACGGTGCTCTCAATTACAGTGAATGTTGGCAAAGCAGCAAGAGTTTGTGCTTGGATGTGTTCAAAGTTCCCAAAATAAAGACCAGAGCATTTAAACTGGTCTCTCTAGTAATGGACAGACAAAAATCCAAGCTAAAACATCCTGTAAAGGAGCAACTCTGTATTGCTGAAAAGGGTGCTCATGTCTCTCTTCTTGTGTCAATGACTTTATGTAGATAAATTAAGCAGGCAGAGAGAAGATTGGGAAGATCTGCAGAACTGGTTGAGGTGGCAGTGTGAGGTTGAAGATGACCTAGATATAAAATGGACTGGAAGAACAGAATTAAGAAACAGTTGGCAGCATTTGCTTGGTGCAGCAAGGAGATTAAACACAAAGTTGCTTTTCTGCCTCAAAACCAGTTGGAAATAGTCTGGCTCTTACTACAGGTGTCACTGGAATTCAATGGCATCTTCTTCCCTTTGATTTTAGGTTGACTTTGATCATTTCATCTAAAAAAGGAGCAAATCTGGCTTCTCCAGAAGGAAACAGAATGGTTTATGCTTGTGGTAGGTAGGTGTACGCCTCTGTGCCTGAAAAGAGGAAAGCTGCTGCCTGCAGGAAATGGGAGAAGCAAGAGGATGTGAAATCTGGAATACTCACAGACGGGTTATGAAGAAGGCACAGCTAGCTGAGTGGTCAGATCCCCTTTGGGCAGTGAGGCCAGCTTTGCTCCCAAAGCTGCTGAAACCTCTCCTGGGAAAACAATTGTTGTGCCTTCATCACTAACCCTGGTGAGCGAGAGTCTCCCTAATTCCAGGCTGTGAGGTTTGCCCTAAATTGGATTCATGGATTTGCACTGCTTCACTCAGCCATGCTGCCTCCTCGAGTCTGCTTGCCAGCTGGGAAGCCAGTACTTGATAAGTGCTGCTGAAATATTGGTCAGGAGCCTGTGTTTGCATTCATTGCTATCACACCTGATGTTTGGAAAGTGATGCCTTATGGCCAGCTTCCCACTGTCCCCACCTCTCCTCTCTGACAGGAATCTCAGCTAATGGGAAGAAGTCTGGCTGCCAAAGCTGTGGTCAGAGGTGACACTGTTTTGTCTGCAGCAGGAATTGTTCCCTCTGGCACTGGCACAAGTAGGACTCAATCAATGTCAGCCGTTGCCTTCGGGAGGACCTTTGGGGGGACTCCTGGTGACTGGCAAATTGGGTTGTTTGTTCAAGTTCCCTCACAGGAGCTAGGGAAAAAAAGGCATGTTAAAACACCTTTCCCCCCCAAAAACCTGGCTCTGAGAAGCCTTTCAGTAAGATGAGTGCTCTTTGCCTCCTGCCTTTCTGCTTAGACTCAGCGTAAGAGCAGAACAGAGCACGGGAAGAAGGGATGAGGAGATCTCTGTGCAAGAAAGAGGTGTTGTCTTCAAGTACAGCTTTTCAGGACAGGAGCTAAACATTTTGCTAATATTTGACAATATAATAGTCTGGATGACTGGGAGGTTTCCTGAATCACATGGTGACTAATCAGCCTGGAACTGAGGAATTGCGGGTAAATCAACAGAGCCTTTAAATAGTCAGAGATATCCTTGGAAAGATTAATGCTTTTAATGAACTAAGCATATGCTTTTTAATGAATAGATGCAAATTCCCCCCTTCTAACTGCTAATAACTGTTCCATAGGATGCAGCTATAAATGCATACTTCACCATCCTGTTTCTTTACTCTTTAGAAAACAAGATCCAATATCATAGAATGGTTTGGGTTGGAATGGACCAAACTATATTGTGGGATATGTTGTTGGCTGCAAGCATTTACCACTTCAGCATCTGGCACAGTATGCTGGGGTTTTTTTTTTTTTTCTCTCCTTTTCCCTGTAGATTTTGTCTGTTCTATGGTGAAAACCTTCTCAAATCCTTTTGGAAAGCCAATTATTACTTGCACATGCTATTAATAACTGGTCTGTGATTTTTCCAAGGGAATGGAAACTGCTCCCTGGGGGGGCCACCTTGCAAGCCCACCCTGTTAGGATGACTTCCTAAATCTCCCGTCCCTGAGTTGTCAGGTCCAGTTTTCTCCTTTTGGGCAACCCTTCTGCCTAAGGCTGATCCCCAAACTCTCCAAGCACCTTCATTGCTTTCCTTGCTGTGGGTTTTGGGGGTTGCCTTGTGCAACAGCCAACTCCTTTCCTTACTGGGTTGGAGAAACGTGAGGGAGAAGGGATTGGGGCTGCCCCCTGTGCTCCCTACCAAGGAAGGGGCTGCCTCTTCTTAGAAATGGCTTTGTGACTGTAAAGCCCTGCTCTGTGGAGGAGTTTAGGTGACTAATCCTCAGTGAAGTCCACAAGATTTTGTTGGTAGAAGAAAGGATTAGAGTCATTAAAAGGCAACGTGGCTATGAAATGGGAATTGCAGTATTGGCCTCAACAGTGCTGCACCCTGAGCTTGGCCACAGAAAAGAGTGTGGTAAGTGCAAGGCAATGTCCCTGGGGTGCTCCTGGAGGGGACAGGGCATCTCCAGAGGGTTTGGAGGAAAGTTCCTCCTGGGAGTCTGCCTACTTCTTTTAAGGGAGCGTGTTGGAGACAGCACTCCTTGTTCAAGTCTTGCGATGCTTTTAACCTTCACATCCAGATACTCCAAGGAAAATTCTACTTCTTCTAATCAAATTAGCTCCGTGTTTTCATCTGCCATTATGTTAATGCAATGCGAAGCTCAGCAGATGGCACCAAGTAAATTATGCTGGGGAGGGGGGTGGAGGAGGGAGCAAAATTGACCTTTCTAGGACTTGCTGTTTTTCCACAGCATGGTTTGAAAGCTGAAGTTCCATGTCCTGCTTGAAGTCACATCAGTCAATGCAAAGGCAGACAGGATAGGCATGGAGATGACAAGGAATGTTAACTCTCCCGACACTGAATGTTTCTGAACTTAATTTACCTGCACATGTGTTCAAAGAGCTCAGCGTAGCCCTCACAAATGCTCTTGCCCATCTGAAGCACATCTCTGGGCTTGCTCGACAGCTGGCTTTTGTTGTGATAGCCCACGACGTCGTATTCTGGGGGGAGGAGCACAGACAAAAGTTCATCCGAAAGCCTGAGGCAATGGGATCGATGGGCAGCAGGAGCAACGCACGGGGCGGAGCGGAACGAGCCGTGGCTGTGCTGGGGAGCTGGCCTGGACATCACTGGGGCAGAGGGACAGCTCTGCCCTTCATCACCCTTTGCTCTGAGCTTGGGCTGGGGTTCAGCAGTTGAATCCAAGTGGGAGGAAAACTTTGATTTTTTTTGGACAAAATGAGTGTCCTCAGGAGTTGTCCTCAAGTGGAGGATCTACAGTCTCAAGAGTTCCCAGTACAACCCAGAGCACGCTGCATCTGAGGGAGTCGGATTGGTGTTACCTCAAAAGAAACTGCTGAGATTTTTGCACTCTTTGCAAGCAATTTATAGTAAAAATACTTGAAAAGCAGCTTGATGGGAAACACCTGAAGTGGTTTGTTGCAATAAGTCCCGGAATTGTAGAATGGTTTGGGTTGGAAGGGGCCTTAAAGCTAATCTCATTCCAATCTCCTGCCAGGGGCAGGGACACCTTCCATTAGACCAGGTTGCTCCAAGCCCTGTCCAGTCTGGTCATATCAATACCTGGAAGCTCAGGAAATCTTGATTTGTTGGAACAAGTACACAACAGCAGCACAGCAGGGCTCCTTCAGGCAGAACTTGTGGAACTGGGCTGGGAAGGTTAATTCAATACCACCAACCTTGGCCCTGTCCACAACCTCTTTCTTCAAATACAGATCTATTTTTCTGACAAAGCTCTCAGGAATGCTGCATCAGCTGGTTCCCCCTCCCCTCAGTGCTGGGGCAGAGGAGGAAAAGCAGCAGCAGGCTGTGTGTGTGCTTTGATGAAATGCTGCCAACTGCTTGACTTTCATCCGAGGGGCTCAGCCAGTGCCTCCTCGGCGTTGGCTCCAGGCACTGGGAAAGGCTGGCAGCTCCATCCTGGCTGTTCACTGACCACCAGCAAAGCTACAGGGCACTTTGGGGGGTGCTGGCTCCATGGGGCTTTCTATGTGTACCACAAATGACAGCTAAAAGAATGATTTCCTTTAGTGCTGGTGCTGCGTGGGGATAGCAGCCCGTCACAGGCAGGAATTGAATGGGGTGGGAAAAGATGCCCAGAGAACAGTGTTCTCACTTAAAATCCATCTGAGGAAGGAGTTTATGTCATCAGTGCAATTCCAGGACAGATTCGTTGCATTTTTGCCAGCAGATTAAAATTCCCAACTCTGTTTCTTTTCCATGTGTGTAAATAGGGGTCAGTCTCACAGGAAGGAATGAGAGCCAGGGCCAAGGTGGTGTAACTCCATTGGAGGTGTGACCAGACAAGTCCACAGCACCCAAGAACCAGAGCACAAAGCCAGGCTTCCCAACACCAGGGGCCTGCTCGTCACCTTCAGAGCCACCCACCACCCCCAGAGCCCAGTTTTGAGGGGGTGGACAGGGAGCAAGTGATGATCCAGACTTCAGAAGCAACCTGGTCTAGTGGAAGGTGTCCCTGCCCGTGGCAGGGAGGTTGGAATGAGATGATCTTTAAGGTCCCTTCCCACTCAAACCATTCTAAGTTTGATCTCCATCCCTGCGCCAAGTCCCCACAGGCCGATACAGCCCCTCCAGCACAGTCTGATGCTGGTGCCTTTGCTCTGGGAGGGTCCCAGTGCCACACAGGTACCACCAGGAACCATCCAGCTGCCTTGCCCAGCTCCATGTCCCACACTGGCAGCTGTGTGACTGCAGTTCCTGTCTGTAGCTGCACCTTTCCAACCCTCCTGAGAGCTGCAACCACTCAGGTTCCCCTGCCCCTTCCTACTCAGTCCCAAGGCCAGAGTTACACAACAGCCTGGAGATGGCAAGAGGAGGAGGAGGCAGCACTTGTAGCCTTTCCTGTGTGGCACCTCAAAGGGGGGCTTCTTGCCACCCCAGCACCCCAATGGGGGGAAGCTGGATATGCAACATGATGGCATTTTGCATAACATGAGCAGAAAGGTTTCTTTCCCATTAAGTCTTGGGGGCAGAGGCAGAGCTGTCCTTTCCCTCACCTCCTACACTTCCTGATGGGGCACTGCTGCAGTGCAGGCCAAGTGATGGAGAGGAAAAGAACAGGTTGGGCAGTACTGGCCTCATCTTGCATGCACTGATATCAGCAGCTACAGGGTTAGCGTGGCCAGGTCAGTCTCAAACTGCTTTAGTCTTGCCCTGAAATATGGAGAGTGCTGATTTCACTGCATGTCCTGAAGCCCAGGCTTTGACTCACCCAGCACTGGTTATTCTCCTTCCACTGTTAACCCATTTCTGCCCACGATACCTGGGCCAGGCCTGGTTGGAGTCAGTCCAAGCTCCTCAACATTCAGGGGATGTCTCTGTCCCTGACAGCTCTGCTGGGATCTCCTCACCAGAGCTTTTACACCATCATGTACACACAAACCTTGTGGGGCCTGGCAGTGTGAGGAGAGGGACTGGGAAACACTCTGGGTGCATTTCTGGATAAAAACCTCCAGAAAGCCTTCATTCCACTCCCCACATGGAACTAACTCACAAATACAGAGTAAGCTGCCATGGGTGACAGCGGCAGCCTTATCTTCAGTTGGAGACCTCAGCCTACCTATGTGGTGGCATATCCACATCCATATGGCTCGGACCTTTTCCAGGTCGGTGCGGGCTTGTTTCAGCAGGGCTTTGACCAGTTCCTCCACGCTGTTCTTGACGTTCACCTGTGTGTGGGGAGGAAGCACTGCAATGTCATGGTGAAGAAATCCCTGTGGTAGATCTCCTGTCCTCCCCATCTCTTGTTCTTCTGAAGCCAGTGAGACCCCACCTGCCAGAGACTGCTCTGCCTCTGGCTTCCTTAGAAATAGAGCTACAGTGCTGTAGGTCCGTGTATTTTTGGTTAGAGTTCCCAGAGTGGGATCTCTTTGCTAATGTTTAAAGGGAAAAGGTTTTTCACTTATTTGGGAGATTCTGCCACTGCCCCATAGCTCAGCCTAAGCTGGTGTTGGTGCTGGGAGCCAGGTTCATGGAACATCCATGCAGGGGAGCTGGGAGGAGGACAGAGGCAAAAGCAAGACTTACTTTTAACGCGTAGGCATCCAGCTTCTCAAATTGCTGCAGATCTACTGGCATGGATTTCAAAGAGGATTTGTCCCATGGATATGCTGGGAAGAAACGAGTTGTCATTGTTTTGGGAAGGGAGGAGGTGTTTTTCCTGGCAGTATGGTGGAACAAGGGGACAGAGCTCCTGCCTGGCCCATGGAGACATCCATCAGCGGGTGCTCAGGGAGCAGAGGACACGAGGGCACCCGCAGAGGTCCCTGCCAGCTGTGTGGAAAGCAGGAGCCATCCTGTCTAGTCTGCTAGGATTTGTGCAATGCTGGAGTGCGAGCTGCCCCTGCAACTTCGGCACTGCATAACAGCATGGAAAATCCTGGGATATTGTGTGGAGGGATGGGAGAACAATGCAGAAGTATCAGGGAAAATCTGTACTGTGCAAGCCTTAGAAAACACATGACTTCTTAAAAAAACCCCAGCACTAAAGAGCTGGGTTTCTCTAGGAGTTTTGCATGGTAAAGGACCACAGTTCTGCAGGAATTCAGGCACATGAGGAATGGAACACTGGGAGCAGTCAGACTGAACCTGCTGTGCCTACCCTCTGCATCTTTGCAGCCTCTGAGCTCCTGGTTCTACTCGGTGTGAACAAAGGGTTAATACCTTGCCCTAATTAACCAGATAAGTGATTTTTTTTGAACAGTCTTGGAAGGAGCTGACACTGCTGCCTCCCGTCAGTGAGCCATGGGGGATGGATGGACATATCCCCTGGACCTGAGCCCTCCCTGCTCTGCTGGCTGGAGAGAGGAGAACTGAGAGCCATCTGCCTGTCCTGTGCTGTCAGAGCTGCTCAGGACTGAGAGATTCCTCTAGCTGTCTCTGCAGGATTGTTATTTCTCTGGGCTAAAAGGATTTAAAAGAGAACCTGAAGTGAAAACACTGTTGTGTGACTCCTGAGTGCTGGGAGAGGTGAACGGACGGTGCCGTGGAGCTGCTGTTTGCCTGGGTTGCCTTGGGCAGTGTAGGGGCACAGCTGGTCACTTCTGCCTTCACTCCTGACCCTCATTAGGCAAGTGGGACACCCCTCTGCCTGCTCTGCAGGTGCTGGGAGTTGCAGGAGAGGCTCCCAGAGCATCCTGTCCTGGCTGAGGAGCCAGAAGTGCCTCTGAAACTTGTATCCACCCTCTGCTCCTGCTCCACCTCCCCAAAATGGGCTCTGGCCCCAGCTCCAGCTCACTCTGGGGGTGGCCAGAAGATCTATTCCTGGCTTGCCAAGGTGTGTTGTTAATGTGAGCCCTGCTCTTGGAAACCTCTGCCCAGGGAGGGGGTCTGGGGTATCCCTCGTCCCACGTCCCAGTGCTGCCTGCCAAAATCAGCGTGTAGGCACACGGCACCTGTTTCTTAACAGGCTGGTTTGTTTGTCTGTGTTTTCCCTGAAAAGAGCTGTTTCACTGACCTAAAGGGAAAGAAAGCAGATTTACACCTTCAAAGGTTCCCATTCTCTGCAGCTCTGAAAATGACTTTTTGCCTTTTTGGTAAGGGGATGGTCTTTTTTTTTTTTTTTTTTAAACGTGGTTATCAGGGTTTGTCTTTGCCAGGTTCTTTCTGCAGGGGCTCTGTGCAGGAGTGGGATCCACAGTGCCTGGGACAATCCTGTGCCTTGTGCCTGTTTGCCTTCCCTGGGGACAGAGCCTTGGGAAGGGCTTGGGCACGTGTGCCATTCCCAAAGCCGCTGCCCTCTGCAGTCCCGATGAGAGGGGCTCGGGAAGCTGAACGCTCCTCCTGTGCTAGTGGCGAGTTACCGTGCAGGTCCTTCGCTCCCGGTGGCCGCGGGGCCTCAGTCCTCTGGAAACCTGCAAAGCAAAGAAGAGAGGGATGGCGAGGAGGTTGTTGCCCGCAGAAGAAAAGAGAAATAGAAATAAATTTTTGTGGGGAGCAGGACTGGGTGGAAAAAGCTGGAACTGAGGCTTTTCTTTGCCCATTCCCTTCCGTTTGGACACGGATGTCAGCATCCTGCGGAGTGTGCTCCGCATCCCCGCCCTGCCATCCCGAAGAGCCCGCGTTCTCCAGCAGTCAGGCATCTCCTGTTCTAGCCCGAGGGTTGGGACATCAAACCCCAGCCCAGCACGGCCAAACCTCCCCAGGCGTGGAAGAAGGGAGCTCTGAGCTCCAGAGCTGTTAGGTGATAACCCCAGTGGGAGCTCTGCGGCAGCTGGGGGATTGCTGAGGGACACTGGAGTGTCACCACCCGCCTTATCCCAGGGCCAGAGGAGGAGGAGACACCCACAGCCCAGGAGCAGAGGGATTTTGCTCCTCAAGCCCCAGTCATGGGCACTGTCAGCAGCATGTGCCCTTCAGCAGCCTCCCAGGGGAGGGAGAGCCCGGAGACACGCCGTGATAGAGCAGAGCCTCACCTTTGTTGTCGTGTCCTTTCAGCCTCTGGGAACCTGCAACAAGCCCGGCAGGGTTAGTGGGAGCCTGCCCGGGCTCCCCGGCTCTGGGGAAGGGAGGATGGGCTGAGCCCCTGCCGGGGTTTAAAGCTGGGGCTGTACCTTTTCCCAAGGAGAGTCTCTTGATGAGCTGGGGGCTGGTATCCTCGTGGTGAATCTCCACTGTCACCTGGGTTCCTGCAAGAAACAGCGATAAACTCCCTAAAAAGGGGAATCTAACCAGGATGTGGAGGAGGGGGCAGGAGTGCCTGCCGAGGCAGCTCTTAGCTTCAGACAAAGCAGCAGCTCCGGTGATAGCCAAGGTTTATCACCATATTAAAGAGCTCTTGATGGAGCTACAGCAGGCAGACAATCAATGCCTTTCATTGATTTTTCTTGGAATTAAACAGAGAAAGGCTTGAAGTGATGAAAATGGTTAGACTTGTGATACTAAAATGTCTGACAAAGGCCACTGCCTGTAAGAGGCATTGTCCTGGCAGGGCCAGCTGTGGTCCAGGCATGCCCTGATGCTCCAGAAAAACCTTCCCTGGAAACCTGGGCTCTGGTCTTTAAAGTTTCAGAGAGGGAAATACCAGAAAAAGAGTGAGGGAATCTCTGATAAAAGCTACCTGAACTTTTTGACAGAGACTGCATTTTTTGGGCAGGTATTTCAGAAGCGTTTGCAGCTCCCGAGGTTCCCTGGAGGAGCTCCACATGCTCCTGGGCTTCTGTTTCGGATCAGGCAGAGGTTACTCGGGAGACCGAAGGTCAAGATGTTAATGCACCTCGGGGCTGCCTTCCAGTGATCCCTCCTACACATTCATCAAGAGCCTCGTGACATTTGGGGTTTTCCTTGAAAGGCAGCTCTTGGAACCAGCTAATTAGGTGGGAATCTGCATTTTCATCCAAGAATAAGTTTTTCTGCAGCATTTACCTTTAGAAAAGTGAAGTTTCTCCCGTGATTATGCAGAGAGATTCAATGTCCTTTAAGCCCCAAAAGCAGAAAGCAAGAAAAACTGTAAAGCCTGTAATAACCTAAATCTTAGAGCTCGACTCCAGTTCTAGGATGGTTGCAGGTATCAGGGTGTCAGGACAGAGCTGGCTGCTGTGTTTTGTCAGTTAATTCAAAGGTAAAATCAAGTTGTTTCTCAAAGGGAAGACTTTATGCAAATGGTTTGGTTTCCTTAAAGTTTTTATATTTTCAGGGATCCTTTCTTATTGCTCAAGATTATTTTCCTTTGCTTTTTTGTGGGTTTTCTCCCCAACTTCCACTTTCTAAGTTTTCCCCCATAAATTAAAATCCTTTGTTTTCAAGAAACAAACTTACTGGTGATGAATGCTTTCTGCTGATGAGTTTAAAAGGCATTTAACAAATGAGAAAAGTGATTCCACACGAACTTTTCAACGTGCTGTATCATTGCTTTAAAAACTGGTGGTATGAAATGGCTGCTGGTGCTTTGATGATTTTTTTATTTAACTATTCCTGATCAAGATATCCTTCATAAAGAATCATAGAATGGTTTGGGTTGGAAGGGACCTTAAAGATCCTTTTGTTCCAACTCCCTGCCCACTAGATCAGGTTGCTCCAAGCTCAGAGAAGCACTTGCTATTGTTCTCCTTGTGTTTTGTGGCCAGACAAGTCCTTGGCCAGCAAGTGCTTTGAGGGGCAGCTGTCCCAGGGTGGGATATTTTCTCTCTTTGGGGATGTTCTGAGGTTATTTCATTGGAGAAAAAGCTTGTTGGGAGCTCAGTGAAGCCCTGCTCTGTTTTTTGGGTCACCACTTACCTTTGTCGAGGCTCGAAGTGATGGGTGGTGCCTGCTCACAGGGATCCGCGGGGCCGCGCCGGCCTGGGGGCACGAAAGGAAACATCTCAGTGCCTTGCAGAGAGCGAACCGTCAGCAAGGACGGGGTTAAATCAGCCGTGCTCAGCAGCGAGCTAAGGAACGGCTCAGGAAGCTCAACCCTGTTCTTCAGATGCAGAGATCTGGCCGGGGTGCCTGACCCCTCTGCAGAGGGACGCTCCAGCCCAGCCTGCTGCTGCTCAGGGCGGGCTGCCTGGACCTTTCTCTGCTAAGCCACGGGGGGCTCAGAGTGCCAGGAAAGCAGTGGGAAGGTCTGAGTCCCTTCCCTGGGAGCTGCTCCGTAGTTCTGGGTCACCTCCTCAGATGTTCCTCCTCAGCTATTTCAGGGCAGAAGGCTGGGAATTGGCAGCGGAACACTGAGAACTAGCAGGGGGTGTTCGGAGAGGTGGGGAGGAGAGAAGGGCAGTGCTGGCGGCTTGGAGGCAAAGTGGGAACTTCGGTGTGGTTGTCAGCAGCTCATCCTCATCCTCAGCTCTCTCCCCTGGGAGACCCTGCCTGTCTTGGCCCTGGAGTCCTCGGGGCAGAGGGAGGTGTGGGCAGCACCCGACGTGCCCAGGGTGCTCACAGGTGGCAGCAGCACAAATCCCTGCCCCGGGCAGGGAGCAAATGCCAGGGGACACCGAGCCCTCGCTCCAGGCTCTGGTGGCTGTTGGCCAGGGTGATCTCTTGCTCTTTTTCAAGGCGTCCTGGGATCCCCATCCCACCTCCACCAGAAGCCAGGGAGGAACCTGGATCTCACAGCTGGTCCGAGTCCCTTGGTGCCGTGTGGCCATGACGGGATCCTGTGGAGTGGGGCCACAGCCTCCTTGCCTCAGTGGGGCTGGGGATTATATAAGTGTGAAAATATTGTGGCATCACCAGGGGTGTCAGAGGCCTCATCAGGACACTAACATGCTGGTGAAAGGGGAATTCGTTAACCCTTGTGGTGCCAGAGGAGCCAAAGCTCTGCCTGCTCCTCCAGTGTCTGAATTCCCCCCTCCCAGGGGTTTAAATTGTGCCTAAGGTAGAGCTGCAAGGGAAGGATTCCCATGTGCATGCTAAATACCCCTGCCATTAATTCAGGGTGGGAAATGATCAATACCAGCTTCTTACTCACTCGTAGAGGAGGCTGACTCTGCAGCTCTGGTTGCAGAACCTCTTGAGCATGACAGAGGGAGAGAATGCAGGATATTTATCTGCTTCCTGGAGTGGAGGCTTTTGTTGTCTGCTTTGTAAAAAAAGCCCCAAAGCAGTGCCTTGCATGAGATGTCATTTGCTCCCAGACTGTGAGCAGCCTCCAGCCACCACTGATTACAGAGGGACCTGGATCAGGGCTCCTGCCAGGCATCCTGCTGGGAGCAGCCATGGCTTTTGCACGCTGCTATTGCTTGACCTGTGGAAGCAAAGTTCCTCCCTGGTGTAACTAAAATCCACTGACAACCTGACAATTACCTGTGTCTTGCTCTACCTTTGCCCCTGCCTTTATCTGCTAAGCCATGGTAGGCTTAGAGTGCCAGGAAAGCAGTGGGAAGGTCTGAGTCCCTTCCCTGGGAGCTGCTCCGTAGTTCTGGGATCACCTCCTCAGATGTTCCTCCTCAGCTATTTTAGGGCAGAAGGCTGGGAATTGGCAGCGGAACACTGAGAACTAGCAGCCATATCACTCCTGGTCAGCAATCCCACCCACCTTGTGCTCAGTCTCTGAGGGGGGAGATGAAGAAAGGAGAGGTGGAGAGATGATTGAAAAGGTTCTTTGCATCCCCCCAGACCCTACTTTAAGCTGTGTGAGTGCTGGGGAAGTCTCTGGAAGCTCTGGTTGCAACCTGAGCAATTGGGGGCACTGAATTTCCCCTGCCATCAGCTGGCTGTGAAATGTAAGAGCTCCGTGCGCCTGTAATCCGATCGAGCAGGAGAATCCCTGCAGATGGATGTTCAGGGGCTCGGCAGTGCCACCCCTGTGCATGCTGCCCCACGGGGCACGGAGAGCACAGAGGGAGGGGATGCTTCCCAGGGCCCTCCGTGTGCCTCCTCTGGAGCCCCTGAAAGCGCTGGAAAGGGACGAGTTGTGTGATGAAGCACATTTATGCTCGAGAGGCACAGCTTGGAGCTCTGGGCTGTGTGCTGGGGTTGGTTTCTCACAGGGGAGAGGGTGACATACCGTTCAGCTCTGTGCCCCAGCGTGGCTGTGATCTGCTGTTCCCGTTGCCATCACCCTCCGAACCTGTAAGGTACAAACAGGACATTGGCAGGGCCCTCCTGGACTGAAGTGCTGGCACTGCCTGAAGGCCAAGCACCCCAAACCCTTGCATGCAACACACTCTCCCAGCTGAAGCCAGGTGTCATCAGGATCCACCTTCTGTCTCATCTGCAGCCTTGGCTGCAGTTCTTGTTGCTGAAGTACGAAATACCAAGGGGCAGGAGGTGCAGTGGTCCAGGTCTAAGCCGCTTGTTAGGATTTGCTCTTATTTGAGCAGGTGCTGGGTGCCGTGCTTGGTGGAGCATGGGCACAACTTTGTGATAGCTCTGCCTGTAGTTGTTAGCTTGGGACTGGTTGTCTGAAAATTCAGCTTCTCTCCCAGGCTTTAGAGCAGGAATTCTCATTCTCCTCCTGTTACTTCTGCAGGGAAGCTCCCCTTGCAGTTGCAAAGCACAGCGGTAGCTTTTTGGAAGACCCTCTGCAGGATAGGGAGCTGGGCCAGGGACACTGTCCCAAACTGTAGCTATAAATGGCTCAGGACAGTGATCCTCGGAGACAAAGCCTGGGCACGCTGCAAACAAAACAGTTCTGCTCCTGTACTCCGGGGCAGTGGGTGCTGCTGTGGGGTGCAGCTGCCGAGCCCTCTCCCTGCTCCCCTCGCACAGCCCAGAGAGCCCGTGCGGGCAGCTCGGGCCGGGGCAGGACACACACGGCGCAAACACAGCCCTGGCGGGAGGGTCCCCGTGGGTCCCTGCCCGTGCACCCGGGGCTGCCCGCACTGCAGCTGGGCAGGGCGCAGCTCGGAGCGGGGCTGCCGCAAGGCTCTGCTGCACCAGCGGAGACACGCTGCGCTTCTACACAAAAAGTTGGCGTTTTGGAGTTCGGCAGCATGTGTGCAAAGAGGAGAAAGAGGAGGGGAAGCCCAAACCCTGCTCCAAAGCCGCTGCTTCTCTTCTCCGCGTGCAGCTGCAGCCCTGCCCTCCCTCGCCCGATGCAGGCGCGGTGTTACCTGCGCCTCGGCCGCCTTCCGTCTGCCCCTCTCGCTGCCCCTTCTCCTTGCTCGCTGCCTCCTCGGGGCGCACGATAAGCAACAGATTGATGGTGACTGCACTGGGATCTGTCTTAAAGTCCATGGTACCCATCAGCGCATGGCCGGGGCGCCGGTGCTGCCGCCGAGCCGCCGCTGCGCCGAGCGGCCGCGAGTGCTGCCCAGCCTTGGCACGGCGAGCGCTCCCGCCCAGCGCAGCCCCGGCCCTGCCAGCTGCACCATCAGGGCTCTGCCAAAGCCGACCCTAATGAAGAGGTTACAAGTCACCTTTGAAAGGAAACCGCAGGAGGGATCCGTTTCCTAAAGCAGAGGAAGGAGCTGCGTTTCGGGCGGGGGGTCTGGTTTCAGAGCGTGCCCCCGGCTCCCTCCCCTCTCTCTGCCCTTTTCAGCTTTAAGCACTTGTCTACACTCAAATCCCCCAGCACCACTGTTCGCTGGGGGGGATTCGCTTCCCGGAGCTGGCACAAATCCTTAAAAGGCTTTCTCTTTGGATCCTGTCCCCCGGCAGAACTCAAAGGATGCTTAGGAGCGTAAATAATAACAAAACTGCTGCAGGAGGAGGGCAGCGATGGGGAGAAGCGTCTGGAAAGGAGACACGAACCTTCGGAGCGGGAGGATGGGTCTCTGCAGGACTGCCTGGCCTGGAAAGGGACAGCAGAGGAGGGAACTGCAGGCTGCAATCCCAACTGTCCCAAAGGATCCAAAAACCCCACCTCTCTGCCCCATCAGCCCGCGAGCCCGGCTCCCTGGGGTAGCTGGAGACGGCTGATCAAAAAGGAAAGCCCTGCAAATCCCTGGCTTTCTAGTAACTGTCCCAGCCCACAAAACGGGGGACATGAAGGGTTACAGTGCGGGTTAGACGGGCTCAGCTGGTCCCTGCAGCTCGCAGAAGGGGCTGGCAGGGACACGCGTTCTAATTTTACCACTGGCCCCTGTCCCGGCCGTGCTGCCAGCCCCCGCCTTGGCCGGGGGTCCCGGGGGAGCGACAGCACCTGTGGGCTGAAGGGCTCTCCGGCAGCCTTGGGAAAGGTTGTGGGAGGCACCCGCTGGCAGAGAGGGGGTTCGGGAGCGTGGCATGGGCAGGGTGCCTTTTTGTGGGTGTTGCTGGTGCTTTTCAGGCAGGAGTGTGAGAGCACTGGGCTCTTCTGCCTGCAGGTGGGGAAATTTGTTGTCCTGGATCCACGGGCAAGAGCTGGTACTACTACCTGGTGTTAGGTTACTGTCTTTGGAGACACGGGTTTTCCCGTGGATCTCTGTATAAATCCCGTCCCCTCCCAATCTCCTGCCCCTTTTCTGTTCCTGAGCCCCTTCCAGAGCACGGACAGCTGATACGCCCCCGTGCTCGCCTGCAAATCCAGCCCTAAGCAGCTCCTCAGCACATCCAGAAATAGCGTGTGTGGCCACAGGGTACCTGCATCCATCCAGCTCTGCTGGTGCACCATGGCACAGTCCTGAGCCCCCCGTGCCCCGCTGGATCGTGCCACAGCATCCCTGCCAAGAGGGGAGCACCAGGGACGGGATGTGCCTGTAACCCCCAGTAACGCGGCGAGAGTCCCGTCCCAGGATGGATGACAATGTTGTTGGGGTCCAGGTTTTGCTCTTTGGTTCATGCATTAGAGGAATTTTTGTTACAGGGGTCCCTGTGAGGAGGACAGGGCTGTGAGGAGCTGGCTGGAGGTGGTTAAACCCGGTGAGGAGGAGGAAGAAGGAGGGCCAGATGCACGCTGAGCCATGCTGGGCTCCGCCAAGCAGACTTTCCAAGCCATCTGGGGCTTGCCCATCTCCATTTCAGGTCCACGAGATTTATGGCTGGAGTGACTTTCTAATCACAGTTTCACCATCTGCCTGTTGGCCTTTAGCACCCCCCTGTCACCTGTCACCGAGCCCCGCAGCTCCTGCCCGGTCCGGAGCACCCTTTCCTCCCTGGCCACTCGCCTGGGGTGCAGCCCTTGTCCCTGCTGTCCCTTCTCCCTCACACCCCGGGTGGAACACTCTGCTCTCCTGAGCTATTCATTGGCACAGCTGAATCCTAAGCCTGGTGTCACTCGGGTCCTGCACCAAAGTCTGCTCCAACCCTCCCCACTCTGCTCCTGCCTCCCATCCACAGGGATTTCCCTGCGTGTCCCGGCCTCGCTGCTCCTCCAGGTCTGCTCTTGTCCCCGTTCCTCTCCAGCTCCAAAGAGGCGATGTGCTGGCTCGCATCTGGGGATGTTGGTAAGAGCCAGTTCCAGTGGTGCAGCCCAGGCCATGCTGGGGACCTGAGCTGAGCTCGGTGTGGACACTCTGGTGGCACCAGTTGATGTTGAGCTGAGATGTTTCTTCCCCAGCAGCTCTGAGCTGGAGCCTCTGCAGCTGAGCAGGTGGAGGTTGCTGCCTCGGGAGCTGCTGGCACTGCCCTTCCTGCTGGGCTCTAACAATCACTAGAGCCTCTCTCTCTCAGTGGTGAGGTGGCTGCTCCTGCCCTGGGTGCCCGGGGGCTGAGCACCCCCCACTCCCCTCCTGCGCCAGCCTCACCCGTGTCCTGCCACAAGGTGTTTCCAGCACACTGAAAGCACCTACAGGGAGCTCCTGCTTCCCTAGAAATGCCAGTCTTCAGGAAGAAGGTGGTTGGGCTTGAAAGGCTCTTTTGCATTTTCCTTTCTTCTGTTTTATGCTGTTTTTTTTCCTGGAGAGGGGAAAGGGAAGGTTTCTCGTGGTGATTTGCAGCGTGTGCCATGAGGAAGGCACAGGCTGTGCCTGAGGTGGGTGCTGCTGCCTCCCATGCAGCAGTGAGCCCTCCTGCTCCGTGAGTTTTCCATGGAAAAAGGTAACCTCCCCACTGGTCTGAGATAAGGACATGACCAGCAACCTGCCCGTGGGCCAGGATATTTGTGAAGCTAAAAAAATTTGCATTTTGAGGAGGCAAAGGAAGAAAGCCTTCTAATGCTGTGTTGATTTTCATGTAAAGGCAGCTAGTTGGATTTGCTGCAGGATTTCAAATGTTCACTGAGGTCCCAGGGAGAAGAATTAATGGCCAGAGAGCAAGAGCTGCTGTCAGAGTGCCACGATTACATGTATTTACCACATGGCTGGCGTTTCTCCGGGGGGGATCTGGGCGGGAGAGGGACTGTACGAATGTAGAGCAAGAATTAGGTTATTTGAATCCCATTGGGTGGAAAGGGAAATTGCAGGCTGCGTTCCCAGGAAAGGGTTTTGACTCTTGTGCAGGTGTTTTGCCTTCACAAAGGTCTGTAAGGTTCTGGTAGAAGGTGTGTCAGGAAGATACTCCACCTCTGCTTGTGGAAGGGAGGCTGCTGAGTATCTTGGTCCTGCCAGGGCCACGGCTGAGGGTGTCCAAAGGTTTTTTCAAGGCTGTTGTAGATGCCTGCATTGGAAAAAGTGCTAGGGCTGCCCTTCTCCTTGGTGTGGTGACCTGCTCAGGCTGTCCACCCTGGGGCACGTGTTACACCCTGGTGTTCCAGGGTCTTCTCCACTGTCTGGAGAGAAAGCTTGGGCCTGTAGCCCCATTAGAGGCAACACCAAAGTCATCTAAAGCCGAACCCCTTAACATCATTTGGAGCTAACACATCCTGATGACCCCTTTGGTCGATGGCTGATGCTCATTCCTTTGAAACTTTTGCCTTTCATTCGGTTCTCCTTGTGTCACAACAGAGTGTCCCTGTTTGTGCCAGCTGTGCTGTCCACGAAGCAGCTCCAGCATCACCTCCGAGCTGTGGAGCCTCCCTGCAGGAGCTGTTCCCTGTTGCTGCTCCTCCTCCTCTGAGCCCTGTAAGCTCTGCTGTGTCCCTTGGAGAGGGGAGACCGAGGCCAGCCATGCTCCCTGTGCAGCTGTGCCAGTGGCTCCTGTCCTGTTCTCCACGCCCTCCCTGCCCAAGCCATCCCAGCCCTAGGCTGGCCTTGTTCACCACCCAGGAGCTGGGTGCTTTCACTGCGCTCTCCACCCAGACTCCCAAGATCCCTCTCCTCCTCAGGGTATCTCATTCAGAGCTCATTATCGTGTGTGTGTTTGCAGATATATTTGAAGTCTGGGGGTTGTTTTGTTTTTTCCCAGCCGTTGCTTTGCATTTGCAGACATTGAATCTCAGCTCCCGTTTCCTCTCCCAACTGCAGATGAGCTGTGGAGGGCTGGGGCGCACCCGTGGTGGATAACACATTGCAGCTGCACTCTGGTGAGCTTTAATCTGCTCTCTTGGCCTCCTGTCCTTTCTCCCTCCCTGCAACAGAGCTGCCCTCATTCTCCTGCCGGCGTTTTCCAAGCCTGGGCTGCTCAGATGCCTCATTCTGCAGTTCTGCTGTGTCAGCAGCTGTGCTTTATGATTTAAGACGGCAGCAGAACTTTCCACTGAACTATAAGCCCATGTATTCAGTTTCCTGGTATCCACACAAGCTAACTGATGGCAGGGGCAGCCCTGCCAGAGAGGTCAAGGACACGTTTAGATGTCAAGGAGACAATGAGGGCTGCTTCAGAACAGAGCCAGTGCTGTGACCCCTGGAGGCACAGCGGGAGTGATGCTGTGGAGGCGAATTCTGCCTCCCGCGGGGAAATACCTGTCCGCAGGTGGGAGCTCTGGAAGGAGGTCCTTCACCCCAAGTAGGATTGCAGGGGATGAAAGGCAAGCCTGGCTGCTCCCTGGCTCATAACACAGCCCAGCAGTCCTTCCCTGAGGAGCGTGGGGACACCCTGCCTGCACAGAGGTGTGGGAGCAGCCGTGTGAGGAGCAGGATGTGGCTCGGGGTGGGTGTGTCACAGCTCTGCGCTCCGAGAGAGAGCCGCAAATACTTCTGCTGGTGTGTTCTACTCTCCCTTTTTCCAGTGACAAAAGACAGTGCTGTGACCATTGCTGCTCTTTGTTCCTCCAAGAACAAGCTCTCAGCAGCTGGGGAGTCAGCAGATGTTTTGCTACGGTTCCTTAAGAAAAAAAAAACCAAGCGGAGGCCCCGGCGCAGAGACCTGCAGGAGTTGCCGTGCGTCCCGGGGCACCCCGGGTGGCGCTGGCAGGGAGCTCCTCCTTCCTTCCCTGGCAGCTGGATGGGGCTCTGCCTGCGGCACCCGGCGGCAGCGCCTCTGTCCCCAGCACCGCCGGAGGCAGGGAGGAAGGAGGGCACTGCTGGCAGGAGTTTGGCCACCGAGGGCTGCCAGGTTCTCTAGAGCTATCCTGACTTGTCTGCCACAGCATGGATCATTGCCCTTCAGCCTGCTGCTTGGCTTGGGGTTTGCTGCTGGCCTTTCTGGATGAGGAGAGTGGTCCTGGCCGGGCTGCATGCAGTCATTAGACATTAATCCTTGTATAATCTTCAAATAACTCGTCCTTTGAAGGCAATGGGGGCCTGTGTGACCCTGCAGAGGGTTTAGGGATCCTTTGTTAAGGTGTCCTGGTAACCCGAATTATCCATTAGCTGTGCCCTTGGGGATGTGCTTTATTGTCAAGCACTCCCCACAAAGCTGCCCCCTGACACCAAATGCGTCTGAGACGGGCAGATGAAGACACATAGGAGAAGAAATGAAGGGGGAGAGGAAAATACACTCTATTTGCTTTCACCAGCACTAAAGGTGAAGGAGGTTTCTCCCCCAGAGCAGACTGGCTTTCTGGACATACTCCTCCAAAATTCTGCCTCTTGTACTGTGCAAGACTGGGGGAGATTTTATAGCTGCTCTTTCCAAGAATCCCCCAGAATACCCAGGCAGGGCTATTTTTTCCTTGGAAGGATAGTTCTGGTTTATTCAAGAGGGATCCTTGCCCAGTCTAATTAAGCAAGCAGCATGGCATATCCTGGGAGATGCAGAAATTCTGCGTTTTATCAACATCTCTCTGCTGCAGGGATGAGCAAAGCCCCTCTTGGTGCCCAGCAGACAAAGGAGTTATCTCGACTGCCCAGCCAGCCTGGTACTCTCTAGTACACTGGCAAAGGTAAATGGAAGGCAAATTTGGAAAAAATACCTGGAGCTCAGTGTGAGTCGTGGTGTTTGAGGAAAGTGGATATGGTAGGAATCAACCCTTCTGGAGTGACAGGGACCCGGGAGGCTGAACCTCCAAACCTTCCTTCCTGAGACACCCTAAGAGTGGGGCTGCTGTTCCTCGGGAGCTTGGCCTGCAGGAGGACAGGCTCCCTGGTTGTGTTTACCTGGGTTAGAACTGAAGGACCTGAGTGGTCATTTGGGGGCAAGGTCATGGAACAGCCCTTGCTGCAGTTGTTTCTTCTTAACCCAGGATGCCGGGATGCTGTGGAGGGAGCTGGATGCTCTCATGGTGATCTTGGACACCTGAGCTATTGGATGATCTGAGGACACAATGCTGGCAGCAGAAACAAGTTCACCACTGCCTTGGAGAAGTGTGGAGGTAACTGGCTCTTGTTTTTGAGAAGCTCTCTCCGTATTTGCTGCGGTGTCAGGAGTAAGAGTTGAACAGCTGGAATTTGCTGCAAGGCTTTTGTTTGGATGAGTACCCCTGGTGTTTCTGCGGCACTTGTCTGAGCTGCGGCTACCAAAGCACCATCTCAGGTGCTCATGAGTGAAGAATCTGGTGCTTGTCAGGATGGGATGAGGTGTGACAATGCCAAAAGGAGATGGATATATTCAATTCAGGGTGAGTCACGCTGGGCTTTGCTGCCTTTGGGCATCCTTGAACCAGGGGTGCTGCTGACTCTGAGTGTTCTCAGGAGTAGAGCGACACGAAGGAGGTTTGTTGTGTCCCTCACAACATGTGAAGCTGGCTGGCAGGAAGAATATGTTCCCACGGGAGGCTGGACTAGTTCTTCCCCACATAAACTCATTTTTTTGGCTAAGGCCCTGGAGGCATGGATGACATTGTCCTTTTCCACATCTCCTGCCTTCCTTGAGGGCCACACCTTCTCTCAGGTTGGCCGTTGCTGCCATTCCCACCCAAAATGCTGACACTACAGTGGTGTCCTGTACTCCTGCTGCCCTGCCATGGGGATGCTGGGCTGTTTGACATGGGCTGGAGCATGAAACTCTCACCAGGTACGGGCTGCTTGTACCTCCAGGCTGTGGGAGAAGCCCAAAACACCAAATCATTTTGCACCAGCCAAACCTTCCAAAAATTCTTTTACCCAATACCTTCCAAAAAAACCTGTCAAAAATACCTTTGCCAGGAATTTTGCCACCAGCTGGGAAGAGCCGTTTGGCTCATTCCACAGGTCAAAGCCCCCAGGTGTCTGATGTGCTGCTCCTCCAGCAGCCTGGGAGTGCATCAAGAGGAACCAGAGCCCCTTCAGTCCCTTCTGCCCTTCCAAAAGCCCGAGGAAGATGAACCTGCTGTTCTGACATGGACATTGCACCCGGCTGGGATCAGCATCCCAGAGCTGCCATGGAGGTGCCTGATGGGCATCTCTAACTTTTCAGAAACCTGGCAGGATGCCGGGGCATCCTAAGCAACATTAACGGCGCTGAAATAGATTCCTTCTGCTCCAGGAGGCCTGAAAGCAGTCAGGGAAGGCTTCTCCCCTCGGGAGGGAATGAGCTCACCTGTGGAGCTGGGCTGGCTGTCTTGTCCGGTCGCTGCTCCCATCTCCATGTGAACTGCTGGGAATAGGAGAAAATATTATTGGACTCTTTCCTTGAGCAGCTGCCCAGAAACCCCATTATTTTTGCTCTGCATGCACAGTCCCAGGAAGCTGAGTGCCGAAGGGCACAGAGGGTCTGTGACGTGCACGGCGCTCTGTGTGGAGAAAGAGAACATTGTTTTCATAAAGAAATGGGAGAAAAAGAAGACGAAGGCACAGTGAGCAGCACAGCACATCAGCCTGAGTACCAGAGCCACGCCCAAAGGGTTAAAGCAGCCCAGGCAGCCTAAGGGGATCCCTAAGGATGGCTCCCAAGCATCTCCAGTAATGAATTTTCACTCCTGTACTTTCATTATCCTTGTCCCATTGTCCCCCTTAGCTCTGCAGCACATTATTCCTGTCATTGAGGCGGCTGCAAGGACAGTGCTGTTCCCTCAGCATTCCTCTTGGAAATGTGATGGGCTCAGCCTCCAGGCAGGAGTGTGCATGGCTGTTACCCCAGGAGTGATGCTCTGCTTTTCCCCTTTCTCCCTGGCTCCTTCAGATTGCCCACAGAAGTCCCAGGTTTGCCACGGTGCCCAGCAGAGCCTGGCATTCGGTTCTTTTCTGTCTTTCTAGAAATATTTTATAAATTTGTGGAACTGGTTGCCCAGAAAGGCTGTGGCTGTCCCATCGCTGGAAGTGTTCGAAGCCAGGTTGGACAGTGGTCTAGTGGAAGGTGTCCCTGCCCATGGCAACACAAACCACCCCCTGAATCTGTGAAAATTTATTACTTCCCTGGACATTGGGGAGCTGGGGTGGTGCCAGTGGTAATTTGGTATTGCATCCCAATAACCACCACTTGGAGTTTATCCCTCCTGACTGGTAGGATCAGGAAAAGCTCTTTTTGTTTTTCCTAAGACCCCCGAAAAGTGGAAAAGCAGAAGAGGTAAGGCCGTGTCCTCCATGAATCCCAGGGTGCTGTACTTCAGGTCACATTTTTAAGTACCAGTGTCACCTGGTCTGTCACAGCAATGCTGGTCTCACAGCTCACTTACCAACGTCGTTGGCTTTATTGTCATCCTCGCTTGCACAGCCTGGGCACAGCCTGCAAGGAAAACACGACCGTCACTTCTCAGGCCTTGAGTGGCCGAGCTGCAGACCTGCAAGGGAGTGGTTCTCCCTCAAATCTGTGTCTTGCTTCTTCCACCGGTTAACTCAAGGGTGACAAGGGGACATCCATTGGTGACATGCACATGGCAGCTGCTTCTTCCTCCTCCCTGCCCGTGGCTCAGGGCCACGTTTGGAGCTGGTACCTTTGGGCTGAGGGCATGTCTTACCCTCCTGATCTGTGTCCCTTCCTGCCCTCAGCTTATTCAAGCTAAAAACACCTAGCCCCTAAAGAGCAGAGGAAATGAGGGCCAGTCCTCATTCGGTGAGGGAATACCCTGGAGAAGCAAAGCATCTTCATCGCTCTAGAAGCGCTCCTTAAATAAGCAGCCTTAAAAAGGTAAGAGAAGAGCTTCTGGACGTTAGGTGTGGGGTCTGTGCGTGGTGCATTTGGTGTTTGGACACACCAGTAAAGCCCGGAGTTGTGTGGCTGCTGGTGCCAGCACAGCTCCGCTCTGTCACCGTGGCCGCTCCCCTGCTGTCAGCCCCTCCTGCCAGCCCTTCCCGCCGGGACCGAGTGCCAGCGCATTCGCAGTGCTGGGGGCAAACACAGGCACCGGCTCTTTGCTCTTTCCATCGGTGGCGCTGGGTCAGATGACATCCCCCCTGCCACCCTCGGAGCGTTGTTGTTGTTATTTATTTGTGTCGTGGCACTGCCTGGGAACATCCCCCGGGGAAGGGAGCCTTTCGCAGGTCGGGACATGCAGCGCCAGCGGAGTAAATGCTGAGAGTCACTGCAGTGACACCACTGTCCTCAGCCGTGACAGCGTGGAGGCAGCACCCAGCCAGCACCCTTAATGCCTGCCTGCCTTCTGGTTCATTTGGCGACCCAAAATGGCAGAATCACAGAATCATTTCGGTTGGAAAAGACCTTCAGGATCATAGAGTCCAACCTCTGCCTGATCCCCACCTTGTCAACCAGCCCAGAGCACTGAGTGCCACCTTCAGTCGTTCCTTGAACACCTCCAGGGACGGTGACTCCACCACCATCCCACCCACGGCAGAATGGGCAGCTCCTCGGGACCCTGTCGTGGGGCAGCCTGGCAGCAGCACGGAGCTTTGGTGGGCAGCATGGTCCCGCTGCCCTGCCTGGAGAGGCCTCTCGGGGAAGCAGGGCTGCACAGACTGCCCGGTTTGGTGAAAGCAACAGATCTCCAATCTAGCAGGAATTGGTTCCCTGGGTTTTGCCTCTCGACCTCAGCTGTCCCAATTAACTGGCTCCCCTTACAGTGTTTTTCAACTGTACAGAGATGAGCCAAGGACACATGAACGTAACGTGATCCAGGAAGATTCCCCGAGTGCCAGGAAGTTGGAGCGCTGCTGCCTCTGCTCTTTATGGCCGTGCTCGCTGCTCGGGGCTCCTGGAGCGGAGTTTGGAGCCGCTGGGCCCTCACGTGCTCGGGGCTATGTTGGTGCTGCGGTGACTCCCCGGCGCACCCCGATGCACCCCCGAGCCCCCGCTGAGCCCCTGCCACGGCGGCTCTCGTGCCATTGCCCAGAGTGGCCACGGCTCCTGGCCAAAACCCTCCCAGTTTACTGGTGAGGGTGCAAAGCCCCTAATTGGGAGGGCAGGGAAGCACCAAGCGATGCACGCGGCCAATCCCTGCACATGGTTCTGTCCCTGCAGCCCGGCTGCAGGATCTGACTCCCTGCCCGTGTCCCCAGCCCACGGGGCGGTGGCCAGGCACAGGACCCGCTTTCCCTTCTCTGCTCTTCCTGCAGCCCAGGACACGTATGCTGCTGTGCCCTTTCTGCTTCTTGTGCCCTCATCCGAGGAGCGAACGGGGCAGCGGATCCTTCCTGGAAGCTCTGGGCAGCAGGATGAACCCGCATCAACAACGGCCACCACAGGCAGCTCCTTCCTGGGTGACTGTGGCTTTTGAGGACTTGCCTGAGGTGCTGTGGCCCGTCTGCCATCCACCTCTCCTTAAGGGCGTTTTCGCCTGCCAAATTCTGCCCACGGCTAGCGCGGTCCGTTGCTCACTCTGGAGCGGGATCCTCCACAGCAGATGGTGATGCTGGGAGGGGCGCTGTGATTTTGGGGACCGCTCAGTGCTGACCCCTGCCACGCCAGCAACTGCTCCGGCTTTGTCGCCGGTGCCGCGGTGTCCTGCCCGGCCCGCAGGTGCGCGGGAGGCCCAGGTGGCCTCGGTGAGCATCATGTGAGGCGAGGAGCCGGGGCTGGCGGCGGCCGCGGGCCAAGCGGCTCTGACCATCTGCTCCGTGCCGTGCCAGGCTGGCGGCTGCTCCAGGGAGCGTCCGTGCCACGGGGCGCGGGCAGCGCCGTAACCGGAGCCGCAGGGCCCGGAGAGGAGCTGACTCCGGCTTTTCGGCTCTGCCTCATGTATATTTATCTGTACGTGCAAACAGAGCCGCCGGCTGAGCCGGGTGGCTGTTCCAGGCTGAGCCGATGCCCCTCGTCCCCCGTGCCCGCGGGGGCCGTGGGGAGCGGCCGGCAGGGCAGCGGGGAGGGCAGCGGCGGCCGCCGAGCGTGGGCAGCGGGTGCGGGGGGTTCTGTGCCCGCTCGCGGTTCAGAGAGACGGTGTTGGGGGTCTCTGCCTGCTCGTGGCAGCAGGTAATGCCAAGGGCAGGGAGCTATGAGGCACCTTGGGGTGGCGGTAAGGATGGGGGAGAGCCGGAGCAGAGCCCGTCCTTTCCCTCTTGGGAGCAGCAGCGAGTGCCTCGGTCAGGAACGGGACTTTTATCTGAAGTACACACCTTGGCAACGCAGAGGAAAAGCAGGAAAAGCTTTTTTCAGCACTATAGAACAGCTGACAAACACCTGACTCTACATTTTTGATTTGAGCCAACCAAATGAAGGCAGCCCAAGGCATGGCTTTCTCTGAGCCCGGGTTTGGGTTTTCAGGGGAGTGTGTTATCAAAGGCAGAAAAGTGTCAGGAGGATTGAATGAGGACTGCTGGGGTATTGTGTGCCCAGGGACAAGGCACAGCATGGGGCTGTGCTTTCAGACCTCGGAATTGGGGAATTTTCCAATATTCTGTCTTTGAATTTCAGTCCTTGGCTTTCCTTGTAACCTATAAAATGCATAAGGCCACTCCTAAGTCCTTGTGAGCCAACCTGGACAAACCTCAGAGCTAGCTTAATGTGGTTTGACTCAGAGTAAGCCTCAAAGAGAGACTCATTTCATCTGAGCCTAAAAATGTATCAAGAATTGCCTTAAAAGCAAGAATTATCAAAACACAGCAACATGAAAAAGAACGCTTGAAAATAAGCCAGCACTTATGATAACTGAATTTGGGGACCAGGGTGTAAATGTGGGAAGAAATGGGTGGTGGAGGCTCCCTGTAATGTTCCCTAAACTTAAAACATCTTTTATTTCCATCCCAAAAGCACAGCAAGAGTCAAAGAAAAAGAAACCTGAATCTAGTTGACTTAAAGGTCATGAGACTTAGCATTGGGATATTTGCAGTCTCGTGATTTTTTAAATGTTAATACTGCAATGCCCGCGGTGGGAGATTCACTGCCACAGTCACCAACTCTGACCCAGGGATTCGAGCTGCTTCTGCCCTGCTTTAGTGGGGTTTTGATGGTGGAGTTACCAAGTTACCTGTAGGAAAGGTCTTTTATACAAGGTCCATGAGAAAATATCAAAGAAGAGATTTTTTTTCCTAATTCCTATAACTGTTCTGCTGTTTTCTGACCAGCCCCAAAAGTGGTTATTTAGGACTTTGGCAGCTGAAGTCACCACTACTTTTTTTGTCCTCAGGGATCTCAGCACACCTTGATGAGGTCACCTGAGCTCCTGCCCAAGTGTCGGAGAGCGAGGACCAAGGTCTGAGGGTGCAGAGCTGCAGAGCTGAGGTTAGAGGCACATTTTTCTGTAGCACACAACTTTCTGAGGCCTCCTCTCCTCTCCTTTTCCCAGCCCTGAGTTTTACCCACACATGATCTGGAAGCTGTTGGTTGAAATATTTCATACTCAGTTTATATGTAATGCTCAGCAAGGGCACAGGGCAGCTCTTAAAAGGTCAAGTTTATATAAATCTATAATGCATGTGTAAAAAATAGGTAATAAATTCTGAACCCCTGTAAAACATGGGAAGGTTTTTTTAGGGTAACCCATTTTAATGCTAAGTCGGGGGAGACCTGGACCTCACCACCCTCATTGGGAAGAATTCCTTCCCAATATCCCATCTAACCCTGCCCTCTGGCAGTGGGAAGCCATTTCTTGTGTCCTGTCACTCCATCCCTTGTCCAAAGTCCCTCTCCAACTCTTCTGGAGCCCCTTCAGGCACTGGAAGGGGCTCTAAGGTGTCCCTGGAGCCTTTTCTTCTCCAGGTGAACACCCCCAGCTCTCCCAGCCTGGCTCCAGAGCAGAGGGGCTCCAGCTTCCACTGGACCCCCTCCACATTCTTTTCACGTTGTGGACACCAGAGCTGGACACAGCACTGCAGGTGGGGTCCCACCTGAGTGGAATAGAGTGGCAGAATCACCTTCCTTGACCTATTGGCCTCAAGCCCTCTCCCATCTCTCCCTTTCCTGGGAATGGCTGCAGCATGCACCAATCAGCCACCAACCCCCAGCAGCAGGTTGTCCCCTGGGCAGCTCTTCCCCCCGGGCTGGATCCCTGCCGAGGGATGGGGGTTTTCCCTCCCGGAGTTCCTCAGAGTACACAAGATAAGGAGGTGAAATACAGTGATGGCATCAGCAGAAGGGCTGTGATTCACAGGGCCAGTGACATCCCAGGGCCAGCAACACCCCAGGGCTGGATGCTCCCTGATTGACTTCCTTCTGGGAATGTAACTCAGTAACTCACGCACTGAGAGACAAATGATGATGATTCAGTATTGCTGTACCATCCTTAAGTGAGGTGAATTCTCGTTCTGCACTTCAATACAGCGGGGCAGGTGCTCAGCTGCTGGAATCACGTCTGCCTCGGAGTAGATTAATCCCCGTAGGGCAGCAGAGCTGTGGTATTTACACCGTGGTTTGCAAACCCCCGGTGCCTCCATGCAGCCAGCAAGCCTCTCCGGTGATTGCCCACATTACGCTCGGTGCCTGCCAGTCCCTTCCCAACGCAAACACCTCATTAATTCCCGTGCTTTAAAGGAAATGAAGCCATACAGAAATACGCCACCGGTAACAAATTACGTGGTACTGATGCTACCGATTAATGCTGCAGGAAATAATACTCTATTTCAGATGCTGAATGGTTTTATTTTCCTGCTAAATTAATTTGCCACTGTACCATAAATCATAGAATGAATCACAGAGTGGTTTGGATTGGAAGAGACCTTAAAGATCATCCAGTTCCAACTCCCCTGCCATGTGTGGGGACAAAAATGCTGTCCTGCCTGCAAGATGCTAAAATAACATGCAGACATTGTCTGAAGGGCTAGAAGGGAAACTTCATCTTTTCCCCTCTAGTTTTCACTATGTGAGAGCAAATAAGTGGGTAAGTCTGTGGTACCAGGGATGTCCCAGTGCTCCCAGCCTCCAGCACACCTCCCATCCCAGTGCTCCCATCTCACCTATGGACACTGCAATATTTCTAAAATCCATCATCAGTCCCTGCTGGGTTTGTCATTACCTCCTTGCCCAGGTGATGCAGAAGCTGTGGAAGTTTCCCATGCAGGTGAGGATGCAAGCAAGACCTTCTGGGACTCTGTCAAACTGGTTGCAGCTTTGCTCTCCGTGGAGTGTTGAGGATGAGTTATGGGAAAAGGAGGAAGTGAGATGAAGTACATAGTCCTGGAAGGGCTGATCTTTGCACCTGCCAGCTCAAGTGAGTGTCAGTATCATTTATGGAAGCTCATAAAGGAGAAGGCCCCTCTACCTGGCCAGGTGTGGTGGTTTTGATGGAATGTCCATGTGTGAATGCACGAGGAAATGCCCAGTAGTGCAGGTGCCATGGAGCACAGAGAGACAACACTGAAACGAGCTGGGGCAGGAAGTGAAAGCGAAAGGGAAAGCGGCATTGGAAAGCGGGAATGCTGGGTGGTGGCACCTGCAGTTGGGCAGGAGGAGGTGTTTACGGGCATGGGGTGTGGCTGCCTGGAAAAGTCTCTCGGGTAATCACCAAGGTGCTCTGTGCAAATACTGCAGGAACAGTGATTAGATTAAACACCAAATTACTTAAATTAGACATGGGAGGCAAGATTGGTTTAGCAGGGCTGACACGCAGGGTGTAGCCCATCTCTGTCTGCAAGGATTAGCTCAAAACCAGCCAGGCTATCATTGTTGATATTTTTCTTTATGTATTATTTAGAACCTTTCTAAGTGTCTGTCTAAGTCAAAAACGGCATCTTGAGACCCTTCTCCCTGGGTTGCAGTGTGGCTCTGATTGGTGCTGGGTGCTGCGCAGTGCGTGAGGAGCTGAGGAGTTGCTGGCATCGTCTTTGTAGGGCCATCAAAAGTGATCTCAGGCCATCAGCCAGGGAAGCATCTCAGTGCCAGGGACAATGAGGCCAAGAACAGAGACTTCCAGCTAATCAGCAGGATGGGAGAGCTGGCTGAGTACAATGACTCTTAGCAGGAGCTCCTGCATCCACGGCTCCGGCTGGTGAGGGCAGTGCTGCAGGTGAGGACAGGTCACATTCCAGGACACTGGACACACATGCTGTGGGTCCAAAGGCAGAAGACCTCAGTTGAGAGAAAGTGAAATTAAGACTGTTACTGACCTAAACCCAGCTCCGAGAGCAAAAGCAGCCACTTGTGCAGCGTGTTTTAAAACTGGTGCCGTGCAGCAGCTCCGTAAGTCCTTAAGTAGCACTTGCCCCTCTCGCCAGTCTCAGTGCTCTGTCCTGCCAAGACACAGAATTAGTTAAAAAGAGATTTTCTTTAGACCCCACAGACTCTCACCTGGAGAGGATACCTGTCAGCCAGGTGTGTTCTTGGTGGGCTCTCGGCAGCTCGGCTGTCTGGAAGGAGCGATGCAGCGATGTCAGGGTGCTCCACCTGGCTACCCAAACACCACTGTGAGTAATGGGAAATAACTTTGACAGTATGGAAAATATGGGCATTATTGAGAAGTTAAATCAGTCTCCAGATGGATTAATTCACTGCTGGTAGCTGGAAAAATTAATAAAGTGCAGATCCGTATCAATCTCGGTGATTTTCTGTAAAGTATGAACATTATCCATGGCAAACTGCTGGAATAGCAGCTCAGGCTCGGACCAGCGAGAGGTTTTGTGTGCTGGGTTGCTGAAGCCCTGGAGCCTGCTGGGAAGGGGCTGGGAGGGATGTCCTGGCTTCCAGCCCCTCCGCCAAGGCTGGCAGGATGCTCAGCTGGGTCCCCATTGCCAGCCAGGGTGTCCCTGCCCTTGTGCCAGTAAAGTGGAGCAGTACCATGGGTGTGCCTTGCTCCTGCCATTCCGTAGCTCTTGTCCTGAGCATGAAGCTGGCCATTTAAATCCCCAGTATCCCAGATCCCAGCCAGGATGTGGCTTTCAGAAAGTAAAGCCGGATGAGTTGAGCTCTGACTTCAGGACTGCAGTGAGCACAATGGAAATCTATTAAACACCCTGCAAGGGAATTATCTCCCAGCTTGTACTGGACTGATCAGAGATGAAGTCTGAGTTCGGGCTAGGGATATAAAAAATGCACAGTTTAAGCTGTTCTTTTGCACGTGGCAAGAGATGAGTATCTGAAAGTTAAACTGGCCTTGGCTCGTGTTGAGTGGGGTTATCTGTGCCGACCATAAATCGAACCGGGATGGCTTAATTGCTCCTTCGCAGTAAATAAAGCTCTAACTGAGACGTCTGCTCTATAATATAGAGGGGATCTCCCGGGCTATGGAGGATGATAGCTAGCCAGAGAAATCCATTTGGAGGCTCTTTGGGATCGATAAGCAGTTAAGGGAGTGGCGGGAGGATGACATTGCCTGTCTTTGTGCGCGGGCACCGCAGAGGGGCTGGGCTGTTAAACGTGCGAAGGGCAGCTGGTCCAGCTGTGATTTTGGACACCTGGTGTCCGAATACAGAGAGGTAAGAGCAGCCTGTACACCAGAGCAAAAGGTGCCCAATGCCAGTGTGATGGGCTGAGCCACCAAGTTTATTAATACTGAGGGCTCTGTGGCTCAGAGGGCTCCCAGGGCCAGCCCAGCTTGCAGGTAACCAGCCCTGGAGCTGCCTTACTCAGGCTGGAGCAAATCCACTGTCACAGAGGAGGGAGCTCAGAGGCTCAGAGCTGGTTTCAGCTGAAGGCTCCCAAGAGGTGCTGTGGTGGGGTAGCAGCTCCTTCCAGCTCTGTTGGAAGAATCCCTTCCTCTCACTCACTGCTGGTGGACTCGTGTGTGGAGTTTTTCTGTGCTGTTTCCCCTATGCCTGGGGCAGTCGGAATGTGCCATTGATCACAGAAATGTAAATGGGAAATGTAAATGGGAAATGTAAATGGCAATGACCAGCTCATCCCTAATAATTTACCTTGGAATGCTGTTGTGCAGAAGGGATATGAACTGGCACTTGGATTCCAGCTCCTGCCCTCCTGCCTTTTAAAATGGAAATATTGCAGCTGCCTTCAAGACCCACTACTCCTCACCTGGCCTGTGTTTAATTATTAATTCTACTGTGCTGGGGTACTACAACAGGAACTGGCCTAAGTTGCTGCCCCTCCATCCCAAATCCAACTGGGATTCAGAAGAGACCAGGAAAACCCAAATCCTGAAGTGATTTCTGCAGTGGTTCTGTTCAGTGACCCACAGGCATTTCACCTGGCATCGCTCCCCTCGGGCACACACACCTTCCTCACTCCGGTAATGCAAAATGCTGGAATCTGTGGGTGATACCAAACTCCCACTGGCCCCAGGAGGAGCTGGAAACCCTTCCATCCTCTGAACTGTCCTTTTAGAAAGAGGAAAGTTCTCCCTCATGGTTTTGGAGCAGATGCACTCAGTGCCATGGTTTGCCAACAAATGCTTGGGAAGGGTTGGGGACAGGTCATGGTGTGCAAAATGATATATTACATTTTCCCCCATGAGCACATGAGAAAACGACCTGGCTCACAATCACTTTGGAAGGACACGAGGATGTGAGGCTCTCCAGAGCTGATTTGCTTGGCCTTGTTTAATTTGCTGTCCTTCAGCCAATCTGCTTTAGTGGCACTGAGTGTACCCCCATGCAAAGTTCAGACTCATAAAGATGGAGCTGGACGAGGTGTCCAGTGCACCAAGGCACCACCACCTTCTGCCTTGATTTTTTCCAGCAGATAGCTGTGTGATCCGGCCACAGGAATGCTAATTATAATGATTTTTTGGCAGAGAAGGTGGGGTTAACCCCTGCTAAGTGCTTGTAGATCCATGATGTCCAAGCTGGACAAGCCTAATGGGACAGTTTGAAACAGGAGTCTGAACTTTGCTGGGTATTTTTGATGAAAGGATATTATATGTGTTTGAGCAAGTGGTGCCATGATTCTCAAAAAAATGTGGAAGTGTGGAGAAGAAATTTTACAAAGCACAAAGTGGAGGAGCAGAAATTCCCTCAGACATCCTCCCCACCCCCCTTGACCTGGCTAAAATGAACCAACAGGTTCTCAAATTGGAGGGTAGGGAGTGGGGCTGGATGCAAATGTGCCTCATTTCCTCAGGGAGGCCGGCTGTGAAAACTGGCCTTGGAAAAAGAGGGTACCTTTTTTGCTCTTTACCATAGGGAATGCTTTCCCCTTTGTGGTATCTATTAAAATGAAACTTTAACTGTTTAAAAGTGATCCTGCCCTTACCTCTGTGGCTTTATTTAGATGTGCCCACTGCCTCGCATCCTGTCCTCGCTTCCTCCCTGTGCCAGCCCTGTCACTCTGGCACGGAGCTTTGGGATGTTGCACATGTACAGGTGGTGCTTTCAAAGGCATCTGTGGGGACAGACACTGGATCTGGGCTGTCAACATGGACAGCACTGCCCGTCCCGTGGGAGCACTGGGATGCCTTCCCTGGAATATCACCCTTTCACAGCATCATCCTCCAGCGCTCTCCTGCCAAAATCCCTTCTTTGCCCTCATTCCTTCTCTGCTCTGGCCTCAGGATTATGTTTTTTTTCCTCAGAAATAACAAATCCCTGAGCTTGGAAGCATCGCATGGACACATGTGAGCTGGGGGAGGGATGGCAGCTTTGTCCCTGCCTTTGGCCACACCACCAGACGTGCTGTGGGCACCGAAAAGCCTGGGCAGGGGCATTGCTGAGCCCTGCAGCCATGCAGGAACCGCTCTCCAAATTCAAGATGTTCTCTGTATTTATTTTTCTGTCTGGCTCCATTTGCTGACAGCAAACGACCCATGGCTTTGGGCAGCCAGGGTCTGTGCTACATATTTTTGTTCATCCGTCCCTCGCTGCCAAGTGCTGAAGTCAGACAAGTGGCCCCGGCTGGTGCCAGCTCTGGTTGCTCACACTGGGATTAGCACGTAAACTGGTTTGCTCCCCCTGCGGAGGCTGGGCAGGGCCTTCTCTCTTGCCCTCCTGCTGCAGTGAAAGATGTTTGTGACTTTGCTTTTGACTTTCTGCAAGAGGTTGTTGTAAGAAAATACCTTTTCCTGGTTTTTACAGGTGTCTTTGCACTTTGCACCCTGGGTGAACGTGGGAGAGCGTGAATGCCTCGCGGTACTCCCTGTCTCAGCTTGGTCTTGTGCTCGACCCTTGAGCTGGACACCAAGAGGGATTAGGGGAAATGTCAGATGTGGGGATCTCCTGGAAACCAAGGAGTAATCCCCAAGTGCTGGGAGACCAAAGAGAGCAAATCCTCCCTGAGATGGTGAACACAACTGGAATGCTCACTTACAAGTGAAGCTCTTGTGGTTTGCTCTTTGCTCGCAGTGTTTGCCCAGGACTCCACAAGCAAAACTGAAATCAGCTGAAAAAATATAAGAGATGGGAACTGGGCAGATGATGAAGGAAGACAGTAAAACCAATACAGAGATCCTGGGCCACCTCATCAAATAGCAGGAGCCGGCATAGGGGTATTGATTTCAGCAGAGCTGTGCCAGCGTACGCAAGTTAGGGCTTTGACCTAAGTAACTCACCGTAATAAAGATATCCAGAGGCTGGAAAACCTCCAGGGAAACTGTCTCCTTTGGAACACATTGGTTATTGATGTATGTGCATATCAATACACACACATTAACACCGTGTGGGGCTGTAAAATCCCATACTTAAGGCAAGTTACAGCTCGATTTCACCATGCCAAGTGGTTACCTGCACAACCTGCCAGAGCGAGCTGTTGTCCTTGGCAGGACCAAACGTTATTCCTGTTCTCCGGTGCGCAGGGAAACTTGATCTCTGCTCTTCCCGTCACTCGGAGCGTGACTGGGAGGTGGCTGGGGGGTGAGCTGTGGGATTTCTGCGAACCTGCTGGGACACAGGCGTGGGGAGATAGCCAGGGTGGGAGCATGGCCACGGGGGGAATGTGCAGATTCAGTCCTTCCTTGGAAGGGGGCTCCTTTTGGGGTCCTCAGGCTGTAACCCTGCCTGCCTGCTGCTCAGCAGTGCTGGATCTCATTGCAGGGAGCAGTGCTGGGCAGGGCCTGCCTGTGGCTCGCTGGGGATCCCAGTGTGGAGATACTGGTTGTGTTGGTCCTGCCTGGGGTGCCTGTGGGTGCTGTGCCCTTCATCCATGCACCAACTGCCACCTCAGGGCATCCCAGGAGGTGTCCTGTGCACTTAGGACATGGGAGCTGCCTGCACATTCCAGGACTGTCCTCTGAAGCCTACTCAGGTTTGGCTGCCAACAAAACAAAGTCAGGTCTAAAACTCTAGGTTTCCCATGCTTCCGACAGGTCCTTGTGAGTGCTGAGCAGGATGCTTGGAAGCCACTCGAGTGGGAATGGTTTGCTTCCATAGGCTCTTACACCTGTTTTGAACAGCCTTCTTGTGACTTTTTACACAAAGCCCCCTCACCTTGGAGCAAAGCGTCTGCTTAGGTCTAATTTCTTTCAATGGGACTTCAGCATGTGCTCAAGTACTTTGCTGATTTGGTGTCCCAGTCATTAGCTTTACGGTTGATTACTCAAGTGGATTTTAGGTGAGGAAATGGGAATGCTAAGATCCAGTGGGAAGAGTTGAGCCAGCACTCAAGCTTAAATTGAAACCAGCCTCAGTTAGTGTAGGCCCATAGGAGTGTTGGTCAGCGCTGGGTCCCAGTGTTGTTCCCACGTTTCCCCGCGTCGCCCAAGTGTCCTCTGGCCCAAGGGAGCACCTGGGCAGTGCCTGGTCCTGGCAGCATCCTCTCCCTGCTCCATTTAACACTTTAATGGTGTTTGGCAGCTCTAAAATCACAGTCTGAGCGGCTTCCCCCACACCAGAGAGGAGAACGCCGTGGAGCTGATTGCGTGCACTGGAGGAGCTGATTAACTTCTGGCTTCGCAGATCATCAGAAATGCAAACAACCTGCACTGTAAATATACATTTAGGGCAGATCAGCAGTGCGTGCGTGCTCTCAGGCCCTCACCAATTACCAAAATTGGTACGTTGTGCTCATCACACCGGCAGGTTCGGATGTAATGTATCATAGAAAAATCAGCAGCTCACAGCTAAGGTTGTCTGTTGTGCTGTGCCTCTCAACTTTTGGTTATTTTTTTTTAGAAAAAAAGTAAATAGATTATTTGATACGTACATTTATGAAGTTTGTAAAATTGCAGGTACAGGTAGGGGTGGAGTGCATCAGCCTCGAGGTGCTGCCTGGCCTCGAGGTAGTGGCGTTGTCCCCGTTCCCACGCTCTGGCATGTGTTGGCCTGGCTCACTGGTGCTGAGGGGGAGAAAAGGAGTTTTTCTTTCTTTGACAGATGATTCACAACCAATTGCAGAGGCTTGTATCTGGCAAAATGACAACATTCAGTGCAAATGGGGAAAGAGTGTATTTTTGTCCCAGCACCCCCAGTTCAGTCTGGCCTGTGCGCTGCAGGCTCCGGCCGCCAGCCACGTGGGCTGGAGCAGTGAAACTGAGGCAAACCCTGTGGTTTATCCCTCTGAAGGAGCTTGGCCACACTCTGCAAGATTTTCCCAAATTATTTTGAGAGAAATGAAGAGAATGAGCTACATGTAACTCTGAACAGCCTCAAAAGTGGTCAGTATTCTGCTTCAAACACACACATGCATGGTTGTACTGACCATCGAAAAAACCAAAGGCACACAAAAATCAGCTAATCTGAAATAAAGGCATGATTTTGTTGTTGCCAAAGAGGATGAAAAGTGTTGCTTTTCTCAGGTATCTCTCTTCTCCCTCTCCCAGGTCTTGCTCTCTGTGTTGTACCATCTTCACACCCAGCCAGTGGGAGCATCGCACCTGCAATCTGGAGATAACCTCTGCGCCTCCAGCTGTGTCTGCCCATCCAGCCCGGGGGATCTTCCTCCCTGGTTCTTCCTTTAGCATTCAGGATCACTGCTCTCTGTGCTGGCATGACCCGAGCACGCCCGTGGGTGTGGAGACTCCCACAGATTGAACACCATGTTTTGAGCCTGTGTTAAACACATTTCATGATATGTCTCCATTTTCTGGAGATGTGCTTGTCTGATAGACAAAGATGTGCACCTCATCCCACGGAGCTCTTTTGTAACTCTGTGGGTTTTGTAGGGAGCTTGTGAGGCTCAGGGGGGGCTTTGAGCTGCTCTGGTGCCAGGTTTGCTCCCCCTGGGAGCACCTCCCACCTCCACACTGGGTGCAGAGCCCTTCCCAGCACAGCGGCTTGGCTCTGCGGGCGGCGAGAGGTGAACAAAACGCCCCAGAGCAAGGAGGTGGGAGATGAAAAGAAACTTTGATGAAAGAAATGAAAAGGCAGGGAGGGGAAGGGGGTTTAGCATGATGTCACCAGGATATGCTTGAAGTTCCTGGAGGGAAAGTGGGAGCAATACTGTGGGAGAGTGGAAGGTGCTGGTTTGAAGGAGATGCTGATGGATGGGGACAGTGAAGGTGCTGGTGGCAGCCCTGTGGCTGCCTGGCCACAGTCACAGTGTGGAGCAGTTTGAGTTGGGAGCCTGTCATGATCCATCAACCCAACCCAATCAGAGACTCACGGGATGGTTTGGATTGGAAAGGGCCTTGAAAATCTTCTCAGACCATGAGCAGGGACACCTTCCACTAGATCAGGTTGCTCCAAGCCCTGTCCAACCTGTCCTAGACTATTTCCAGGGATGGGGCAGCCACTGCCTCTCCTCCTCCTGATTATGAAGGATCTTTCTCAGCACAGAAAGCCGAGGAGCTCCTCTTGATGCAGCAGGAGGAGAGCTTTCACCTGGTGAGGAAGAGCTGGAGGTGGGACAATAGGGAGAGGTGGTGCCCCGCTGCCTGTGGGTGCTCTCCAGCTGCAGAGGAGCCCTGCTAGGAAGAAATGAGTCTCAGTTGCCATGTGGCTGCAGGATGAAGAGGGGCCCAGGTGTGCTGCAGGAGGTTCTGAGTAGCTGAGGTGGTGCTTATTGTCCTCTCTGGCAAAGGAGGGGGCTTTTGTTCCTTCCACCAGAGTAGTGGAGCTGGCCATCTGCTCCTCTGCCCTGAGCCTGAGTGACGTGGCTGAGCTGTCAGCTTGGGATGTCATGGCCTACCCTTGATGGGAGATGTCCACTGCCAGGTGTCCTCCATTTGTCCTCTCTGACCACTGCAATTCCAGACTCGTTACCTGCTGTCTGCTTCCATCCATTTGGGGGAGGGATCTCGTATTGGTGCACACTGGACCCGACCACTTGTCTGTGCTTGTGCCGTGAGCCTGGAGCTCTGGGAACACACCTGGAAATGTCATCTAAAAATAATAAGATTAATGATCCTCACCGAAAGTCAGACTTTTGCTTTCCTAGAGACTAGGATGGAAACACTAATGGGAACTCTTTTCCAGTGGGCAGGAATGCTTGTTTCTAGCTAACCAAGAGTGAGCTGTAGACCAGCCAGAAGACAGCTTGCCACAGCCTCATTTGGGGGGAAAATCCACCTTTTTGGTCAATATCTAGCTTCTGGCACACAGCAGAGTGGTGGCTCTGAGGGATGCTCGCCCATGTTTTCCTGGTGATGTTCAAGGAAACGTGTCCCTGGGAAGAGATGTCCACCTTGTCCTGACAGAGCTGCTGCCTTTCCCTGCCTGGCTTGGGAAAGCAGGAGGATTTCTCTTCCTTTCCTCTTTTGGTTTTTACCTTTTTGGATCAGGTGAAGGTAAGGACTCCCTTTCCTGCTCTGCACAAGGGGGTGTGGATGTTCTTCCTTCCATACCTCCAATTCACTTGCCTAAATTCTTGTTGGTGTCTCTCCTTGTCTAGACATCTCTGCTATTTACCAGGAACATGGAGATTTATGCAGGACAATGTCAGGTTCTGTGTAACAAATTTACCAAGAGTTTTTTTACGTTACCAGCAACTTGTAACCTCTGTAAAATCAGTAATGATTTAGCTGTAAAGGGTTTGCTGTAGTGTCCTTCAGACACGAAACGAGGAAATGACATTGGAGGTTGGCAAAGTGAAATGGGGATTCATTCCTGTTCCCAGAACGGGGCACACGTATGGACAAATTGGCACGAGACCCGAAGATATTAAATGGGTGAAGCAGGCTTTGGAAATTAATCATTTCCTATTAGTGAGGAAGGTCCTGCACTCCTGCATGCCTGCAGGGAAGGAGAGCGCTGCAGGGAGGATGTGTGCGAGAGCCTGCAAATGTTTGGGGTCAGCTATGGTGTGGAGAGAGCATCTTGTGTCCAGGCCGCTGGGTCTTTCCTCGAGTTCCATTGCTTTCCTGGGTCGGGTTTTATTTCTTTCCAGCGGCAGCCGCCAGTGCAGAGCCCCAGTGCTGCCGGCTGCTGACCTCCAGAGGTTGGTGGGGGAAAACCTCGGCCACCTGCGTGGCCCGAGGGGACTCGGGGTGCTGGTCCCCAGCCCGGGCAGCAGCAAAAGGAGGTGTCTGGCCCCAGCCCTCGTTGATGAGTAAGTGGGGAGAGGAAATGGCTGGGCTGGGCGAAGCCTTGAGCAGCTCTCCTCGCCCGGGTGTTGCCGAATTTGTACCGGCCAGGAGCCCTTTCCCCAGCCTGAGGGGTCCACGCAGATCCATGGCCGGATCTGGCCGCTGTTGCTGAGGCTCGGGCATCTCGGGGTGTGCTGAGACTGCAGCAGTGGGGACAGAGCGTCCCAGTAACCTGTGCTGGGTGTGGAGCATCGCTGCGAGATGGCCCTGCTGAGCTGCCCCTTCCTGGGTCCATGCCCTGGAGGCGGGGATGCGCAGCCTGGAAAGCGGGTTGGGATGAGCTGTGGCACACAAGGGAGAAATCCCTGCAGAGAGGCAGCGTATGTGTTCAGGCGTCATTAGGACAATTTCCTCTGTAATTGAAGAGCTGCCTCGCTGCTGTGTTGCCTGTTCCTGTGAGGACTGTCACTGTCCCCAGCTGGCTGCAGCCACGCCGAGTGCAAAGCCGGCAGAGAGATGGAGAGCACGGGATGCTGCTCAGGTGGGGGTTGTCCTTCTGCCCACAATGAAATAATCTGGTCACAAATGAGGGTCTTACACAAGCTGTTCTAGCACATGACAGTTAATTTTCAGAATTACATCTGAATAAGTTTCAAGTTTTGGCTGAAAGATCTCTTTTAGCTTCCTTTTTCTAAAAAATCCAAATGCAGATTTTCCTATTGGTTTTCTGTAACCTGATATGTGTAAATGGAAATAATTTGGTGTC
This sequence comes from Coloeus monedula, assembly GCF_965178545.1. Taxonomy (NCBI): domain Eukaryota; kingdom Metazoa; phylum Chordata; class Aves; order Passeriformes; family Corvidae; genus Coloeus; species Coloeus monedula. The sequence goes on from NC_138790.1 coordinate 1,510,019, forward strand.
CTTATTGGCTTTTTAAAAATAGAAATAGAGGTAACAATTAAAAGCTTTCTTTGGAGAGCCTGATCAAAGTCTTTGCAGGTTTTGATCAAAAAGGCCTGATTTTGGTAAAAAAAAAGCTGTTGCTGTGTTTCTTCTTCCCCCACCTGTATCACCCTCTCTGTTCTCCTCCCGCTTCCACTTAGACAGAAAGAAATAACATTTCCACAGGCTCAGTCAGCATCAAAGAGTCACTTTTTTAAAGGGAGGAAGAATATTGTGATGTTTTCACTGCCTGTTTCAGATTCTGTGAAGGAATTTCATCCCCTCCCAGTTGCCACGTCTCTGGCATCCCTCCCAGATCCGAACTCTCTGGAGGATGGAGGCAGAATTATCTCTGAGCTTTGCAGCTGCCAGATGTTAACCGATGAAACGGCAGCCTCGCTGCTTCCCTCTTCACTCTGGGTAAACCTCTGCCTGTCTGCCCTGTTTGAAATGCAAAACTCCCTCAAATCCCCTCTCGAAGGGTTCTTGATATCTCCTGCCAATCAAGCCTGGCGAGGACTCCCTTTGTCCCTCTTCCAGCAGCTTGCCTTAAGAATTGCTCTTGTGTGTGGCTCTGTCTGTGGACATCCTGAGCTGTGCAGGGGTGGGAGCTGAGGTTGGGGCACTTATCACATCTCTGGAAGTTATCTGTCCTCCTTCCTGTCTGAAAACACAGTCTTCCTCCCCTCCCTGGATGGGGATGCATGGAACAGAGCTAGGGATGTGCAGGTCACTGGCAGGCTTATCACAGAATCACTGAGGCTGGAAAACACCTCCAAGACCATTGAGTCCAAGCTGTGATGGATCCCCACCTTGTTACCCAGCCCAGAGCTCTGAGTGCCATGTCCAGGTGTTCCTTGGACACCTCCAGGGATGGGGACTCCACCACCTTCCTGCACAGCACTTTCCAAGGCCTGACCACCCTTACAGTGAGGAAATCCCTCCTGATGACCAGCCTGAACCTCCCCTGGCACAGCTTGAGGCTGTTTCCTCTTGTCCTGTCCCTTGTCCCCTAGGAGCAGAGCCTGGCTCCACCCTGCTGAGTTGTAGCAAGCGAGAAGGTCCCCTCTGAGCCTCCTTTTCTCCAGGCTGAGCCTCCCCAGCTCCCTCAGCTGCTCCTCGTATGACTGTGAGCCCCTGCCTGAGCAGGAGGATGTGTGCAATGGGAGCCAGGACACGGCATCTGGCGGTCTTGGCAGCTGATCCCTTGGGAGTGCCTGTGGGAAGGGCTGCTTGGACATTACCAGCTGCCCTGTGGTGCCCGTGATCCCTGTTCAGAGGGGGGCCCAGGGGCACTGCTGGGGCAGTTCAAACGTGTTCCCAGGCTATCAAAGCAGTGGCTCAGTAAAGACCTGGCTGGGAGGCAGGTTTCCCTCGCAAGCAGTGAAATGATCACGGCAGAACTTGCTGGGTGAGGTTTGGTGTGTGCAGGGAGGTCAGGGGGGTGCAGCAGGTCCTTCTGGCCTTCACCTCCCATGTCTGTGAGATTGATGATCAATACAGTAGGGAGGCTGCAATGCCCGCACAGACATTCACTGGCTTGTATGTGTGACCAGCGGGTTTGGGGCCTTGAGTATTCCTGGTTTTGTTCTTTTTACCTGGGAAAAACTGCTGTTGTTGCCCTGGTGATGCCAGCAGTATCAGGCACTTGTGTGCTCTGTGCAAGGGTGCAGGACACATGCTCTTGCCCTTGAGTGCAGCCATCCATGTAATTACCCTGTGAACAATAGGATCGGGGGGAAAAATCATATTACCCTTATGATAGTGTTCATGGGACCATTGATCAAGGTGACAATTGGAAATTCATCATGATAAAGCAGGAAAAAATGGCAGGTTTCCTGTGCATGAGGTGAGCACCTGATCCAAGCCAGCTTTTTGCACTCAGATGGGTGATTTCAGTAGGAAATATCTGAATGGGACCCTGAAGCAGCAGATATGGAGTGGGCTGGACCATTCTACTTCCTCCCTCCTTCTTTGGATGGACTTGCACCTTAAAAACTTCCCACCCCTTGTGTGCTTCCAGATATGGGAGCATGGCTCAGACTGCAACAAGCCAAAGGCTGCGATAAAGTGAAACTCTTGTGGCAGGTTCCCCTCCCTGCCATTTTTTTTTTTTTTAAAGCTTCCAAAGATAAATTGCATTTCACTTCAAGATAATGAAATTTCCTTGGAGGAGCGACATATTTTTCTGTAGCTTTTGCATTTGGAACATGAGGAGAGTTTTTATTTTAAATCTCCATTGAAAGTGTTTGTCTGTCTATATTTTGCTTTCTTCCTTGTGAATGTTCTGACTTCACAGAGCTAGCAGGGACCCGGAGATGGAGTGTTTCTGTCACTTATTATAGCTTGCCTTGGCATAAAATTTAATCTTTGGATTTTTTTTTTCCCTCCTAAAGAAATGAAAGTTGAAGCCAGATTAGAAACAGATAAAAAGATGTCATCCATCCTCAGACAAAGGAGTTTTTGTTTTTCTTTTTTGCATTTGCCTTTGTTAATCCTCTGCCTTCAAAGGGAACAAAGAGATCCTTCTACCTGGAGATCCTAGGAAGAAATGGAAAATGGGGAGACATGGCCGATCTGTGCTTGTGCTGTCCCATGGCTGGTGGGTCTGCTGGGACTTGCAACCACCCTGAAAAACCCAATTAAGAGGAAAAGCCAGGTAGCAGAAATTGCAGCATCTGTGAATCAAAGTGAATTCTTTCGCTCCTAAAGGAACTCGCTGATCTTTGCCTGTCTTTGCTGCCCATTGACAGAGGAGCAGGCACCTTCCCTGCCTCCTTCCCCGTCTCCATGGCAGTGTGGAGGGGAGGATGTGGCGTGTCCAGCCCGGTACGTGGTGCCCAGTGTCACACCAGAGCTGCTGAACGCTGCTCCCACCAGTGATTGATATGTTCTCAGGCACCGAGAGGCTTGAGGCACTTGGCACTTGACTGTCTCCTATTTTGGAACTTAATAAACAGAATATTCCACCAGCAGAACCTGCAATTTATCTTTCAGTACTGTGCAGGGAGTTACTGTGCGGCCTGGCTCTGGCTGCGTCTCTTGCCCAGGGAATTAATAGACTCTTCCATACCCCAGCTCCCTCTGTTCTCACTCTGGTTGCCAAATTAACCTTCATCTCACCTACTTTTTCTTCACATCTCGCTTCAATTTAGTCCTCAAATTGTTCACATGACAAAAGAGTTGTCCTTCCTACAGCTTCTTCTGCTCTGATAAGACACCGGAGTTTTCTGTGAATGCCTGGAGAGGACAATAACTTCTCTCCCTCCCTCTTTCCCTTCAGCTTCCTGATGGTATTGAAGCCCAGAAGTCTCCCTGAGGTTATTTCCCCTGAGAGAACAGTAAGCAGTTTGGGCTGCACTCTGCCAAGTGGCTGAGTTGTGCCTTGAATACACTGAACATTTAATGCTGCTAATTAATGTTATTACATCATATTACATTTATTTGGACTCGCAGGAAGGGGTTCAACTGCACAGGAGGTGCTTCAGGGGCTGGATGCTGCTTGCCAGCATTGCCCTTGTTACCTGTCTCACCTGGCTCTTGTGATGTGGCACAGACCAGACAAGTCTGGAATGCTGGAATATTGAAGGGATCTGCCTCTCTTATCAGGGAGAGGATTTACCAGCTCCTCAGGCTTTGACTCTCGGGAGGATGCTGTAGGTGCATGATTTCCTCTACAATTAATGCACAGGCGAGCTCCTGGGAGCAGCCTGTGCTGCCTTGGCAGGATTAGGGATGCAGGAGCAGTGCTCCTGCGCTGCATGAAAAGCTTCCTGCCCTCCCTGCAGGCCCGGCCTCGGCTTGGAAAATAAACTGGGAGTGTCACGGCTGCTTTAGCTCTGCTTGTTCTGGCTGGGGAGGCTTCTGTGTCCTCTGCCAGCTCTGCTGCTCCATGAGGCTGACGCAGGGGAGGTTTGTTTGACCTTTATCCTGCTCCAAGCCGCTCCTGCGCTAGCAAGCGGCTCACAGGATCCTCCTGCCACCAAGGGCACCATCCCAGTGAGCTCCCAGTCTGAGCTGGGTGGTAGCTCTGGTGCAAGGCAGGAGCCTTGCTCACCCTCCACTTGCTGTCGCAGGAGATGTTGGGCTCCCAGAGCGTGGGCCTGCTGGTTCCCAGCTTGAAGGATTTGGGGCGACCCCTCCAGAGCCTCCCTTGTAGCATGGTTGCTGCCACCAGATGCACAAGGATGGCCTGGTGGGATTCATGTTAGTGCTTCAGCTGGTCCTGTCACAGCCAGTGTGGTGGGGATGGACGGGGACTGGCACAGGCTGTGACCCCTCTGCTCTCGAAGGTAGTTACGAGAGTTTTTTGAGAAGGAGATCTGTGCCATGCCATACGATAAGTCTTGATGCTTCCTTTCACTGGGATCCCAGATCTTCATCCTCCACAAAGGCTTTGGCATCGCCTGAAGCAGCATCTGAGAACAAAGGCAAAGCTGTTAATTAAGACAGAGCTAATTCTGGCAGCCGACTGCCGCCATCTCAATGCGCTGCGGGCTGTGAGCACAGAGGGACCGACCGTGCACCCCGGGCACAGCACCGCCCAAAGCCTTCCCTCTGGGGGGCTGCTCATGCTCTGAGCAGGTCTGTGCCCCATGTCCTTCCTGCACAGGGGCCTGGTGGGCAGAACTGGAGGTTGCAGGTAGCCCCGAGGGTGGTTTTGCCTTCCATGGGGTGTTTGCCTCCTACACATGGCTGGCTCAGAAAGGAAAATAGAGCAAAATGTGCCCAAAACTCCACCAGGCTTTAATGCCCTTCATGTGCCCTCCAAGGGGACACTGGTGGGCATTGTCCCTGGGGCAGATGGTGACAATCCCACTGGGTGTGCAAGGAAGAGTGGCCCTGTGACAGGATGCTGCCACCTTCCCACTTCCAGCCCCAGATGGTACACGGCTTTTTCAGAGATGTGTCCTCCAGGAGAAGCAAAGCCTTGCTGTTGGGAGACTCGGAGCAAGGCTGACGGAACAGAAAACATTTTGAACAAACACAGCTGGCTTTCACCCAGCGCAGCCAACTCTTTGGCCAGCTGAAAAGAAATCAGAAGAATATTGATGTATTATTCTTTTTTTTACCCTGCAAAAATTGTCAGGCTTATTTTGGTCAAATGTTAGTTTCTGAATGCAAGTTTTTCAGTTGATAACTATTATTTGGGAGGAAAAAAAAAAACCCCAAGCTGAGGCACTTCTCTGGATAACTCACAGGCTCAGCTCTTTGCCTCTTGTATTCTCAAACGATTAACATTTTTTTGCTTTGCACATCATGAATATTCTATACTTGAGCTGTTACTGAGTTGTGCTAGATCAGATAAATAACATGGTGTTGCTTTTATGGCAGACTGGATAAAGATGCAAATAATACTGACATTTACTTCACAGTTTTCTTTCTGTGATCCTCTGAGTGAGTAAACTGGATTGCTGAGATATTCATGGGAAGGAAATGAAGAAGGGTTGTCAAGATGAAAGCAAATTTCCTTAAAACTTAGCCAGAAGGTTCTTGGCAATTTTTTCTGTTATTTGCTCAGCTGAATAGGAGCTGCTTGAAAATACATTTTGCACAACCGCAAAAGGAAAACTCTTGTTCCCGTGGCACCGCTGACTGTTTTTTGCACGCTCTTTCCCTGAAAAGCTGACGATTTTCCAGCGTTCGATGTCTCTGCAGGGTTTCTGGTCCCACCGTGGCTGCAGGCGTGCGGCCGTGACTGGAATGAGCCCTTGCTGCCTGCCCTGCCCGCGCTGTTTTTCCTGACCCGCGTGTGCTGGGATGCACGGATCCCTGAGGGCCAGGGCCAGCTTTGCTGTGGGGTGGGGAGCGGAGCAGCGGGGGATGCTGAGCCCTGCCGAGGGTGACCAGGGCGGTGCGTGGGGTGAGCGGGACCGGACGAGCGCCCTTCTGGATGGTTCTTTTTGTAGGCTGTGAATGTAGATCGCTCCTGGCTGCGCTTGTGGGTACCAGGACACGCCCTGGGCTGACAGTGACAGGGCTGCTGCTGAGGGGTGCCGAGCATCCCGGTGTCCCCCGAGTGAGGCCGCTGCTCCCCTGCTTCCGGGAGCCCATGTGGCCGCGGCTCCCGGAGCGATGCCCAGCGAAGGGTGAGAAGGCGGAGACGGCAGGAGGCTGAGGGGGCCCCGCGTTGGGTCCGACCCCTGCGGCCGCAGCGTCTGAGCCTGAGGGGAGCGGCCATGCTGGGGGACGCTGGGCGGAGGGGCCACGTCTCTGTGGGGCTGACGGTTCGCTCCAGATTCCTTTTGGGGGTGAGAGATGGGAGCGGGACTGCGGCGCTGTGACTCCGCCGGCGCCTCCCCGCTCCTGTCGCCGCCCGTCCCCGGCCGCGTCCCGGCCCTGCGGGGCCCAGGCCCGCCCCGTCGCGGGTCCCGCTGAGGGGAGGCACGGCGTGAGGGGCGTCCTTGGGCCGCCAGGGGGCGCCATCCCCCTTCGCACGGACGCGCGCGGCGGGTGGGGGCGTGGCCGAGGCGGGGCGCGGTGCGGGGATTGGCGGGGCGGTGGCGGGGGCGTGGCCAGGCGGGCGCGGGGATTGGCGGGGCGGCGGCGGGGGCGGGGCCGGGCGGCGGCGGGGGCCGGCGGCGGCGTGGCCGCGCGCGCCACTCGCGGCGGCGATGTGACCCGGGCGGGCGGGCAGCGGCACCGGCACTGCCACCGGCCCGTCCCGTCCGCGGCCCCGGCCCGCCCTGCCACGGAGCCACCCGGCCCGCGGACGCACCCCCCATGCCCGCTCACGGCCGCCCGCCGGTAGCGGCTGACGCCTGCGGGGCCCGAGGAGGCGATGGCTGCGGATCTGGTGGTGCTGCTCTGCCTGGCCGCCGCCGCGGCCGCCGTGGAAGGTGAGCGGTGACCGGGACTACCGGGAGCGGGTGGGATGCTGAGCCGAGGGTCCCTGCGCCGCCCGCGGCGTCTGCGGCTGGGGAGCAGGCGGGGAGCGACTCCCCCGCCGTAAGGCACCGGCTGGATCCCGGCCCCGTGGCCCCGGCCTCTTGTGGCAGTCCGGGGTACCCGGCCCACGGGCGGTGCTGGCAGCCCGTGCCCTCGGGAGGGGGCCGGGGATGGAGGAGGGAACCCGCCCGCATCCGCGTGGGGCGAGCTGTCGGTCTGGCTCGGCTCCCCGTCCCTGCGGAGCCCTGCCCGGGGCCGCGGTGGGGTCACCTCCGGGGTCCCTTCTGGCGCCCGGGCCGCAGTGGGATCGTCTCCGGAGTCCCGTCAGGGTTCCCTCTGGTCCCTGGGACCGCGGTGGGGCCGCCTCCGGGGGCCGTGGCGGTGCTCGGAGCCGCCTCTGCCAACCCTCCTCCTCCCAGCCCCGCGGAGGGTGGATGCGCCGGCAGCCGTGGGCAGGTGGTCTCCGTTTCTGGGTATGAACTGAGCCGGGGGGCGCTTGGCCCGGCCATGGAGCCGCAGAGCAGGTGCGTGCCCGTCCTCTTCAGCGCAGTCCGTGCCGGTGGGCTGGGATCTTTTCCCCATCTCCAGCTTGGTCGTGGGATTTGCTGGGGCAGCAGGACGGTGCCTGCAACCAAGACCCGGGCTGCGGGCGGTGGGCCTGGTGGGACAGCCAGCCCGCCCCAGCCTTGGTGCTGCGTCGCTGCTCCGTGCCCGGCATGGCTCTTGAAGTATTGCTTCTATTATATTTCCTCTTTATTTTGCCACTGCCACCTTTCTTGCTGTTACAGCACCAGCTCGTGGCAGGGGTTGCCCAGCAGAGCTGGAGCGGTGGCTGCGAGCAGGGGACGTGGTGCAGCCCCTCGGCTGTGGGCAGCGAGAGGCGCGCGGCTGCGGGGAGATGATGATGCTCGGGGTCTCAGACCGCTGCCGGCCGGCGTGGGGCCGGGCCCTCCTCGGGGGTTTTAATGTCAGTATGGTTGTGGCTGAACTGCAAGCTGTCAGAGGTGGCAGGAGACTCCGGCGCAGCTCCGGGCGGCTAGGAGCTGGTTCGGGAGCCGGAATGCTGCTCCGGTGGGGTTTGGCCGCAGCTGCTCTCTGCTCGCAAGCACGGCTGCTGGATCGTGGCAGGCAGGCCCGCTTGCTGCAGCATCCCCTTCCCGCTGGCTTTTGGCTGACACAGGTGTTTGCTTTTCGTATTTCTGGGGCTGCCTCATGACATCTCTGTAGGAATACCTGGAGGTGGGAGTGCTGGTGCCATGCCGATGCGTGATGCAACGAGCGCGCGTTTGCTCGGTGGCGAAGCCGCACGTGAAGAGGCAAAACCTGTTAGCAGCGCTTCGCTTTGAGCGTCAGCGGCTTGAGGCACTGCTGGAATTGCGGCTGGATGGGAGACCTCGGCTCCCTCCTGGTCTGAGGGCACTCCGGGGTGTCACCCAGGGTGTTCTCAGCTTGCTGGAGCTCTCCCCGGGAGCACCGGCAGAGTCAGTGTCCCTGCCCAGGACGGAACCTGTTGAGGAGTGGTGATATTTCTGCTCTGCTGAGGAATAGTAGTATCTTGGATAGTAAAGTAGTATCTTAGGAGAGATCTCAGATTTCAGGGAAAATTTTGGATGGGGAATTTCTGAGGTAGAGCAATCAAATCTGATTTGGAGTTAAGGCAAGAGTCTAATGATGTGGTTGTATAAAGAAAATGCCTTTTTTTGGGGTTTATTTAAATCTTACTGAATCTCTTGATGCAGAGGTTGAACTTGCTAGATTGAGACATGGTTTTCTCTAATGGATCTGGAGCATCTCCTAGGACCTGCCCTGCCCTGGGGTCTGGCTTTGCCCCTGGAGCATCGGCGAGGCTGGATTTGCCAGCAGCCCTCTCTGACGGCACGGCAAAGCCACGGCTGGCGCCCTGCTCTGCCCTGGGCTGCAGGAGCAGCTGAGCCAGGGGTGGCTCCCTGCATCTCAAATCAGCCAACGAGACAAAAAGTCTTTTTACCGTGATGGTGGGGGAGGTGTCTGGGGGTCTGGACCCGGCTGGAGGGGGAGGAGGATGCATCTGGGGTCAGGGCTCGGGCTGCCTCCAAACCACTCTCGTTATTCTCCGCAAAACCTTGCTAACTCATTGCCTGCGGCACGCAAACCTGGATGTAATAGAGTCACTTATCTGACTTTTTTTATGGTTCCTTGATTTTTTACCAAATCCTGTGGCTTAGCCGGCCCTTTTCTGCTGGACAGCTGGATGTTTATAGTAATTTTAAAATTCTTTTTGTGGCTTGCGAAGAGGAAGAAGGATGTGAGAAGATGACAGCACCAAATACTCTGTCTCTCCCACACCCTGCAATCACTCAGAAGCCGCTCGCGTGCTCTCTCTCGTGTTAGCTGAACCAAATATAATCCATTTAGCATATAGAGAGGGTGGTAATGGACTGACGTTACACGTTTTAACTCGGGTTGGAGCTGTTGGTAGGTCAGATGGGGCTGATGACCATTTCGGTGCAGCTCCTCCACGTACTCTGTTTCACCTGCCTGGCCTGCTCACCTCTCCACCATCTCCCTGCCTCGCGCCTGCTCTTTTAAAAGCCAGGCTTTTCTCTCTGTGCTTGCAGCATCACAATAAGGAGAGCACAGCAGGGAGGTGGAAAGCCCTGCTTGGGGCTGGTGGATCCGGCTTAGTTTTTCTCCCCCTGCTTATCCCCTGGCTTTGGAACTGCTGCCTGTGAGAGGAGCAGGGATGGGGTTTGACTGGAGAGCGACGTCCCTGCCTCCTGCTCTGTGCATGCCGCCTGCCCCGGGTGCCCGCTCTCCTCCCCCTTGGCTCGGGATGCTCACATCTGTTGCAGGCATCCTTTGGGCTTCCTGTGCTTCCGCCAGGCAGCGGAGCAGCGCCGGTGCCGAGCAGGCTGAGAGCCGGCGGCCGCCCTCCCTCAGCAGCAGCACCCTGTGCGCTCCCACCTCTGGCCCAGCTGCTCCACCCTGAGCAGAGCCCTTCTCAAGGGCTAGAAATAAGTCTTCAGGAGGGAATTTGCGAGTGAAAATGGTAACTTTCATGGGAATTTGCAAGTGCTGCTATTCAGGCATCCCTTCACTCTTGCTTTCTTTGCTCTAACTGGGGGGAAAAAAAGAAAGCCCTAAGGGGAAATCCCTTATTCTTGGCGTGATGAGTGAGCCCAGATCTTGTCAGCCTGAAGGGAAAGTGTTTTGCCAAATAATGGAAAAGGGGCCCGACACTGCAGGTGCTTATGTTGCCTTTTTTTTGGATTAATTCCTGGTATCTCTGCTCGTGGAGTAGGTGGGGACTGTGTTTTCCTGTTCTTTTGGATATTGGAGTGCTGCATGTTCTCCCATGTATTAAGTGGCCCTGACCGCTGTGGCGTGAGCTGCCAGAGGGCTTGCAAGGTGTCCTCTCACCCATCCTGGGTACAGCTCCTGACACAACAGGACAGAGTAAAACCCTTCCACTGGCCTTAGAAATCAGAAGAAAATACGGATGTTTGGTGATGAAGGAGGCCAGATATGTTCATCTGGATCTGGATCCAGGCTACGGTGCTGAATAATAGATGTTTCTAGCAGAAGTGGGTTCTGTAAGCTAAAGAAATGCTCAGATTTGATGAAAAGGGGGAAATGGTACCTTGGGCAATGGGTAACTCGATGCTAATCAGGGCAGCAAAGTCTCAGAGACCCCAGCCCTGGTGCAGTGGGACTGCTGTGGGATGAGGCTGATGGAAACGATGCCCAGAGCAAGGCTGAGGCTCCTGTGGTGTGTGTGCACTGTGCTGGCTGTGTCCAGCCAGCTCCAGGGGGCTTTTTTTACCTCTCCCAGCTGTGGGTACCCCAAGCTCAGCGCACGTGGAAAGGGCTTCCTGCAGGAGCCCCAAACCTGTGTGATGCTGCCCGAAGGGCACCGTGGTGCTTCGTTCCCTGTAAACAGACAGCACTGGTGTGAGGAGTCATTTAACAGCACAGCAAGGCTGGGTAAATAGCTGGGGTTGTGGGAGGGAATGCTTTCCCCAAATATTCATTACGATTTGAAAGCGCATTTCAGTTTGACCTTGTTCTGCTGCGAACAGAGCTCGCAAGGGTTGCACGCATCAGTGCTTGGGCAAGGCAAATGTTAAGGTTGGATGTTGGCCGGGTGGCAATTTGGGAAGGCATCTCCTCAATTGGAATGGTAGGAGGTTGGAGTGAGTGCTGCTTACAGAGGTCCCGGGTTGGTGTGGGGGCAGAAGGGTGAGGAAAGGGATGGAGTGAGGGCAGAGTAGTGTCAGGAGAGAGCTGGGACCTTGGGTAGCCCTTGGACCCTGAGCTGGTTATTGCATAGTTTGGCTTTTAGGCGTACACCCACAGTCTTTCCAAAAATGAGCAGCCTGAGAGGCTGCCTGGGAGCGTGCAGGGAAGGGAACGGGCACAGAGCGGATGCAGGCAGCAGGTAGAGGCAACACAGCCCTGTCCTTAGGGACAATGGGAGCAAACTCTTGCCCAAATCAGCTCCATGGCTTTCCAGATAAGTGGCAAGCATGGATGGGCTCCCTTCTTCCCTGTAAATGTTGCTCACAGCCACAGCTTTGTTTTTGGAGCTCTTTTATTTTCGTCACCATCCATTTTCCCACCAAGTCACATCATGAGAAATAGTGAGAAAAACAAGACACGTGTTTTGTAGGCACAAAAGGATCTGTGCTTTATTTATTTCTCACAACTTCTGAATTATTAAAGTGCGTTCAGGGGAGATTAACTTTCCCTGCTCAATATTTATTATTGTTTCATTTCCCTGAAAGTTGGAGCTACAAGACCTTTGATGAATGGGCTGGAAGGTTCTGTAGTTTCTCGATGGCTAATCTAAATACGTCCGTATCCTTTGCTGAAAAGCTAATTTGTAATTTCCTACGGTAATGCCGCTTAGTGAATTATAATGATACACCGGGGCCTGCTTTTCCTCCTGGCCCTCTGGCAGGGGAATAACGCTACCGCTGGAAAACGGTGTGAAACCTGGAAACCGGCCATTAGTCCCCTAAATTTTCGGTCTAATAACAGGAGTCCAGAAAGCCTGTGCACCATCTGGTCTGTTTTCTCACGTCTGGGCTGGAGAGCATTCGTCTGCCCCAGGTCGATTCCAGGCGTGGGAGGGGTGCCCTGTGCTGATGCCACGACTCGCGGGTTTGCGTCAGCAGCCGGAGCTGCACACAATCCCTGCTTCTGGAAACCTCTCCCACCACCCCAATTATAACCAAGTGTTATCAGTCTTTTGAATAATTGAAGAGGCTTTCTGTTGAATATTTAATTACAATAATATTTGGTTAGCAGGGGTTGTTGGGCTCAGTTTGTGCAATTGAGAATTGCTGCAAGAAAGGCTGTTAAAAGAAAATGTTGTTGTCTATGATCATTGATTTATCTTTTTTTTCTTTTTAAGCTAATCAGTTACTTAGTTGAAATTGGTTAATTAGCTCAGCTCCATTAAGATTCTTTGGCATTTAAACTTGATGTTTCTAAATAATTATAGTTTTGCCTGCTAAGCCCACAACCCAGGGTGACCTAATTACTATTAAAGCAAGACGTGCTTTGGTCTGGCTTTAATAAGTTCCTGCTGGGAGCCCCGTGGTGAAAAATCACAGAGGCAACAGTTCAAAGGGGAAGGGGCTTGTGCTGAGCCCTGGATGAGGAAGATGAGTGTCCTTCAGCCTCACTTTTTCCAACTTAAACCAGGGATGCTCTTGGCTTGGGAGGAGGGGAGTCCCAGAGCATCCCACGGTTGGCATCTCCGTACTGTGTGCTTATGTCACAATGGAAGGTCATGGCGAGCAGTCATTTGGAAGAGGTGAGGGTTAAGATTGGTTTTAGTTAATTGATGAGTGTTAATTTGGTTTTTTTCTCTTCTAAGATATTCCCCTTAATAAGCAGGTGAAGTCCTTTCAAGGTCTTTCCAGATTGGGGGGGAGAAAAAAAATACGGTATTAAGGTAATCTTGGTGATTTTTAACAGTATTAAGGTTATTTCGGTTATTACTGAGATCTAGTGGAAGTTGTCCCTGCCCATGGCTAAGGGGTGGAACGAGATGATCTTTAAGGTCTCTCCCAACCCAAACCATTCAGGGATTCTAGGATTTTATTTACTTACTTATTTAAAATTTGGAAATATCCAGGCCAAGTAAGTAGGCATTAATAAAGCCTCAAGTATGTGCTCGTTAGTAGTGAAGGAAATGTTTATTATCTGGGGAGGCATCCAGTCAGGCTTACTGGTGGTTGGAGCTGATGAAGCTTTGAGTTGTTACGCAAGGAATAAAAGTGGTGGGTGGGAACAGGTAAGAGGCTGTGGGAATCCTCACTTCCCGGCTGTTTCCTGCCATCCTCGATGGGGGTTTCATCACGACTTCAAAGGATTGTTTTATGATGCTCTCTCCTCAAAAGCCCTTCTCTCATCCCACCTGCCTCTCCAGTGCACTAGTACCCAGTGAGCCACATCCCAACAGCAACTGGGAACCAAGCTTTGGATTATTCAAACCCAGCCAGCATTTTCCTTGGAATGCTCTGAGCACAGCTGGGTTTTGGTGTCTTTGCCTGGCTATATATTATTTTTTTGAGGGGATGGGCAGCTTAGCTCACTGGATGCTCCCTGCTCCTGGCTCTGCTGTCTCCCAGGAAGCCTCTGCAGTCCTGCAAAGCCCAAGACCTGTTGCATGTCCATGTCTTTCCATCCCTTTCTCTATTTTCTTCCTGTTTGCAGGGCAGAGCAGGGGGACACCTTTATTTGCACGTCCTGGGGCAGAGCAGGCACCTCCAACTTGGGGTGGGGGCTGCTTCTCCTTGAGCCCCAAAACCTGGGCATACAGGGCTGCTGTGTCTGCTTTGAGCAGGAGGTCGATGCTCCCGTGCCCTCTCTCTGCCCTGGGGTGCTCTGGGTGACCTGGCAGGTGACACCCAAAATGCAGCTGGGTGTGATGAAGCTGGGGGTGATGCCTTTTGGGACTACCTAAAATCAGAGGCCAGACAAAATTAAGAGAATAAAAGCGGTTATATTTATTGAAGGGCCTTCAGGTACATTAGGGCAGTCAAAGACCCCAGGGCCTACACCCAAATGGGCAATGGGGTCATGGGTTTTCATACTTTTGTAAGTTTGGTCCATTTGTATGTTGGGGGTGAATCTTCCATTTACAGGTTCAGGTAATGAAGTCATTTACCCCAAGTTTGCTTGCCCCCCCAACTCACTTTTGTTTACATTTCTCAGGGCCTGAGACAGTCAGGTGTCCTTGATTCCCAGGCCTAGAGAGGAACTGTTTTGTCTGACCAAAATAGGAGAACAGTAGCTAACACTCTGTATGGAGTTTAGAGTTACACACTAAAGATTGCAGGACATCAGAGGGACCCGGAGCTGGTGTTGGTCGCTTGTCTCCTGGTGCTAAAACCCACACCACGGGTGGAGGGATGGAGCAGGGAATGGCAGTGTTTGAAGTTTTATGGAGGTTTTTCATTTCTTGTTCAGCAATCGGAGGCCAGGGACGGGCCTTTGATTACTCGAGGCCTCCGCTGGCTTCAGCCGCTTCCGTAGCCGCGGGGTTGGAGCCGGCTCATTATCATCCTCGCTAGGGCCCTGTTGATATGAGGATAATTGCATTTTGCTCAAAAGACATTAAATCACTGTGGAACAGGAAGAGGGGTGTGAATTACATATTCCCCAGGAAAACTGGGAACTCAGCAGAAGAGTTGAAAGGGAAACACTGTTCTCAGGGGGCAGGAGGAGAGCAGTGTGCTGTGGGGGGCTGCTCTGGGCCCACTGGGCATTCCCTGCCCTCTGGACGGGGAGACTGGGAGGGAGACAGCCTTTTCACCAAAAATCTGTAGCTTCTGGTTTCCAAATGCCCAAGGAACAGGATGGACATGTAGGGAGAGAGCACGAGTGGGATGCTCTTGGAGTGCTCCGTTTGGTGCTGGCTTTGCTTTTCATTTGAAACAAATGTGTTTGGAAGTAAGAAAATTGTCACAATTGTTCTCTCAGAAGTGCTTCTGGTAATGGTTTTGACTAGTCCAGCACCTTTGCCTTCTGTGATGTACCCATGGAGCTGGAGAGGCTGCTCTCCAGCTCTCCAAACATAGCTCTCCAGCTCTCCGTGTGTTTGCCCTCACCATGTGGCCACTCCATCCCTGCTCTTCTGCTGTGATTATTTTTAATGCAGTTTTTATTTAGTCCTGGAAATTATGGGCATGAACTGGCTGCAAGTGAACCCAGAGCACAGAGCTCTTCCCCAGCCCGTGGAGTTTGGCTGAAGCTCTCCAGAAGCTCCACACAAGTGGATGAATCTCCTGGAGATCTGTGGCCTTTGCTGCCTGTGCTTTGCTTCTTGAGCTGAAGTTGCTGGTGGGGGTCTAAGTTGTTTGAGCCCATCAGGCTCTCAACAGAGGCACTGTGAAGTCACATACAATGATGTTATTGTGACCAGAGATGGCCTCTAAAGTGGTAATTACTGGTTTAATGAAAGAAAGGAGGATCAGTTCTGTACCATGTTTCCTAGGGAGGGACGTGTGGCTCCTTGAGCCACGTGCATTGTGCCAGGTAATCTCCCTCTTGCTCAGTCAAGTGGAGAGAAGCTGCAGCTGTGCACAACTAAAGGCATCAATGCCTTTTTCTCTGGACTCAGCTTGGGTCGAGCCCTCCTGAGCTCTGTCCGTGGGCTGGCTGTGTCCCCCCGGCCCCTGGATGCTGCAGCCAACGTGGTGGAGGAGAGGAGGTGGCTGCTGGCTGGTGGGAGCTGTAAGGGCATGAGCTAATTGTGTTCAGCATCCTCCTAAAACTCAGCTTTTATTCTCATGGGTTATCGCCGCACTGGCGGCACCGCTGTGCGCCCGCGGGTGGGAGGCTGCTCAGAGCCTGCCTCCAGAGCTCGCTCAGAGCCACCAAAGGTGCTCCTTTACTTCAGCAGGCTCCTTAACTTCTCCTGAGGCAGGAGAAAAGGGGCTGCTTTGAGAAGGACGCTGCGTCCAGCCCCCTCCAGCTCTGCTTTGTGTGCCAGCGCTGGGCTCTGCTCGCTGGGGCTGATCGGGGATGAGGAAATCCCTGGTTTTGCATGGTCGGGTCCTTCACTTGTGGGAAGATGGTCTGGCTGCCTCCCACCAGTGGGAACCACTTGGCAGCATCCTCAAAAACAGTCCAGCTGCCTCCCACCAGTGGGAGCCACTCAACAGCATCCCCAAAAATGGCCCAGCTGCCTCCCACTAGTGGGAAGCGCTTTGGCAGCATCCCTGAAAATGGTCCAGCTGCCTCCCACCAGTGGGAGCCACTCAGCAGCATCCCCAAAAATGGTCTGGCTGCCTCCTACCAGTGGGACACACTCACATCATCCCCAAGAGAATCTTTTGTTAATAAATCCCACCAGCTCCCTGGCGAGGGGGCTTGGGGAGTGATGGGTGGGTGCCCACCTTACCCTGTGCCCTGGTAACTCCTGTGTTTTCCGACTCTGGACCCCTCCTGGCTGGCCTGCGTGGTCACTCTCATTTCCTGAGTCACCAGCCCAGCAGATTTTTGGAGGTGGTTCGCAGCAAGGCATGTTTTTATTTTGTTCTTTAAAGCTTTGTGGCGTTCAGGGGAAACTGGGATGTCTTTGAACCATTTAAAGTATTCCTAATAGGTTACCTTGAAAGCTTTCTGCAGTCTTGAATGAATCAAAGTGCAAATGTTTATAATGCAACACCCACACAGGCTGGGAGAGGAATTTTATTAAGGCAGGAGAGTCAGAAAACAATAATAATAAAACATGTTTTATGAAGTTGGTGAGAAACTTATAAACTAGGTGAAGTTTTACAGCAGATGAATTTGATACAAGTTGTAAATTTGAATTCCCAGGCTGGTCCTCAGGTCTTGCTCTTTATTACCTGAAATAACATTCTCCACTTTTAATAGCTGGCTGTGGCAGAGCGAGCGTGGTTTTATCTTTCTAAATGATCCACCGAGCGTGTCTTATAATCAAACTTGTGCCCATCCTCAAGGTTCCAGCCCTTTCCTCGAGCAGCGCAGCGGCTGTTGCCAATTAGCAAATTGCTGCTCTTTGCTTTGCTGTTACAGGGAGGGTACTGGGAATCCTTCCATACATCGCCGTGTCTGGATTCCTGACATTTTTTTCCAGCAGAAACCACCTGACTTTTTGATAAGAGAATGTTTTGTTAATACATCAGCAAAAAGGGACTGAAAGATGCTCTTGAAAAATCAGTGTTTTGCAGTATCAGCCTGCTGTGTTTCCCTGCTCCTGGCACTGCTGGGAGGGACAGGGGCATTTGCCAGGGCATCGTTGTGAGGGGACCGATGGCCTTTCAAGGTGTCTGGGCTCTGTTCCCATTTTTCTTTCCCATGTTTCCTTGAGAACTCCCCTTTTCCCAACAAAGTTTCTTTGTAGTGCAGTCGAGGGACCGGCAAGGTGTCAGAGCATGAGCTGCCTGTGTCTGTGTGCCAGGAGTGGCCTCCCAAGGATGGCATGTGTTGACCTCCTGACTCCCCTCTCTTCCTCCAGCCCCTCTGTGCCACTTGGCTGTCAGCAGCTGTACCTGAGGAAAGGGTATAAAAATGGTTTCTCAGCCCCCAGTCCTGTCTGTGCACACAGCAGCAGATTATTCCTCTTGAAAAATAAGTGATTACTTAACTAAAGCATTTGAGCTAATGGCCAGATTATTCCCTTTAAAATGGGAAAGTAATTAGGGATGTTTCTTTAATAGGCTTCCCACCCTTGGATCTGCTGGGATTAGCCTATGTGGGTGTGTAAATATTTAGTTTCCAAGGACTGTTGGTTTTTTTTTTTTTTCCCTTTCTTTTTCCCCCTCCCCTTCCTTGAAGTAACAGTGGTGATAAGCGACAGAAATGAGGCAGCAGCTGTGCTTGGATGTTTTCCCCAGCATCCACAATATAACTGGAATTAAAGATGACCCTCAAAGGAAACCAAAATTGGGGTTCTGTTGGTGTGATGCACCAGGGGCTTCCTCTGTCTGTGTGTGGAATTGAAGAGAAGTCATTGGGTGCTGGGATGTTTGGGGTGATGGAGAACAAGTCCAGCCCTGAGTAAGAGCTGTGGTTGAGCACGGTGGGCTTGGTTGGATCTTCTGCCCCTGGCTGCCTGCTAGCTGGAGGGAATTTTTGACCTTGTTTCCCTGTTTGGAGGTCTCTCTTTAACATCCAAACAATTTGGACTTTGTGCACCAAGGCGCTTTGATGTTTGGCTTCAAAACCGCGTCTTATTTTGAAACTTGTTACAGTGCTCACAATGTGTTGGTGAAGCTGGGAAGGCGAGCGAAAAGAAGCTGAAAGCAGAAGCAAAATATGCAATTAGATGCAAAAATGGTTTTAAGTGAGTGATGTGATGGAGTTGCAGATTAAAGGAACGGCTGGAACCAGTCATTCACACAGCTCTCTTCAAGGTCTGCATCCCTGGAGACTCCTGCAGCTGAGGAGCATCTTGCCAAGCCAGAGGAGGCCAGATCTTGCATTCCCCCCATCCATCCAATGGATGAATCCCAAGCCCTAGCAAGCCACCAGAAGAAAACCTGGCTCAGAAGAAAACCTGCACAGCCCCAAGTTGGAGCTGTCATTGACGTGCCATGTGGCTTTGGTCCCGTCCTGTTGCTGGGAGGTACTTAGGAGATGCTTCTGGGTCATCGGTGCTTCAAATCTTCA
Organism: Coloeus monedula; assembly: GCF_965178545.1. Taxonomy (NCBI): domain Eukaryota; kingdom Metazoa; phylum Chordata; class Aves; order Passeriformes; family Corvidae; genus Coloeus; species Coloeus monedula. The sequence continues at coordinate 1,528,559 of NC_138790.1, forward strand.
TGCACCCCTAGTTTTTCTTTCTGACAGGAGTTATTTATTGTAAGCATTAACCTGGAGCTGCTTTCAGGTGCCTCAGTCATTTTTTAAAGGCTGCATTTGTGCTGTTCAGCTGTTTTGGCAACTTTGGGACTTTTTGTTTGCTTGCTTGCCTGCTGGAAAGCCTTCAGAGGTTGTTTAGGAGGCAAGGGGAGTCTGTAGATCCATCTTTTTTTTTTTTGTTATTATTATTATATATTATTATAATTAAAGCATATTTTTAGCAGCTGAAATTTGAACCTGTCTGGGTATTTATACAGCAAGATGTTTTGGATGAGGAATAGGCCAAGAGACTCATGCGGTCGGGGCCAATGTGAAACAAAAGAATCCATTTATTATCCAGGCAGGAAATTTGTTCCTCGGGATGTTGTAGCTGCAGACATAATGATTTCATTTCCTCTGGTTCACCCAGATTAATGGCTTGTGCTCTTTTGTTTGTGTGCCTGTGTTATTCCTGCAGCCTGGCTTCCCCTCCCGCTCCACGCCGGCGTGTGCGAACATGTGTGCGAGTGCCCTGGGCGAGGAGGGGGCACGGGGGTCTCCATGCTGCAGCAGGATGCTTGGCAGGGAGGGGTGGGATGCTGGCAGAGCCAAGCAAAGCCCCAGGGACCACCTGGGGAATCCTTCCTGGCACGGATGGATGACCTGTCCGGGGGTCTTCTGCGTCTCCAGGGATCTTCTGCATCTGTGGGGTTTTTCTCCTGCTTACATTTCTGGGGGTCTTCTCCTGCCGTGGTCACCAGAGCAGCCAGAGGTGTTTTCCTTTGAAGCTGTGATGGGACGGGTGAGATGGAGTGTTTTAGACAAGCACGAATGTTGACCTTGTGGAAGGTGTGAGAGCAGTGTGTCTTCTCCACAGCCACGCTCCAGGATTTCTGTAGGTGTTGTGTACTCAGTGGGAAACCCAAACCTTTGCACCCTCCCAGACATCAGGCCAGGAAACAGCTTCTCTCCCCAGGGAGCTGTGCTCATGCTGATGCTCAGGGCGTTGGCTGCATGGGCAGGTTGGCCGGGTGAGCAGCTCCTTCCTGGCTCTGTGGGTTGGCCTTTCCTTCCAGGCTGGTCCCAGCCCCTCACAGGACCAGTGGCTGTCTGGGGGCCAGTGGTACTTACACTCTGTCTTTGATAACAACCCAGCAGACCCATCTTTGTGGGACACTCCAGGATTAGCAGCAGCCTTAATCACTCCCTTTCTCTCTGAGTGTTTGCCTTTCAAAAGTGATGTGACAAGCAAATGGTGCCTTTGTGGGGATCCTTGGTGGGGTTTTGGCACAGAGCTTTTAATTTACTGTATGCAGCATGACCCGGCCTTCTGTTCTGGATTAATCTGGAGCAACCTCGTGGAGTGGGAAGCACCTGTCTGTGATGAGGAGTTCAGCGTGGTGCTGCCTAGGATCCACCTGGAGAGGGATTGGTGACCATCTTGCTGTCCCCATGCCTGGCTCTTCCTCCTTCCCTTCTTTAGGTGTTTCTACTCTAATTTGGGGGAGGAGAGTTTCTTCCACCTCTTCTGGAGGAGGTTTTCTAGCAGGGGCATAAGTCACTGAGGGAAGACCCTCTTGGCTGTCGAGGTGCATGTGCCACCCCTGCTGCCATCTGTCTGGGGCCTTGGTGCACCGATCCCATCTTGGACACGTGTTGCACCTTCTTGCTTTTGTTCTCCTGAGCTTTTCTGCCATGAGGGGTGCGAGCCCACCATTCAAATGCTGCAGAGGAGAGGAATGGGAAACTCCTGGTACCCTGTCAAGCCCTGGGCTCTTTCTTCCCACTTGCCTGCCCTCCCAAATGGCTCCCGTGTCGCCCGGGTGACAGAGTTTGCGAGGATGTGACAGCTCCGTTGCGCAGAAGATGATGAACAGTAATGAGACCCAGAGCACAATGTGCACTTAAAGTGATTTATTTCAGCAAGGAAACCACAATCAGGGAGGATGGGTCACCGTCATCAGGAGAAGAGGTGGGTATGGAGATGAGCTTCAGGGGAACTTTATCATCAACCAGCAATGCTTTAAAAATGAGCAGAGCTGGTGTTGCATGAAATGGAGCTGTGCTGGTCGTGCCAGGACCATCCCTCACCTGCAGTGGATCACGGGCATTTCCTGGGCTTTGGTCAGTGACTGGGCTGGCTGACTGGGGCACTTCTCCTTGGTTACCTTCCTGCAACCATGCTGAAGTTTTTTGGCGAGGTGTCACCCATGTGTTAAAGTCAGCATTTGGGAAGGAGACTGTCCTGAGGAGGAGGGGGAAAAAATCCCTGAACCCTCCTTGGCGCAGCTCCCGGCATGCAGATGGCCGTCCTCATGCTGGAGCCTTTTCCCAGCTTGCGCAGGCGCTGGGGCTGGAGGCAGGGGTGTGCCAGGCAGGCGGGCTGCCAAGCAGCACCTCCTGCCAGCATCCTCCTCTTCCTCCTCCCCTTCCTCACCCCCAGGGCCCGTGGGAGCTGCGGTTGTGCAGCAGCTCAGCTGGGCACTGCAGCTTGCAGGAAAAGCTCAGCCTAAGAATGGCCCTGAGCAAAATCTTGTGATTTAAGGTTGACTTAGAGGAGTGCTTGTGTTTCCTCCCTTCTCACAGAAGAGGCTCCTGATGTGGGGGGACCCTTGGTGCTGCCTCTGTGCTGACATGAGCTCGGCAAGGCAGGCAGCTGTTTGCCCGCTGCTTCCAGCACCATTTGGATGATGCACCATGAGGTTACAACAAAGGGTCCTGAACCTGTTGATGAAGAGCATCTTCCAAGGTGATTGCAGTCCCTGGTAGTTGTTGGTGAATTTGGGCAAGGATTTAACCCAGCCCCACTGGCCCGTTGGAGCTGGCACCTTGTGTGAATGAATGGATGTTTGGAAATCTTGGCCAACATAGACCAGCTGTGTGTGTACATACCTAAAGGTGGCTCAGACTGATAGGAGAGCTTTTTGGATAGGTTGCAGGATAGTTACAGATCCTGGCTGCTTCTTGTTTTGTCCAAATCTAAAAGTGAAGAAGAAGAAGAAGAAAAAAAGAAAGGCAAAGCTGGGAGAGCCCAGGACGAGTTTCCAGGGCATTTAGGGAAGTGGCATTTGGATGTGGAGCCAGAGCAAAGAACCCAGCAGGGTCTGCTGACGGGGTGCTCTACCCTTTCCAATGGACCTGTTGCCTTTGCTACATCCCTTTCGGATGGTGGGGGGGACTGGGTGGGTGATGGGCTTCTCCACCAAGGCATTCCCAGGGACGCAAGGCAGAGCCTTCCCCCATCCCATCCGTGTCCTGACGGAGGCTTCCCTGTGCTGCCAGCAGCCCCGTGTGCTGCTGTGGTGGCACAGATTGATTTCCCTTTGCCTCTCGCGCTCTTTGCCTTGTTTGCACTCGCAGGCTCGCTCCATATGGCGCAGGAGCCGCAGAGACGACGCTCGGCACGGCCGGCGCCGGGCTGGGGGGCGGCGCGGGAGCCGGCGCTTTTGCAGCTTGCTCCGTTTGAGGTTCAATATTTCCACCTCCTCCCCTTGATGACTCTGCTCCCGCAGCTGCGGATCGCTTGTCGTCTCCAGCTCGGCCGGAGCATCTCTGTGTGATTCCACTCTCGCCCTGCTGCTTTCCCTCTTCTCCCCCTGAGATCCCCTGTGCATGTGTAGACCAGAAATGCTATTTTTTAGTTTTTGCTTACTCATGAAACTTTTGGCTGGCCCCCCAGAAGGCTTCAGTATGTGCCAGAAGCTGCATTAAAAAATAGAGGATCAATGTGGCTGCAGCTGGTCTGTGCTGGGGTGAAAAGTGAGGCTTTTCCCCCAGGTGTTGGTGACTGGGGGAACAGCAAGCCCTCGGCTGCACTGGGAGCAGTTGTGCCCAGGCTAAGCTTGAGTCCCCTGGCGGTGCTTGCTCTGAGCAGTCTGTCATGTTTGTGGCTCACGCAGAATCCCTCTGACATTTTAAAATAAGATCTAGTAAATAGGAGCTGGGCGGTGCCAGGTGCAGCTCTGGGCGCGAGGGCTCTGTGACAGCAGGGCTGGCATTTCAGATTTAGGGCTCCACGAGACGCCTGCTTCTGTAGAGAACGCGAAGCTTTTCTGGAGAACGTGGTCCAAGACAGTGACTCATCCTGAATATCTAAAGATGTGATGGTGTGTAGGGAAACGCAGGATAAATGTTTTGATTTTTCAAGTTTTCCTCACAGGCGGTGCTACCCTGGAGTAAGGCAAAATAAATCCAGTGGGGAAGGAGAGCTGTGGGAACAGGGAGAGACAGGTCTGGCACATGAATTCACCCAAGCTCAGTGCACCCACTGTACTCCAGCACTGGAAGTTGGCTTTGTAGCCAAGCACGTGCCCCTGTAAGACATATGTGAGCCTGCTGCTGGGGAGATCCCCTGCAATCCTATGGGTCCCACGAATTGAGGCATGAAGACTGTGTATCCTTGTAATTCATCCTACCCCAAGTAATTGCAGTTGCTATTGATGTTTATGGCAGCTCTGTCTTCTCAGGTGACTAATTCTGTCTTTAGAGGCTCTCATTTCCAAGAGAATCCCAGCTGATAAGGAGCCCACTTCCACAGAACTCGTTAGGCTTCAATGGCCCTTGTCTGCAAAATCTCACACGCCGCTTGTATTTATTGGTTTTTATCTCTTTTTGGAGTTCTTTGCTTTCTGATAGTGTAATGAAGTTCCCTTTTCCCAAGAGAGGAGCTCCTGGCAGAATGTCCTTGTGAGTAAGCTCACTTGCTTCCATTGAACCTGGCTGGAGCACACCACATGCAGCCAGTGTGGGTACTTGGATGTTGACCAAGATGTGAGCTACGGAAAAGTAGCGGAAAATAGGAAGTTGTTGGCATCATTACCCAAAAATGTTTGGATTATTCTCAAGACTTTGTGCTCCCCCAGGATGTTTGATGGGTTGGAGTTCTGGATCCTCCTTGTTCTCTCAGCTGGTGAGATGGGTGTCCAAGCCAGCTGATCTCCACCCAAAGAGTCCAGTGATGCGAGGCCGCTGTGCCCAGCCTGTGCTGGAACCACCTGACTACATGGACAAGGGACAGAGTATCTCCAGGCACCCGACCTTCAGCCTTCATCTGCTTTGCCCTGTGCTCCTGAGGGTGATCTCATGGATGCTGAAGAGCAGATGAGTGCTCTGCCCAACCTAAGCGATCCTCCCTTCAAACCAGACCTTCTCCCCCACTTAGCTGGACCTTCTCTGAGGCAGGCTCACAAAGCTTTTTGGAGGTTAAGGTTTCTGGGAGAGCCTCTGCCCATCCCTGGTTGGCCGAGTTCCTCTTCCACATCTTGTGCAGGATGAAGTGAGTTACATGCCAAGCCTGACATATGGTGATTTCTGGGGCAGGCTGCGGCATTCTGAGAGGATTGCTGGCAACCCAGCCCCGAGAAAGCAGGGATGGAGATTTAAATGCATAGTGACATTGTTCTGGAAAATGTTCTCCTCAAAGACAACCACATCATCTACCTGCCCCAGATGGCCCCTTGGCATGGCTGGGTCTGTCTTGGGGGGCCAGGGTGTTCATTAAAGTGCTCTCTCAGCCCTCGGTGCTGCTTGACTTTGAGTTGCCAAACTGTAACGATGATGTACGGACGGTGATCTGTGCGTATGGTGTGTGTGGATTTTGGGTATCCAGGGCCTGTGTGCAGTTATAAAAAGTGTGATATCAGCAACCGATTCTGTCATGACAGGAGCAAATGAGTTCCTGATATTTGAAAACTTGTTTCCAAATTTCTAAAATGGGTTTGCAATTTGGAAAACAAAAGGTA